>NC_051232.1:31797938-32112938 GCF_015220715.1 Pygocentrus nattereri | reverse complement strand
ACACCGTGTTTACACTTCCATGGCTGAAGCTTGTTGTGCTCAGCCCCCTGTATTAGTGGCATGATTGGACTATGTCAGTGCATAAGGCAGAAAACCACTGCGGGAGGAGCTCACACAGCCCAAACACGCTGATATTTAACTGATTATTTCATAATTTACACAAATCTGAAATACAGACTACACATTTTTGATATCGCTGGTGTTGCAAGAAAACCAAATCTCCACAGTTGTAACTTTACAGGAGAAGGAAAACAACTATTTTACTTTTAATGTAAGTCAGTGGAACCAGATGTCTTTTCCAAGTCATTTTGGGCCGTTTCTGTTGGTACATTCACGATGAAATTTACACCCAATGTAAAGCACAGCAGGCAGAAAAACGACAAAAGCGGAGATACGAGGTTTCATTCCGACAGCAGTGATATTCTACAGTGATTACCAGAAATTAGTCTACCATCATTAGCTGCACGTTTGAGGATCAGCACAGGGTCTGAACTTTTCGTGGCTTCGCATTACGTAGCTCCACTTGGGCCCGTGCAGGGTGGCAAACAGTGGCCTCCGTTGAAGGTGAAAAGCCCAGAAGCATGCAATGCTATGTGGCTGTGATAGTATAAACATTTACATACATAGTTTTTGACACCGAGTCTGATATTTACATACGCAATAAACTCAATTTTCGGCTTTTTACGGATGTGTCAAAAATCAGGCTGATCGGCCAGAGCTCTGTTGTCAAAGCCACTCAATCACGATGGTACCAGAACAGCACATCTTACCTGTGGCCAAGCACAAAAGCTCATAGTACAGTTCACACATTGACTGTAAAATATACGTCAGACCAAAGAGGCTGAAAGGCTGGGGACGACGGTGAGTGTGTTAGTACAGCGTAGTGACCGTTTACTGTCTCTTGTTTATCTAGGCGTATCCTAGTGGAATGGGGTCTAGCTAATGTGTGCGTTTCAGTTCGATTCGAAAATGATAAATGATGAGTTCATTTTTCATCCTACTGAAGCAACATTGAATTTTTGTGTCTTTCTCTCTTTTTCCACTCTCTAAGGTAAGAGTTGCTTCTCCACTTTCTTCAAGTTTGAGGAGATGCAGGAGATTGTGAAGAACTTCACCGTAGTCCATGTGGATGCACCAGGACAAGAGGAGGGTGCTGCCCCCTACCCTCTGGGGTATGTATTCAAATCAAATCATGCCGATAAGCGTCAGGCTGCCTCAGATGTACGTTAAAACCTGTAAAACGACAAATACACCCCCATATTTCATGTGGTGATTTTGAAGCCTGCCTGTAAACTCCTTACCTAATGACAGATTGCACCACTAACTGGGTGGGTAGTTGGTAAAGAAAAAAAGCTATTAAATGATAAAATCACAAGTCCAGATACATACAGACTGCACGATGTGGGTAATTAGTTGACCAGCCCAGTTGACCTCGATTTCACATCCAGATGGCAAGAGACGATCTTTAGATCCCAATATTGTAATAATTCCCTAATAATGTTATAGGCCTGGGTTTGTGTTGCACTGCGCTTGTTACGCTATCAATACAATGCGATCGCAGTATCAGTTGAGACATTGTGTTACGTTATTAAGGCAAGTTATTACATTGTTGATTTTTGAGGATTAATGAGGTTTTATTACATTTCTGGGTGTTATAACACACGCAAACATTTTCTAATCCGCTTACCCTTCTGGAATCTGGAGTCTATCCCAGCGGTCATCGGCCGGAAGGCATGAAACGCCCTGGACAGGCCGCCAGTCCATCACAGGGCAGATATACAGAAGTACACACACCTAGGGGCAATTTAGCATGTCCACTTGGCCTGACTCCACGTCTATTGACTGTGGGAGGAAACTAGAGAACCTGGAGGAAACCCACGCAGACACGGGGAGAACATGCACACTCTGCAGAAAGAACCCGGTCGCCCAGCTGGTAATCAAGCCTGGGTGTTATTACAGTATTGGGAAATGATTGGGTTCTACGAGATCTAAGACTTCAAAAGAAGGTCCATGCAGGAACTTCAGCCACAGAACCTCATCAACTGGCTTCTGTTTCATAAGAACAGTGGCTGAAGTGACGTTAGTATTTAGATCTGTGGGAAAGACATCAGTAAACTGGATTGGAAACTGGTCAGAAGCACACATTCAGTGACAACTACACAGAGAGGGCTATTATAGTGGACCTGCAGTGCATAAACCCCTCATTACAAACACGAAACACGAATGCTCCTTTGACAGTTCAGTGGTGTGAAAACCATCAGTGCCGGTCTGACGTGATGGGGAAAAAAGTGCTATGATCGTATTAGTGTGATGTACACCAAGCCCGAACACTGCAGGCCTGAGTGCTTGACCCCTGTGAAGAGGTTCGGGGGATCTATTTTGCTGGCCTGGTTTCTGTCCACGTGTCTCCTTAGAGGAAAAGCTCACTGCAAATCAATATGAAGTTATTTTGATTGATCACCTTCATCATATAATGAAGCGAGATCTTGTCTAGGATGACTGCCCCTGTGTACAGGGCAGTAGGGGTCACTGAATAGCAGCCTAGCACCTTATTAACTCACTGGATGTTGGTTTTTCCTGTGATTTGTCTTTGTATGTCCAGAAAATGCAGCCTTCCAAGTAGTACTTCAGTCAATATTACACCCCTATTCTTTGTATCATTAGAAAAATGAGAAACAGCAGTCAGTCAGTCAGCTTGGCCTTCTTCTTTCCAGGTACCAGTATGCCTCCATGGATCAGCTTGCAGAGATGATTCCAGCCGTCCTGCAGTACTTCAAGTGAGTTGATCATCTTTGTGACTTTTCTGACCAATACTGTTATGATTTCAGTTGCAGTTGTTTAGAATAGAGACATAAATTGAGGAAAATTGCAGCTATAAGGACATCTACACGTACACATTACATACCGGTTAAATTAGAGGAATAGCCCTCACATGGTTTTATTGGCTTTCCAGTGCATTTTGGGTGTTTCTTGGGTTTCAGCTTCTAATATACATTTCCCCATAAGACCTAGTCTGATTGGTTGCAATGGAAACCAGTGGAAATGGATTATGTTTCTTTGGCGTGTAGTCACTACCCTTCATGTATTTTAGAATTCACACCTGTACAAAAGAATAGCTCAGTTTGCGTGGAGTCCACATTGTTAATGGATAATAAGCCTTAGTGTGTGTAGCACGGCATGTGCCACCCCGGGCTCAAGGAGGACGCTGGAGGCAGGATTCAACATTTGCAGCAGCCATATCTTTATTTTCCCACAAAATAAACAAACCAACCAAACAACCAAAACCAACCAAAGCTATTCTGGCCACTTTTCAGTGGCTTAAGCTGAACTTTTCAGTCTCTGTCTCGAGCTTTTCAGCTCTTCGGTCTTTTTCTGCTGCTGCTCGTCCCCCTCACTCCGTTCCCTCTCAGCTCTTTTTAAAGGCGCTCATGCTGCCAGCCAGTGAGCACCAGAGCCGAGAGGGAACTAGAGCTTGCCGCTCCGCCTCCTCGTTACCACCCCCAGCTGGCAGCTCAGCCGCCTGGGTCGAATGTAACGGCCTCACTGTGTAACAGGGGGTGGGGCCCGGGCGGCAGAGGGTGGCCACCACTCTCGTGCCTTGCGTCCGTCCAGGGAGCTGGGGATTTGCGCTCCGCCCCTCCACACTCGCGGCTGAGTGTTCGGGCCCCGCCTTTCTGCCAGCTCTCTCGGCCGTCGTTGTCGGGGCCCGGGCGGCGGGCGCATGCCACAATATGTAACAAGCCTGAGATTTTAAGGGGTTAAACCGCTGCTCTGTGTGTTTCCACTGGTACAGTTTCCGCTCTGTGATTGGAGTGGGAGTTGGAGCAGGAGCTTATGTCCTTTCAAGATTCACAGTAAGTCCCCCTCTATTTCTTTTTCGCTCCCTGTCTCTCCTTGTGACAATAGTTTTGTGTGACTTAGTTCTGGGTGTAGTGAGATTTTGTTTCAAATGCAAACATACCAGAGTGTTCAACAATAGTCATGCCTGTGCTTGCAAGAGGCATTAATAGCAGAGTGCTGAAGCCAGAATCTGTAGAATGAAGAACGTACTAAGAATATCAGCATCTTTCTAAAGAACAGTATAAACATGCATTGTTTGGCATTCAGTCATGTAATCTCTCTCTCTCTCTCTCTCTCTCTCTCTCTCTCTCTCTCTCTCTCTCTCTCTCTCTCTCTCTCTCTCTCTCAGCTGAGTAATCCAGACTCTGTTGAAGGTCTTGTTCTGGTCAACATTGACCCAAATGCTCGTGGCTGGATGGACTGGGCAGCCCAAAAGGTACATAGCTCTCTTACTAACATCTAAACATTTTATTTGATTTATTATTATTTTTTACGTAACGCATAATGATGAACTACATTCACAGCGTGAGGCCCTGTTGAGCCAGTGAGCAATAAGAATGACATACAGAGCCCATGAGGAGCATGTGTATTTATAATAAGGGGAAAGGTAAGAGAGAAGAGTTTGAGTCTGTGGGAAAGCAGGAAAAAACAAGAACGAAGCAAGTCTTGTATGATGCAGTCGAATGGGCGTGTGAGGATGTGAGAGGTCTGCTAGAAGAGGTCAGCCAGAGCAGGACTAGAAGAAATTCCTGGGGGACTAAGATGAAGAGAGTCAGCTCGCCCACCTGGAGACTGTGAGCCTTTTAAGATAGGGTCTTTATTTATTTGCTGAGGCAGAGCAGGAGGGAGAGAGGAAGCGAAAAAGCACATGGGGGTACGTATATTGTGTCACTGGAGTCGTATATACTCATCATTCTGGGTCCAGGGTGGTGTTTGTCTGTGCAGGTGGTGAAATCATAAGCTACCAGCCGCGTGCAATTCTTTGGCCCTGCGTGCAAGCCATGCTGTGTCAGCAGTCTAAAGCATGAATACTGAATGCTGAAATTCAGATGACCACTTGACATTGCTCTCGTGGGTTGGAGGGGAGCGTTTTCAGGGAATGAAGTGGTGGCTTGCCACCCCCCAACTGGAGGAGGTTCAGACTGAGACCTTGTACAATTATAACAAACGTTATGCTCATTTAAACCGTTTACAGTTTACTGGAGTGATCTGAAATCGGATGAATCTTTTTGAATCACCCTGTACATGGAACTGTGCAGGGCAGTGGTTCCTCAGGACTGGAGCCGAGGAACAAGAGTAATATTCTGAAGAACCCACAAATCAGGCGTGAAAGAACCTGCACACATTTTTGTCCAAATCTAAAATGCTGCAATAACTGAACAATGGTTTTGGAAAATCTGACGTTTAGGCCTAAAAACCAGACCCTGACATGTGAACGCAGCCTTGGTTTTATCTTAGGAGGTCTTTTAATTTAGTTTTCCTTTTGTTCCAGATCAGCACGCTGACGTCCTCTCTCACCGAGCAGATGCTCAGTCACCTCTTCAGTCAGGTTTGTGTGTGTATTTACTTGTGATTATGGCTATTATGTATATTCAGAGACTGAGCTGTTATGACGGGAGTGCATGTATGTACAGGAGGAAACTTCGGGCAACACAGAGCTCGTTCAGTCGCACAGAGAGAGAATCTCTAAAGCCCCCAACCTCTCCAACATCGAGCTCTTCTGGAAGAGCTACAACAGGTACTGTTTTGCTTTCACACTTTTTTATTTTTGGGATGTTTTATAGTATTATATACATGCATTTAAGCAAAAATGAACGGTTTTGCTCTTTCAGGTTGAAAGAAATATGAAATATGTAGCTTTTTGTAAATTTTTGGGGTTTTTTTACCTGCTTTTGAGCAAAAATAAAACACTGTATAATAAAGACTATAAAGACGATTTGGGTATGAGTTACTTAGTATTTTTTATGATTGATATAACGTCTAAGTAAGTAAGTAAGAATTTATTTATAAAGCACTCCAAACACAACCTGAGTTGACCAAAGTGCTGTACATAAAATCAATCCCCAGGACACACTGGGTTAAAAACAATAAAACAAATCAAATACGTAACGAAAGTAACATGTAAAAGGTTTAAGGACGTGCATTCTGGCTAATTTTGATGTTTGAATACCCAGAATAACTAACACTGTGTATGTGGTTAACTGACGAGAAAGAAAAAGAAAAAAGCACTGATGTTAATGCATCTATGTCACACACAAGAAGGGCAGACTGGGGCACTGGTGCCAGTAGGCTAAACAGTCAGTAGGACAAAGGAAAACTGAGCAGGTGACACAGCTGACAAGCTACGCTCCAGGGACTGACTATGCTATATTCCCATCCTTAAAGCAGCCAAAAGTGATTACAATAGCTGGTTTCTGGAGGGCGGCAACATCCCGATATCAACATATAATGGCTTTTAGATTTATTTACAGTGATTTTTAGACTGGAATGAAATTTAGTTTAAGCAGAAAAGTAACGATGACATATTTGGTTGCAGAGCCTCACACATACAGTTCATTCTCTCATCTATGCAAGCAAATATATTTACTGACCATAGACGTACGTCTTAATCACAAATTCGAGTATCATACTTGGCAACCCTGTTTAAAGTGTTTCACTGAATTGTTGGCGTGCTTGTCCATTGACTTATCAAATATCCTAATAGAGATTTCACTGTTATGTTTGTCTGAAATTATTTAAGTGCTTTTAAGAAACGTGTTAAAGTTCTCCGTTAAACCCGATGATGCCTGCGGACACACTGACGTGTTTGAGTTAATTGAGCCCACTAATTAAAATACATTAGTGTTTTAGGTGTCCGTCATGCATAAACAAGTTCTCTTAATCAGCTACGTTACACAATATTATAGAGAATTTTATGGATAGACAAAACCTCCTTTCCTATAAATGTGGTCACACACTCACTCAGTTTAAAATGAAGCAATGCTTTTTAAAACCCTTTTATCTCCTTTCACTTTCAGTCGCAGGGATCTGAACATTGACCGCAACAGCACCCTCAAGTGAGTCCAAAGTCTCGTAATAGGGAGTAATGAGTCTGTTGGAATAGGTCTTGTAATAGGAAAAGGTCAAATAAGTCATACGATTATACAGTACAGATTTTTGTCATCACCCTCTTTTCTTTATTTCTGTGCACGCAGATGTCCCGTCATGCTGGTGGTAGGGGACCAGGCGCCGTATGAGGATGCTGCAGTAAGTTTTGTATATTCCTTTGAATCTTCTACTTGTCTTGGTTTAAGAAAGTAGCTGAGTTTTCTTTTTATTCCAACAGGTGGAGTGCAACAGCAAACTGGACCCAACTACAACCTCGTTCCTGAAGGTAGAGCCGATGTGCCACCTCCTGCTCCCTGAAATAGCCAAGCTTGTAAAACAGTGATTTACAGAAAAACATCAGTTTCCCCCCCAAAATACAGTCCCAGACGTATCTGATGTCCACAATTGGCTGCTTTAGTCAGTGGGAATTTGCACTGGTGAAGATGCTGAGATTTTCGTTGGGAGTGACAAGGATCAGAGATTAGAAATGAGCAGATCAGAGGGACGGTGATGGTGGAGCAGTTTGGAGATAAAGCCAGAGAGGCCAGGTTGAGATGGTTTGGACATGTGTTGAGGAGGAATAGTGGATATATTGGGCAAAGAATGTTGGAGATGGAGCTGCCGGGTAGAAGGAGAAGAGGTAGACCTCAGAGAAGGTTTATGGATGTAGTGAAGGTGGACATGGAGATGGTTGGTGTGAAAGTAGAGGAGGCAGTGGATAGGGCAAGATGGAGGCAGATGATCCACTGTGGCGACCCCTAAACGGAGCAGCCGAAAGAAGAAGAAGAATAAAATGCCAGTATTGTAAACGTCTGTGCCTCAAAATGGTTTTGAGTCATAAGGACTTCCCTTGCTTGTGAGCTACATCAGCTTTATAACTTACTTATTTTATTATGTCTTAATTACATTTTGTGTGTAACATGCACTTTTCAGTCCTCTTCAGGACGTGTGGTCTGGTTTATTTTGTAGATTGTCGAGAAGAGTTGAAATTCCATACAAATGAAAATACTGCGTCTTATTAACACGTGGGAACCAGATCCTAATCCATGGCCATGACTTAGTAAGGTGTGGAAATGCAATAGTTAAGTCTTGGCTATCACTTAGTAAGGCGTGGGAATGAGAGGATGCCTTACTAAGTCGTGGCCACACATAAGGATCTCATTCCCACACCTTACAAAGTCATGGCCACACACAAGGATCTCATTCCCATGCCTTACTAAGTGGGTTGCCACATATTAGGATCTCGTTCTCATGCCTTATGAAGTTGTGGCCACATATTAGAATCTCAATGCCACGCTTTACTAAGTTGTGGCCACAACTTAATTATCTTGTTCCCATGCCTTACTAAGTCATGGTCACATAGTAAGGTGTTGGAACAAGATTCTAATAAGTCGTGGCCACATATTATAATCTTGTTCCTACGCCTTACTAGGTCGTGGCCACGTATTAGAATCTTGTTCCCACGCCTTACTAAGTCGTGGCCATGTATTAGAATCTTGTTCCCACGCCTTACTAAGTTGTGGCTGCGTATTAGAATCTTGTTCCCACGCCTTACTAAGTCGTGGCCATGTATTAGAATCTTGTTCCCACGCCTTACTAAGTCGTGGCCATGTATTAGAATCTTGTTCCCACGCCTTACTAAGTCATGGCCACATATCAGAATCGTTCCCATGCCTTACTAAGCTGTGGCCACATATTAGGATCTCGTTCTGACACCTTCCTGAACTGTGGCCACATATTATTTATATTCATACAGGATGTCCCCTGTATCATTAGATTTGGAGTTTGTCTGTTTTAATCACTGGTTTTTCTCCGCGCCCTCGTCATTGTCCGCAGATGGCCGATGCTGGCGGGATGCCGCAGCTCACCCAGGTAACAAATCGCTGTAGATCTTTTCCAAATCGAGTTGCTTTTTCAGTCGAACTGCTCATGATGTGGATCATGAGTGAATAATCGTGAGGATGCGATCATTTAGCCTTCTTTTCGGATTTTTCTCCTGCAGCCCAGCAAGCTGACTGAGGCTTTCAAGTACTTCATCCAGGGAATGGGATACAGTAAGTAGCCCACAGTGGCTTGAACATTTGTATGGCCTGCAGAAAGGAATATCCATTAGGAGGAGATAAGCCACGATTTATGGCGCATAGCGTTGCTCTAATGTTTGCTGATCAAATTTATTAGGGCTTCTGTTCCTCTAATAGAGCAGATGTTGTGCAGTGTTATCACTATCATGGTTTATTACTTCACTCTGCACTTCACCGGGTATATCATGAGCTCCATCACTGCTTTTAGAACAGCGGACAACTGCGTCGTAATATGCATCATAAAAAACATGTAAACAACAACATCCAGTCGCTGCTGTCGGAAGAAAACTTGCTATCTCCAAACTGGTACCTTCACAAGAGAAGCAGAAAACATTTACATTTACAGCATTTGGCTGACGCTCTTATCCAGAGCGACTTACAATTTGATCATTTTACACAGGAAAGCGAAGGTGGTGTTAGGAGTCTTGCCCAAGGACTCTTATTGGTGTAGTGTAGGGTGTTTACCCAGGTGGGGATTGAACCCCAGTCTACAAGGCAGAGGTGTTACCCACTACACTAACCAACCACCAACATGCTTTTCTTTTAATGTAAGTGATTAGACTTTTTCCCCTCAAGTAATATTGGGCCGTTTCTTTTGGTCTATTTGTCATAAAAGTGTACGCACAATTTAAACGGCGACAGGCGTTTTTAACTAATGTAAAAAACGGACAAAAACGACAAAAAGGAGAAGAAAAACTTTGTTCCGACAGCAGCGATATACCTGCATCAGCTAAGAACTGGAAATGGATTGTATGTCAGCCCATTATGGCTTCGTTTCAGTCTATTCAGTTTATTTTGGCAGGTTGTTTCAGCTTTTTTCCTCCTGTTTTCTTTGTAAACACTTTATTCACCGTGAAAATTCAAATGTCTTCAAGTGTTTTGTCACCATTATATCACCCAACCTTATGTTTGGGTCTTATTACTGCTAGATCTTCTCTTTCCAGCACTAACGTATGCTCTCTTTTTCTCTTTCTCTCCACTTATCCTCCCTCAGTGGCTTCGTCCTGCATGACCCGCCTGTCTCGCTCGCGCACCACCTCCCTCTCTTCCTCCTACTCCATCGAGGGCTCTCGCTCGCGGTCCCGCACCCTCTCCCAGGGCTCGCAGGGTGGAAACCTGCCCCCTAGCCCCTCCAACACCATGGAGGTGTCCTGCTGAGAAGGGAGAGAGAGAGAGAGAAAGACAGAGAGAGAGAGAGAGAGGTGGATGGATGGATGGATGGATGAAGGTGGAGGCACTGCTATGAGAAAGTCAAAACAAATCAGTCATATCCATTCGTCAAAAGTACCGTGTAAAGTGAGCAAGAAAGGGAGGGCGAGAGACCTACAAAGAGAGAGAGAGAGAGAAAAGAGAATCTCCTCTTACCAAACTTAATCTCATTCTCATCATACGATTCGTTCATCTCGTACGTTGGGGGGAAGCGAGAGCAGAGAGGTTCGCAGGGGGGAAAGTGAGAGCGCTCGGCTGCGAGGAGCGACGCGGAGGGTGAAGGAGAGAAGAAAGCAACGTCTCTCCTTTTCTCCGTCAACCCGTCTGCCAGACATTAGAGCCCTTTAACCTCTGCGGCGTGGGCAGGGCCTGTAGAGAGATCCAAATGTAGTGTTAACCAATAGTAATACTTCTAATATGAATATTAATTATGATTTTATATGTGTATGTATGTATATATATATATATATATATATATATATATATATATATATATATATATATATATATATATATATATATAAATAATGACAATAACAATAATGTATTAAAAAATAACATCTCTTAATTACATGTTGAGAAAAAAAGCAGAGTAGAAATACTCGTAATGTGTGTATGTCGACTTCTTTTTGAATACTCTGGTGTTTTTTTTTTCTTTTCTTCACTTTATTTGTAATTTTGTATTCTTTAATTTGTCCAATCCTGCTGCTAAGATGAAGGCAGAGTATTATGGTCTTTACTTACCGGTCGTGTGGCCCTCGCGTGGCAGCAGGTCTCGGCTGAGTACTGAATACTGGTGTCTTTCAGTGGCAGCCAGCTCATGTCTTCCATTTGCCCTGTTTAGAAGGAAGCAAAAAAAAAAAGAGGGTGAGTAAAGTAAACGCTGTAACTGATAATTCTTAGCTGGTTTCAGGAAAGAATGGGACGTCGGTATGTTTGCCTGCTCCAAACTGCATGCCTGAATTCTTTCGCCTGTGTCGAGTTAAGCGTGCGTTTTTCTTTTTCGATGACGTGTGAGCATATGGATCGTGGATATGTTGAGTCGTGTAAGGACAAACGAGCAAAATGGGTCAAGGTGTTGGTTCTTTAGAGTTCATAGAGCTCTGTCCTGTGCTTCTGTTCCAGGCTGCCATTCCTCTGTCAGCCAGTAGGGGTCAGTGAGATGATCATCATTGGCTTGAATGGCCAGGTGAACACGTTTATTGCTCTCAACCAGCCCCTACCACTCGGAACTCGCCGGGCAGAGCGGATGGTCCGTCTGAAGGCCGGTTTCTAAGCTGATCCCTGCATTTATGATGCTGCCTAAGCTAAATCACTAATTAAAGTCCTGCGTGAAACCTGACTAATGAACCACGTTGCATTTAGCAGCTTTTTTTGGTTTCTTTTTGCTTTGTTGGGACTGTGGCCTTCGCCGCTGAGCCACTGTCGCCGAACTAATTCTCTGCTAAGCCACACGTAACAAAACAATTCATGTTTTTTTTTTTTGTTTTTTTAGATAATCTCAGCGATCCTGCTGCTCTTAAACCAGTATCGCTCATAGACGTCTCTGGACAGACCGGAGAGACGGTCTGAATCATGAACAAAGTTTGAACTTGTGGTAAGTTTGAAGCAAATCGCTTTGTGATGTTATTCTAACGGCCAAGCTGATCCGAAGTCCTGCAATCAGTCAAATAGACGCCCCAGAAACATCCGTGATTTATGACATTTAGCAAGTGAAGCTTTACAGGTTTATAGCTTTATTTCTCACTTCTGTTTTCTTGGAGATGCAGCCACCACTGACTCTCCGTGGCTAAGCTTCAGCGGTTATGAGCCACGTTGCGTTTGACCGTTAATACACACGTTTTCCTTTTGTTGCTCTGTGTTTTGTTGGGGACACAGCTTCGTCCACTGACTCTTCTCTAAGCAGCTGCTATCCACATGAAACCAACCCACACAAAAAAATGAAGAACTAAAAAATTTTTTTTTATCGTATTCCAGTCGTTCCGAGTTCAGATCTGTGCCGATGGAACGTTCTGGACGGTCCAGAGAGTGAAAGGTGGAACATGTGGTTAAATGTTAAGCTGTGTTAATTCGTGTATATAGAGGATAAACGGGCTTAAGTGCACGACACGCACATTAGCCTGGAAAGCACAACTAAGGGGAGTCGCTCCTAACGATGATGACTGGCATTTCCACCTACAAGGCCAACGAATCCTTTGCTGTCAGAATCCCCTTCCGCTTGCTAACCAGCCCCTACACTGCCAACAGGTTGTAGCTACTTGGCGCTGAACCTGAAAGCCTCTTTCTCTTTAATCAGCTGCTGATATCAATAGCAAATTGGCATCGGTGGCCTCTGTTCCAGCTCCAAAGGTACTGCCCGATATCCTGATACCCTGATCAATTCGCCTGTCGTCCAAGACGACTGTGACTAGCCAGTGAAATCTGAGACCAGTACTGTTTATGATTTGCAGCAATGCTATAAATGTGTCGTAGAAGCCATTATATTCAGCACAGCACTGCCCTGAGTCATCGAACCCGTCGGACAGCGGTGGACTTCGCCGGGGGATCCCGTCCAAGACGAGCTCGTTCGTGCGCTTACGTGTCCGGTTTAGCTCGTGAGCTGTTTTTATAGGAGTCCTTTCCTTTGTCCACTTCAGTGTTTGAGGTTGGAGCAGAAGAGCGTTACCTGTTGACGTGGGCGGGCGGGGCACAAGGTGTCGCTATAGGAACGCGCCTTCAGGAAAGAACACAGTTACAGCGCCTAAATACCAGATGACGACATTGACTCCTCTCCGTTTTCCATTTCTAGATAGAGTCTCTACCAAAAAAAGGGAAAAGGGGGTCGGCTATAGTTGTCCGAGTTGTCCGGAGCCGAGTGAATGTAAACGCTCGTCCTCTTTTTTTTTTTTTTTTAATCATTTGACTCCTTTTCTCTGCAGCCACGCCCTTTTTTAATCTTTTCTTTCTGATGTGCTAGGTTACTGTCTTAGTGTTCTCACAGGTTAGACATCCGTGTGCTAGTTGTTGTGTAACCTTTTCTAGCATTAGTACTTAAAAAAAAGGGGGATATTAATATTATTAACAAAAAAAAGTTTAAAAATGTATAACGATACAATCAAAATTCCATGTGTGGCTAATTCTGTGTAATACGATGAACAGCTGAAACAAATATTAATAAAAGGGATACAAATCATGTTCGACTGCTGTTGTTTATTGCAAATTAGGGCTGGGGCCACTTATCAAATTACTCATATTTGACAGTGAATTAAAAAGCGGAATTTTATTCATGGTTTTTTTTTTATTTAGCTTTTCCTTTTTGAAAACATGAGCAGGTCCACAATCCACTGTCCGGGTTTTACTGCACAGGGGAACACGGAAAACGGCATTAGGAATGCAATTTTTCCCACTTAATTATGGTTAAATCAGTCGTCAGTCGATTTTTAAGGCATTGACGGACCGAAATCTTCACGTCAAGTCTGATCCGCTTTCTCTAACATTAAAACCGTGGGGGAAAAGGATAAAGAGCAAAAAGAAGTTGGTTCATAAAGTTATCATTCCTCTTTTAGCCGGCTTGGCTCAAAGATGCAGATGTGTCATTCCACAAGGTTGGTGCCGAATTTTCATTATGACCATAAACGACGCCTTTTTTTGTCTTTTTGTGGGGTTTGTGAAGCAGATTACCTACTTTAAAATAGAAAACAATAGAAAAAATAAAGTCAGAATTTTGGACACTTGCAGTTTAAAGTCTTTAAACTTCTTTTCAATAAAAAAATTGTAATTTGGCCAAACATAAATATATATAACAAAGTCCAACACTGACCCTCAGAAACCACACATTAAAGTTTTGGCCTTTCAGTTTTAAACGATGTTGGAGTTGTGCAGGTCCCAAGATGTTTGGTTGTTTGGTCTGTTTGTCTGCTTTTCCTACAAATTCAGGACATTTTTGTCCTGAAGATTTAAGAAAACAAAAACACAGTGAGCCCAAATTCATAAAACGCAGGTCCTAATTTACGCGGTCATCAAGGTTAGATCTTCTAATGTCAGTTGTTTATCAGTAAATTACATAAATATGCTGTGAATTTTGCTATATATATATATATATATATATATATATATATATATATATATATATATATATATATATATATATATATATATATATATAAATCTAAAAGGCTTTTCTCAGGTTTGTATAATTTTTCTGTTTTTTTTTTTGTTTGTTTTGCAGAAAATAACACATTATCAATGTTGAATAGAAGCAAAATCAACCAACTTGTGAAACAGTTCCTCTAAAGGCTTTAAAGTGTCATGTCATTTAATGTGAACATATCTAAATTTTATGGTATGATGGGGTCCAAAGCCAAACCCAGTGACTTTGTTTATTCAGTTAATCTGTTCTGCTAATTTGGAAACATACAAGTTTGATGATAAAAGTTTGGTGTTAATTTGACTCTTTATTTAGTCATATTTAAGACAGAGCTTCAGTCGCTGACTGTACAGCCATAAAATTCCTGTATTCTTAATAAAATAATGATGAGCTTTGACTTTATATATTAAAAAACACTTATTGTCAGATTTTTGTTCCTTATACATTGCGCCAGAACAGATTTCAGCTCGAAGCTTCGAGCATTGAAACGAGCGAACAAACTACAGGAGCAACCAAGAGCTCTGATGGGATCGACGACAGTGTTAATACAGTGCTGCGCAAGAGTGAGAGACCGGCCTTTTACTCGTGTTTCAGTTTTTGACGTAGATCCCTGTTTCCCTTTACATTGTGTGTAAATTTCATGATGAGAGGGCCAAAAGGACGTCTGGTTCCATTGACATACATTAAAAGTAGAGTAAACTCCTGTAAACTCACCATTTTAGAGATACAAGGTTTTCTACTGACAACAGCGCTTTGTTTCATTTCCAGTCATAAGAGCCATGAAGTATTACTCATTTTTCAGCCTCAAAAAATAAAATAAATTTAAAAAGCTGAAAACAAATGACACTAAAGCTTCTTTCAGTTTCTGAAAGAAAACTGCAGGGCTATTTTTCCACACCTCCAAAGTTCAGTCTCAGAAGTTGGTTGTACTCGCTTGGTCCTTAAGGGCTGAAATACAGTAAATGAATGGTGGTCTGACTTGTATGAATGACAAACTGTATTTTTTTAAAAAGTTCTGAACTAAATGGACACTAATGGTAACTTTTTGTTTAATCCCGCCTCAGTACTGGGTCAATCTTCAACAGCTGGTTCAGAGTCTAGGCACATGTGGTATGTGGTTAGGTGGGTGGGTGGTTGGATAGTGTAGTGGTTAACACCTCTACCTTCTACACTGTAGACTAGGGTTCAATCCCCACCTGGGTCAGCACCCTACACTATACCAATAAGAGTCCTTGGGCAAGACTCCTAACACCGCCTTCACCTACCTGTGTAAAACAATCAAACTGTAAGTCGCTCTGGATAAGAGCATTTGCCAAAAAAAATAAATAAATAACCCCTTAAGTGGCCAGATTTTAAAGTTTTATGACGCACTTCTATGACATAAGAATAGCTGAGCCAGTTTGCATTGAAGCCCCTGCAGTTACCGGATAATAAGCCGCCAATAGTTTCTGTTTCTGACACTCTTTAATACGGCAGGTGACTAATTGGCTGCAGTTGCTATGCCACCTGTACACATGAACTAAACTCACCTCCTCATTTGTGCACCTTTATCTTTCTCCTTGTGCTTATTCATCCTTGTTTTGGGTTGCTAGCTGACGAAAGGCCCATAAAACACAGCTCTATTTGTGATGTGAAGACAATGCACTTGCCTCGGAAGCGTCAGAGGCCCAAATCTGAACGCTCGGTCAAACCCTGTGATTATCGAGTGCGTCAGCACACAGGGGGGGGGGGGGCAGCAACAATGTTGCCAAAGCCATGGACAACCTCCTGTCCATCACTAGGATCACGTACTGCACCATTGTTTATAAGGACCGCCTGGAGATGTATCTCACTGACCAGAGAAAGGCATCTGGGGTCTGGAGGCTGATGCAGTTCTTATTGACGGCTCTCAGCAGCCAGACACACTGTCACTGTTATCAGCAATTAAGCAGAGTATTACAGCTCTAGTTATCATTTAGCAGGAGGCCTTGTTAGGCCTTTGGAGTAGGTTCTGTAAGTGGGAATGTTTTGTGTTTCCTAAAGAAACTTTGTATTTTAAGAAGCTGAGAGGTTCTCACTGGAAGGCTGTATCAACCTGAAGACAAGAGAAAGGTAAAAACCAAATCTGTAAAAAAAAAAAAATTAGATATCACTGCTGTCGGAACAAAACCTCTCCAAAATAGTAAGTTTACTGGAGAAGGAAAAACCCTACTTCACATTTAATGTAAGTCAGTGGAACCAGACGTCTTTCCAAGTCACCTTGGGCCGCTTCTTTTAGTCCGTTCATCATGAAATTTACACACGATGTAAAAAAACAACAGGCATTTTCAAAATATAGCAAAAACTGGAAAACGTCAAAAAAGGAGATAAAAGGTTTTGTTCTGACAGCAGCGATGTATTACTTTATAATCTGATTAGTTTGTTTAAGACCTACTGTACATTAAAAAGCATGCTTTGTCTTTCTATTGCGGCATTTATATATACAGTACTGTGTGAAAGTCTGAGGCCCCCAAGACACGTTTTCAAAATCTGTTTGTGTAGTTTGTGTTTATTTGTTGAGAAAAGTGTTAATATTAGAATAAACAAAATGTATAGAATAGTTATAGAATACAAATCAGTGCTCAGTAAATTGAGCGCATGATGTAATTGATGATATTAACGAGTCTCTGTGGCGGCTGTGAAGGCGTCCAGGAAAAATCTGGACCCGAGAAATTCTTGTTACTGTTTATTGTTTTTCTGTTTATTTGAATTATGAATACGACTTTATTCTAATGTATATTGTGATAAACTCACTGCTGAGGTCACCTGGTTAAAAATGAGCTTAGATGCCTTAAACGTTCACACAGTGCTGTATATGTTGTCGGACGCCTCGTATCTTCATTTTTGTCATTTTCAGTTGTTGACAGAATTTGAAAATGCCTGTTGCTCGTCAAGTCAGCTTTATTGTCAATACTACAATATGTACAGGACACACAGTGCACTGAAACTGCGCTGCTCTCAGACCCCCCCGCGTAACAGTAACGTTAAATAGGGGTAAACAGCAAAAGTGTGAATTTAAATTGGTCCCTAAAAGAACACTAATCACTAACCATAAAAATAAACATTAGAAAAATAGAATAATAAAAAATAATGTCAATTTCTTTATATTGTGTATACATTTCATGATGAATGGACTAAAAGAAACGGCTCAAAATAACATGGAAAATATTCTGATTCCACTGACTTATATTAAAAGTAGATTGTTTTTTTTTTCCTTCTCCTGAAAAATGACCATTTTAGAGATACGAGGTTTTGTTCCGACAACAGAGAGATATAACTCCAAAGAGAAGTGTGAGTTCACTGGTGCTTTTGGACAGTAAATAAAACGGTTATATTTGTGTTGTGACTTCTGGTTCCTATCACCACCACTGTAAAGAATTCCCCTTTAAGACATGCATCACTTGGTTAATATTGTACAGCCGTAAAAAGACGGAACTGATTTGCCCGTTTTTAACAAACTCATGTTATGGCATTTCGAGTTCCTGAGTTACCTCATGATCTTTCACTGGGCCGTCATGCTCATTTGAATTTTGAACTTCCTCCAGCATTTCTGCTGCTGAGGTTCCTCAAGTATTCGTATAACCGTTCATCTGTTTCCATTCTGTCAACACATCTCGTGCTGCGCTGTCGAAGATGGAGTGCTGGAGCTTTCCTGTGGTCGTTCTGCTGGTCAGCACAGCTCGGATGGCCACAGCCATTTCCACAGACCCCAGCGTTACTTCAGGGCTCGTTACAGCTACTGGCAGCTCTTTACTAAGCACAGATACAGCCTCAAGTGTCGGGACTACACCACTGGCTTCAAATGCTGCTACAGGTACTTCTAGAACCACAGCTTCAACTGGGGCGACGACTGTACTTGGGACCATTGCAACTTCTAGTACCGCCATGGTTTTGACCACGGGCCTCAGCGGAACGACATCAAGCGCTGCCTCCACAACCCCTGCCAGCACCACAGCCGACCCAACAACAACAGCTTCTCAAACCAGTAGGGCCTCCACAACGGCTTCCTCCAACCAAGCCACCTCCAGCACTTTGGCCGCATCAGCCAGCAGCAGCACGGTGACCACCGTAACCGTAATCAATGGCAATGTGACCACAGCCTCAAACTCCGCTGGGAATTCAACGCTGGCATCCGCGTCCTCCATCCTGCACTGCAGGCAGCCTCTCTCTGCAGGTGAGGAATGTTTGACTAAGAAAAGCTTTGAATATTTATCACTCAGATGTGTCAAGTGAACAAAATGGGTCACATCACATGCAAAACACCCCGTAATCGTCCCTATTTGTATGCCAAATGTCAAAGAGATGGTCAGTAATCCAACAGAAATGGACCTCGCCAAATATTTCTTAGGAAATTATGACTGTGGAATTGGCAGTAGGACAGAGACGGTCCTGTTTTATCTGCTGTGGCCTGCAGGAGCTTCACAATGACCACTGCTAGTCCTATGAAACTAGAGCCAGTATGAAGGAAAGAACGTTATTGTTGCGCTCCGTGAAAATTAGACATCGGACAAGCCTAGTAAAAATACACATTTTGATTTCATTAAATAAAGTACATTAAAATAGAGACACGAGCCCGATATAAAGGAAAAGAGACCAGATGGCCTCATCGAGTTTTAATATTTCAGTAAGGTGTTCGTTGTGTGCCACTGTTGAAGTATCAAAGCCTGAAGTGCCAAATTCCTTCACCCTTCCGTGCCTGCTGGCTCACTAGCCTTCCAGTAGTGATAAGCGCGTCAGGGTCACGGGAGGGTGTTTTAAGCTGGTGGTGCTGAGATTTGAGGCCATACGTTAGTGATGTCATACAAAATTAATTGCCTTTTTTTTTTTTTTTTTGCTTTATTTGATTTTTATTGCCAATTTACATCAAACAGAGGGTCTCTGTTCTCTACCATGATGAGACCACACTTGCTCACCGTGTTTGTCTTCTTCTGGACAAACTTTATGCAAATGAGCTGGGCAATGACCAATCAGATTGTTGACCTATGCCTTGGTAACCAATTGAGTCACACCCATAGACAAGCTACACACGAAGCAGGTGATGCAATGAGTGGGGGAAAAACAATGAATGTGTTGAAAGTGTGGGACGTTATTAGCTTGGATTATTTTAAGCGTAAAACAATATCAGGCCACTTTGAGGCTCAGAACCCGCCTTTAGCGACATCCCGTAGAGCTGCCGATCGTTACAAGGGGGGAAAGCATATTTCTAAAAGCATATTAAGCATATTTCATACAATAAGAAAAATTATCCGCCAGTTTCGAGAGAGAATTTGACTGAAAAATAACTGAAAACAGGTAAAAAAATTCAATAATTTAAAACATCTTAGAATAAGATATCTCAAAACAACAACAGTCACTATAAGTTAAATATTAGACATAATAACTCGGTTTAATTTAATTCCACTTGCCAGGATATCACTTTTTGCAGTGTATACATTTCTGACGAAGCTTCTCCACCAAGGATTTGACCTAGTTACTCAGAGAGAAGAGAAGCAGAGTTTAAATGGTACTATTTATATCAAACTTATCATCATTGTCAGAGCAGAAACTCGTATCTCCACCATGGTCACTTTACAGGAGAAGGAAAAAAACTGACTTCACTTTTAATGTGAGGCAATGGAACCAGACGTCTTTTCCAAGGCCATTTTAGGGCATTTCTTTTAGTCCGGTCATCATGACATTTACACACAATGTAAAGGGCAACAGGTTTTTTTTAGATGATATCAAAAACTGAAAGATGACCAAAAAAAGACAAGGTTTTGTGAATTGAATTGTAAATGTATTAAAACTGTCTGTGTTTGTGTTGCAGGTGCCCTGGTGTTCATGCTGTGGTTCATGCTGTGCCCAGAGCAGCTGGTTTGGTGAAGCTCCCCACCACCTACTGTGTGATCAGTAGCAATAAAATATAACAAGCACTTTCCTCTTTTCCTTGTAAAAAATGTATTTTTTCTTTCTTATTAAAACAAGTTTTCTTTAAAAATAAAAGCTTCTTTGAAATGTAAGACTTGTTCTTTATTCTTAACCTTGTAAACGTTACAATCTTCTTCTTTCGGCTGCTCCCTTCAGGGGTCACCACAGCGGATCATCTGCCTCCATCTTGCCCTATCCTCTGCCTCCTCTACTTTCACACCAACCGTCTCCATGTCCACCTTCACTACATCCATAAACCTTCTCTGAGGTCTACCTCTTCTCCTTCTACCCAGCAGCTCCATCTCCAACATTCTTTGCCCAATATATCCACTATTCCTCCTCAACACATGTCCAAACCATCTCAACCTGGCCTCTCTGGCTTTATCTCCAAACTGCTCCACCTTCACCGTCCCTCTGATCTGCTCATTTCTAATCTTGTCCATCCTTGTCACTCCCAACGGAAATCTCAGCATCTTCATCTCCGCCACCTCCAGCTCAGCCTCCTGTCTTTTAGACAGAGCCACAGTCTCCAAACCGTACATCATAGCAGGACGCACTGCTGTCTTGTAGACCTTCCCTTTCACTCTTGCTGCTATCCTTCTGTCACACATCAGCCCTGACACCCGTCTCCACCCACTCCATCCTGCCTGCACCCTCTTCCTCACCTCTTTTCTACACTGTCCATTGCTCTGGATGGTTGACCCAAGATATTTGAAGTCATCCACCTTTACGAGCTCTACTCCTTGCATCTTCACCTTTCCACCTGCCTCCCTCTCATTCACACACATGTATTCCGTCTTGTCTCTACTGACCTTCATTCCTCTCCTCTCCAGTGCAAACCTCCACCTCTCCAGATTCTCTTCCACCTGCTCTCTACTCTCACCACAGATTACAATGTCATCTGCAAACATCATGGTCCATGGAGCCTCCTGCCTGACCTCATCCGTCAACCTTTCCATCACCATTGCAAACAAGAAGGGGCTCAAAGCTGATCCCTGATGTAACCCTATCTTCACCTTGAAACCATTTGTGACTCCAACTGCACACCTCACCACTGTCTTACTATCCTCATACATGTCCTGCACCACCCTAACATACTTTTCAGCTACACCTGACTTCCTCATACAGTACCACAGTTCCTGTCTTGGCACCCTATCATCTGCCTTCTCTAGATCCACAAAGACACAGCGTAGCTCCTTCTGACCTTCTCTGTACTTCTCTACCAACACTCTCAACGCAAAAATTGCATCTGTGGTGCTCTTTCTGGGCATGAAACCAAACTGCTGCTCACTGATCTGAACATCTCGCCTTAGCCTTGCTTCAACAACTCTTTCCCATACCTTCATGGTGTGGCTTCTCAACTTTATACCTCTGTAGTTACTGCAGCTCTGCACATCACCCTTGTTCTTAAAAATGGGGACCAGTGCACTGCTTCTCCACTCATCAGGCATCCTCTCACTCTCCAGGAGTTTGGTTAAACAACCTGGTTAAAAAGTCCACTGCCTTCTCTCCTAAACATCTCCATACCTCCACAGGTATGTCATGTGGACCAACTGCCTTTCCATTCTTCATCCTATTTAAAGCTGCCCTCACTTCCACCTTACTAATTCTCTGCACTTCCTGATCCACTATCTCTCCCCCCGTTGTCTTCCTCTCTCTCTCGTTTTCCTCATTCATTAGTTCTTCAAAGTACTCCTTCCATCTACTCAACACTCTCTGTTCACTCACTAGTACATTTCCCTCTCTATCCTTTATCAGCCTAACCTGCTGTACATCCTTTCCAGCTCTATCTCTCTGTTTAGCCAAACGATACAAGTCCTTTACTCCTTCTTTACTGTCCAGCCTCTCATACAGCTCATCATAGGCCTGAGCCTTTACCTTTGCCACCATTCTTTTCACTATGCGACCAGCCTCACAGCACTCCTGCCTACTTCCTTCATCTCTCTGGTTATCCCACTTTTTCTTAGCTGCCTTCTTCTTCTGAAGACCTGGACTTCCTCATTCCACCACAAACTTTCCTTGTCTTCTTTCCTCTGACCAGATGAAACTCCCAACACATTCTTGCCAGTTTCTCTCACCACCTTAGCTGTAGTTTCCCAGTTCTCAGGTAGCTCCTCACTGCCCCCGAGGCCTTCCTCCTCTCCTCTTTGATGGTCTTTGACCTACAGTAGTCCAATTTCCACTGGCACCCTGCTGGTCAACAGCACCGGAGGCGGTCGGTGTTAACCCGGGCCTCGACCGATCCGGTATGGCAATCATATTTGTGATCCCCATGATAGTTTTGGCACAAGTTTTACGCCGGATGCCCTTCCTGACGCAACCCTCACCATTTATCCGGGCTTGGGACCGGCACCAGAAGTACACAAAGTACACCCCTAATGGCTGTTTTTGTAAACGTTACAATATTCTGCTTAAAATGCTAAAAACAGACCTTTAAAGAGGATTTTGGTATGTTTGTGTATATACACTGTATTTCCAAAAATATCCACTCACCCATCTAAATCACTGAATTCAGGTGTTCCAGTCACTTCCGTGGCCACAGGTGGCCTGCAGCCTGCTTCTACAGACATTAGTGAAAGAATGGGTCGCTCTCAGGAGCTCAGTGAATTCCAGCGTGGTGCCGTGATCAGACGCCACCTGTGCTGCAAGTCCAGTCGTGAAATTTCCTCACTACTAAATATTCCACACTCGACTGTCAGTGGGATTATTAATACATTAATTTTTTATATATTAAATTTTATGGATTAGGAATGGGATGTCACTGAAGTTCATGTGTGTGTGAAGGCAGGATACACCCTGGACAGTTCGCCAGTCCATCGCAGGGCAGATGCATGCAGCACCCACACAGACACAGGGAGAACATGCAAACTCCACACAGAGAGGACCCTGGTTACCCGGCCGGGGAATTGAACCCAGGCCCTCCTCACTATATATATATATATATATATATATATATATATATATATATGGTAAGTAAAAAGTCATTTTGTTTTATTTTTTATGCTGTCACAGGAAATCCTTCACTTGATGCTCTGTGCAGCTTGGCAAAGATAACAACTCTGATTCTCCTGTAATGCTTAATGAGACTAGAGAACACATGGCAAAGGATCTGAGCCCATTCCTCCACACAGAAGCTCTTCAGAACCTTGAGATACTGAACTCCACACTGTGGACAGCTCATCCCACAGGTTTTCCATGGGGTTTAGGTTAGGGAATGAGCTGGCCATGGCATTAGTCTTGTGGTCAGCCGTTTTTGTGTTCACTGGGAGATGTGCTTTGCATTATCTCCTTGCTGGAAGATCCAAACTATGGCCCAGTTATAGCTTCCTGGCTGAGTCAGACAACCCCACAACATCACAAATCTAAAAGGCTGTCTTTGTGTCCATGCCACGCTCACCTCTGGTGTTTATTGCCAAAAACCTGTTTTTGTATCGTTTGACCATCGAACACAGACCCACTGAAAGTTCCAGCATCATCTGGCAAATTGTAGGTGCTTGAGTTTGTTGTTCTTTGACAGCAGAGACTTTTTTTTCTGGGATCCAAACAACTTGTGGTTATAAAGGCAGTGTTTGACTGTAGTTTGGCAGTTCTGATCCCAAAACCTGACTAATGTCTGCAGTTCCCTGTCTGTGATTCTTGGAGATTGTTTGTCCACTCAAACCATCCTCCTCACTGTGTGGGGTCAGTATAGACATATGCTCTGGTCCTGGCCTTCACATCGTCGTTCTTCACATCTCCTGTTCTTTTAAGCTTCTTAATTGTTGTCCTGCCTCCTGGAAATAGACATTTTCAACTGTTATTTTCTCGTAGCAGTTTCCTAATTTGCATAGCTCAGTGATCTTTTGTCACACATCATTGCTGTTTTCTCTGGTCTTTCTCAGTGATGGACGTCTGAGGGACTTTGCTCTGGGTTTCATTTCGTATAGCTTCCCCAGCGGATCAAGAAGACATAGCTGCCCAGTGTAGTGTTCCTAACCGCTCAGGTGAACTCAGGTGAACTAAATCTGAATGGGAATACGCTTTACTTAAGTTTCACTCTTAAGCATTTCTAGGGGTGATGATAAGTAGCACACACAGATAAGAAAAATATCTTTCATTAATGACACAATTTAGTTTTTCTGTCAATTATTATGCCTTAAAGGTTCGATTTATGCTAATATTTGAATGAAAAATCAAAATGGATAAGTGATAGAATACCTTTTACAGCTCACGTGTAAAATGCAATAAAAACAAGAATCTGTGATTTTGATCAACGTTTATTTAACTGACAGAAGTACAAAGAAACGATTTCCAATGTTTTCACTGATCAACTTAATTGCATTTTGTAAATATAAACACATTTACGGCATTCGGCTGACGCTCTTATCCAGAGCGACTTACAATTTGATCATTTTACACAGGTAGGCGAAGGTGGTGTTGGGAGTCTTGCCCAAGGACTCCTATTGGTACAGTGTACCAATTGGGTGTTTACCCAGGCGGGGATTGAACCCCAGTCTACAACGTAGAAGGCAGAGGTGTTACCCACTACACTAACTAACCACCCACCCACCTAGCCACCCAACATACCATGGGGGTCCTGACCACTGAGGAACAGGGTAAAAGGGGGCTAACAATGTATGCAGCACATTCTCCTAATAATATTGCTGATGTTGCCAGAATTGTACAGAGAAAATAAATCATATGGCACGTGTACAAATTCAGGCACTCGTTCAATTGATCCACATAATGCCAGTCAGGTAATGAACATTCCAGAGCTCTGATTGACCTCTGCACAGCTCATACACACCTGGCTCAACTCATTAGTTAATGTCCAGGCTCATTTGGTGTGGTTCAGCAGGTATATCAGACAAGTCCGCTGCCCTCTGGTGATTGTAAATTTATGAATCTGTGTTAGGATGTTAGTTTTGGATGGTAGGAACCACCAGGGGGCAGTGAAGGGTCGAGACCAAAGCCACTTCTAGAGGGAAGCCCACAGTTTTTTTCCAAACATCTGCATAATTCAACAGTTGGGACGTAAACAAAGTGATTTGGTGTGAGTGGAGCTAAAGAGGTGAATTAAAATGTTTGTGATTTAAACACCTTTTTTGTGAATGTACATGTGTTTATGATTTAATACTATTGATTTATGCATTTATTTACTTTATCCAGCTGTTGTAGTTCTTAGCCATAATATGTGGTGACAAGTGTTTTGGAAGTATTTTCTTCTTGTTCTGCATTGTGCTGCAACAGGTTGAATGAATCTGTTGACCAAAAGGAGCCAAATGTGTGTTTGTCCTGACCTTGTGACCTCAAGTACACTCACTGACAAGTTGAAGAGCCAGTATTAGGAAAACAGTCCTTTTTGTCTGAATAAAAGAGTTTAATGCAGTATTTAAATGCTGTTAATTCAAAGTCACTCCTTGTGACTGTCCATGAATATTAATCATTTTTGTGATGTTTTGTGAGCACATTTGCGCAAATCTGCCTACATAAGTTACTGGACTCTAGAGCAGCGGAGACGTGTTCTCTGGAGTGACCAATGATGCTTCTCCGTCTGGAAATCCGATGGACGAGTCTGGGTTTGGCGGTTGCCAGGAGATGGTATTTGTCTGACTGCATTGTGCCGAGTGTACAAATTTGGTGGAGGGGGGATCATGGTGTGGGGTTGTTTTTCAGGATTTGGGCTCGGCCCCTTAGTTCCTTAGTTCCAGAGAGAGGAACTGTAAATTTTATAATAAATAAACCAAAAGAAACAGCCAAATTTACTTGTAATAAATTCTGGTTCCACTGACTTACATTAAAAGTAGAGTAAGTTTTTTTCCTTTTCTTATAAAGTTACCATTTTGAGGATATAATTTTTTCTTCTGACAACAGCGACATCTGTTAATGTGTGCATGTTAATTCAGTGTCCATGTAATCAGCTATCTTTTTTTTATTATTATTATTCTAAAAATCGTCATAATTTTAAGACCTTAACATTTTTTTATTTTTATTTTACACTTTGTATATGCTGGAACAAAACTTTAAATGTAAGTCAATGGAACCAGATTTTCAGAATGTTTTTGGGTCATTTCTTCTGGTCTTGTCATTATGTAAAGGGTGAAGCTAACCAGCACTCTCAAATTCTACCAAAAACTAAAAAACGACAAAACTGAAGATACGAGATTTTGTTCTCACAGCAGCGATATGCCTCTCTGTATACGCACATAATAATATATAATATATTTGCACCACGTCTTTACATAAACAAGTTGATTCATATGAAGCTGTATACAGTTGGTCTGTTTAACTGTGAAGTGTCCACTGTTGTGGTTGTTGGTTTACTTCTTCTTTTCACCAGATCCCGTTTAATAACTAAGTTTAGCCGCAGAACTTGTTCCAATTGGTCTACAGTGAGTTATACTTCATCATCTAACGTCAACCAACTGATTTTTTTACACCGGGTGCTGTTAGATGTTGAATATGTAGAGGTTATATAAATAATATATATATATATATATATATATATATATATATATATATATATATATATATATGAATCATAAGCCTTACAATGGACCCCTTAGGGTACTTTAATGCTTTAGGCCTAAGGAGTTAGACACAGCACCTACTGTCATGAATGTCATGTTATTGGAGGGATTAAAGCAGTTCTTGAGGTCATGCTGACACGTTATCTAAATGCTCCAAACAAGCACAACTGGCCAGACGAGTCCACATACTTTCATTCAGGCAAAGATATGCTGGGCCCAGTTCAGACTGTGCTATTTATTTTTTTATTCCCACCTTTTTTCAGGCGAGTCTTGCTTCCTGCACTGTGATAGGCGGTTTTACCGCAGCCAGTGTGAGAGTGTTAACTACCAGCCAGTCATCACATAGGTGGCAGGATAGCACAGCCAATCGGGACACAGGGGAGCGGGATCATCCAGAATACGGGTGGGTATTAAGCACATCAGGCGCATTCTCAAAGAAAAGGCCTGACGTGATTGGCTGGTGGAAATACGGGTTGGGTGAGTGGATGGATGTCAAGCAAACAGTGAACTGCTCTTATCACACTACCTTTATACAGCAGCCTGTGCGGAGGATACATGGTAAGAGCTCACAGAAGTGCAGTTGGCTTAAGTCTGAAGTTTGAAAGTCAGTTTAAATCAACCAACTGTTGTTTTAGGAGGCGAGAGAGGCAGAAGTTGGAGATGGAGGTGTCATCTCAGGAGAGCGCAGACCGGTGAGTGTCAACATCAACATGGACCACAACCCCCAGATTTTTGCCTTAGTCATGGATTACTGGCACTGGCTCAGTCAAAGATTGATTTTTTTCCTACTGTTTCACATCTTTTTCCATGTCATGTCATAATTTTCAACACTTCTGATTCATGTCAGTGAAGTATCACAGTTTTTGTGTGTTTGCCTCTTAACCCATCCATGCCCAACTAAATTTGGTAAGGTGAGGTCAGTTTAGTGTTATTCCCCCCTCCCCCCAGAATTTGTTCTGATTAGTCTGAAGTGATCATTTTAATCTCTCTTACAAAAACAGTCACATTAATTTCACATGTTTTTTGCACACGTCATGTGAAATTTCCTGTAAGGGTTTTTTAAAATTGTATTTCTTGTATTCACAATCAGGTTTGGATATTAATTTCTTTTGTTAAAAAAACAGTAATGCTATTTAAACAAAAGACTACTTTTCAAATTTGTGTGCAAGCATACTCCATTGACAAATGTAAGAAGCCCACTTCTGACACCAAGTATGTCTTTGCTGATCAACTACGTTTGGGGTGAAATTTGTGTCTGTAAGATTTTTTTTCTTTTTTTTTGTGAGCTCTTTTAAGCTTACATTAAGCATGAACCACAACATGTCTTTGCTAATGCTAAACCACCAAAAATCTAGCCTCTTATTTTGTGTTTGAGTTATCTGTGAAAGTGGAAAATCACCATTTTTTTTGTAGGATACTCAGAATTATGGATCATACAAGAGTTTGTAAGATGTATAACACAATCTTTCACTTTCTCATACTTTTAGTCACACTCAGATTTGCATATTTTATTCTTTGGTTAAAAATCAAGAGACGTAAATTTGCTCAAAACACCTCCCTTTTTAGCCATATGGTTTGATCAGTTTGACGAATTTAATGAGATCTGTGCTGAGGTGCACTCAGAGGACATATGCATTAAATTAAATGTTCAGATTTAGACATTAGTGGGTTAATGAAGAGTAATGAGGTCAGTGGGAGTGAGTAATCACTAAAAACATAAAGCCATTGCTTATGAGAAAACATGATGACCTTAGGCCCTAGGTGACCATTGACAGCCTAAGCCTGGTCAGTTAAAGGGTGAAAGAAAGCAGGTTTGTCTTGCATAATGTAGTAAATGTTATGTGTCTCAATGTTTGTTTGTACATTGTGCAGATATAATATGTAATTATTTCTCTTTAGAGCATTGCACAGCTGCAGGATGTGCTGAGGAGAGTGTCTCTAAGTTCCTTTCACAGCAAATGCAAGGTAACCCTACACACGTACACACCCAGTCTGGGTATCTGGGTATATGGGAGTCTGGTGACTCTTAGGTTCAGTTTTAGGGTCAGTGGAGTTTCACAGAGTTGAGTTGACCTTAAAATATTTCTAGTTTTCACTTGAAACATCAAAAAGGTTTATGTAATACAAGTCTATAGTATTAGTTGAATATGTTTTAAGTAGGGTGGTGGGGTTATGTTTATCACACGGGATGAGAAATCATTAAATTACAGAGTGAACTCAGTGAGGCTACTCAGTTTATGTATTATGCAATGTGTATGGCTGCTTACAAGAAGAAAACATGTTCAGGTAGTTCTAATCTACCTGTTTTGAGTCTATGCAGTATGCCATTTGTATTATTATTGGATTGATATGATCATTTGACAGCCAACAGTCAATGCTGCTGCATAAAATCAAACATATGTTCTGTCATTTCACATGTTTTAATGTTCAGAGTCATACACCTGAAGCAGGGCATGCCCCTGTACGTAGAAATAACATGAAAACTCCTTTTTCACAAGATATGATGGACCATTTTTTTAACTAGCATCTTCCCTTCCATTATCTCCCTGCTGAACTCCATCCCACTCCACTAATCTTGTAATATTATACAAGATAACCCCATACATACTTACAGATTTCTGCAGTTATATGATTATTCAAATGGTCATGTAAACATCAAACTATGATTTCGTAGATAGGAGTAGTAGGGGTACCAGAAATCTGATTAAGAAATGAGATCAAGAGGCTGGATTTGAGCTCAGTAATCCGATTTCTCAGTGCATGTGAGCTCCTACTCTGATTTCTTTCGGATTTCGCAGTCGGACCGTGTGAAAACAGACGGCGGTACCTGGAGTTTCCCCATTGTCTGATTGCTCATGTGTATGCAGACCTGTTGATCAGATTACTGCCAAAATCTGTTTTTCTGCAGTTATTGGGTTTATTGAGCGACTCACTGATTTTGTGCGACTTGTTGGCTACATTGGCTTGTAGCTCGAAGTGCAAAACAAAAGAATCGACCAAAAAAGACACCAGACACGTCTTTGCTGATCGACTGTTTTTGGCTTTTAAAATTCTGCTCATCTCATTTTTATTTGTGAACTGTTCTTTTCCGCTTATGTAAACCATGAACCCTGACCTGTCCACGAGTCTAGCATCTTATCCTGTGTTTGAGTGATGTTGGGAACTGAAGAACATCAATTTTCTGACTGAAAATTGTGCTGAACAGTCATATTTGCAAATAGGCAGATATATAACACCAAGTACATATTTCAGGAATGCTCATAAACAACAGCGTTCCATCCGTCTCGTGACATTTCGTTCTGTCTCACTCATTGATTTCCTTAATTTACGCCCCAGTCAGACGATTGTTTAATCCTGCCTGTTTAGGGGTCATTCTGGGTCATTTTTCAACAGCTGGTTCAGAGTCTAAACGGGTCATTTTTCTACTTCTAGACTAGAGTACATTTCCTGATCCTGATGAATGTTGAAGGGACATGTGGTATGTTGGGTGGCTAGGTAGGTAGGTAGGTAGGTAGGTAGGTAGGTAGGTAGGTAGGTAGGTAGGTAGGTAGGTAGGTAGGTAGGTAGGTAGGTAGGTAGGTAGGTAGGTAGGTAGGTAGGTAGGTAGGTAGGTAGGTAGGTAGGTGGGTGGGTGGGTGGGTGGGTGGGTGGGTGGGTGGTTGGGTGGGTAGGTAGGTAGGTGGGTGGGTGGGTGGGTAGGTAGGTAGTGGTTAACACCTCTGCCTTCTATGCTGTAGACTGGGGTTCAATCCCCACCTGGGTAAACACCCAATTGGTACACTATACCAATAGGAGTCCTTGGGCAAGACTCCTAACACCACCTTTGCCTACCTGTGTAACAATAATCAAATTGTAAGTCGCTCTGGATAAGAGCATCTGCCAAATACTGTAAATATATGTACAGTAGATGTAATCTTGCTCATAGCTCAAATAGCCTTCAGCTGTGTTTTGTGCACTTCCTTATCTTGTTAGGAGAGTGGCTTTCTCCTCGATCTGTCCAGTGGAACAGAAGTGTCCAGTGACCAGCTTGCACAGGTAAGATTGTACGTTTAATATTTTACAGTTGTGTGTTGACCTTTGGCAAAAACAGCCAGATTAAAACACTATGATGAACTGGTTGAGGAGTATTAACTTTGAATAAAAGCTTTTAAAAGTAAATTTCATTTTAATGGGGATGTGCCCACAGGATGAGACGACCACTTGCTAGCCAACTTCATTATAACTAAAAACATCTTCAAATATAAAACTGATGAACTACCTGCACAGTAAACTGGTTACTATCACAGCTGACTGAATACTAGGCTAATTAACCGCCCATGACGACATAAGATTTAGTAATATTTTGATTGACATGAGGGCCTTTTTCTTTCTTTTTAAATCTGGGTACACATGGGTATCAAGTGGGTATACCTAGGCCCCTCAGTCACCCCTGATTTATAACTTCAGTTAATTCTCTTTTATATGCAGAGTGGAAGTCTGAGTCCAGTTAACCCGGTTCAGAGTCTGACTCAGGTAAAGCTCCACATGTCTTTAGAAACTTTCTTGAAGACGAGGTATGAGAGCAGTGACTGGGTTTACATGTACAGGCGATAATTCGGGTGATGCATAGGAATAATCTGACGATGGGAAAGCTTTGGGTCTACATGTGCCAGTCAGTAATTTCTTTGTTTAAGACATGATATAAACCCACCATAGAAAAAGTATGTTATTTAATTGTTATTTTTGTTTTTAAATCATTTATTTTTAGTTCTGTATACACCAATCTGGCATAACATTCTGACCACCTCCTTGTTTCTGCGCTCACTGTCCATTTTATCAGCTCCATTTACTGTATAGCTGCACTCTGTAGTTCTACAGTTACAGACTGTAGTCCATCTGTTTCTCTGATACTCTGTTACCCTGTTCTTCAGTGGTCAGGACCCCCATGGCCACTCACAGAGCAGGTACTATTTGGGTGGTGGGTCATTCTCAGCACTGCAGTAACACTGACGTGGTGGTGGTGTGTTAGTGTGTGTGGCGCTCCAGTGCTGCTGGAGTTTTTAAACACTGTGTCCACTCTCTGTCCACTCTATTAGACACTCCTATCTCATCAGTCCACATTGTAGATGTAGAGTCAGAGACGACAGCTCATCTGCTGCTGCGCAGTTTGTGTTGGTCGTCCTCTAGTCCTTCATCAGTGGTCACCGGACGCTGCCCACAGGACGCTGTTTGCTGGATATTTCTGGTTGGTGGACTATTCTCAGTCCAGCAGCAACACTGAGGTGTTCATAAACTCCAGCAGCACTGCTGTGTCTGATCCACTCAGACCAGCACGACACACACTAACACACCACCACCACGTCAGTGTTACTGCAATGCTGAGAATGACCCACCACCCAAACAGTACCTGCTCTGTGAGGTCCATGGGGGTCCTGACCACTGAAGAACAGGGTAACAGAGTATCAGAGAAACAGATGGACTACAGTCTGTAACTGTAGAACTACAGAGTGCAGCTATTCAGTAAGTGGAGCTGATAAAATGGACAACGAGCGTAGAGATGTGGGGTCGAATTTACGGTATTTATCGGGCACTTATGCAGCTCAGTTATTGGACTAAAATTCAGATCTGTTTTCTGGAAATCCATGTTGAAGGTCACAATGTGCTGTATATATGACTAGTTAAATAGTCTGCACCTGTATAAATGGAATAACGATCATCTTATTGTTGATGTCGACACACTGCCTTGAGGTGCTCCTGGAATTACAGGAATACTGTAGATGTGGAAGAGTGTGTGTGTTCAGGTTAGACTGTCTGAGTACGGATGTAACAGTTCAGCATGTTGAATTGTGACGAGCTTGAACGTTTGTGGCTGGTGTGTAAGTAATGTGGCCATTAATGGCCATCTTCACTTTATTAGAGCATGTAATATTCTAACACTCTCACATTGGATCAAATTCTGAATTTTGTCAATCGTCTGCTTGTATTTACACTTTCTTTTTTCTTGCTAGAATGGAACTGCAAGCAAACCATGGAATCCTTTCTTTTCTGCTGAGGTAAGATTGTGTTTGTTCGTTTTAGTCCGACTTCATTCCAGAATCATGACGGTGAGGGCTTATGGGGAGTGATTTAGGTCATACATGGGTACGGCATAGTTTTAAACTGACTCTATCTCTCTGAATTTCAGAGCAAAGTTAATGGAGTCAGTGGCAGCTCAAGCATTCAGAACCCATTTTCCACTCAAGACAAAGTAAGCTTTGCTGTTCTGTGTGTTCTTTATATACAAATTCAAAAATGTGGAGGTAAAGTGTGTCATGATTATGTCTTGTAGGACTCCACCATTAATGGTGTTGGTAAAGAGAGCAAGACACAGCCAAATGTGCAGGACTTATTCTCAAGTGGTAGACAAAGGAACGGATGGTCTTGGCCTCCATCATCTTCTGCAGTAACACTTGAGCCGTCAAAGGGGGATTTTCTTCAAAACGATTGGGCCATCTTACCGCCCTCAGCTTCAAGCCTGGAAACCAAACCCACTGATATATTCCAAGCCGCACCTCCTTCCTGGCTTTCAGACCTCCCTCAGGCTAGCCCGTCCAATCAGAAAGCAGATGTTTTTCAACCATTTGGAAGCAAAGAGGAAAACCCTGTCTTTGGGAGACCACTGGGGACCAATGAGAGCAAAGAACTCACTGAGCCGTCCAACGAGAGGGATTATCTCTTGGAATACATACTGGCCAATCAAATGAACGAGGATTTCCAACCTGCACCTTCTCCTACCGTAGAGACTGATGGACCAGATGCTTCCCAGAACGTGTCTAGGTTTTTCCCTCCTCCTGTTGCAAACGAAGACTTATTCCAAACCCCGGACATTTTCTCGGGCACCCCTACATCTGCGTCAAATGATAACTTTCCGCCCCCTTTGTCCAGTCTAGACAACAGAGTATTCCAGAGTACCCCATTTTATCCAACCCCAACCTCCATTAAGGCTGATATTAATGCGTTTGACCCATTATCTGTTGATTACGTTGCGAATGGTGATCCATTTAAGCCTCAGGAAAGCCAGTTTGACAAGCTGTTTGCCAACCCTGTTGGCACTAGTGATGGCACTTCTACAGGGCTCATGACTGGAACATTCAAGGACACATCCCCAGTTATATCACCAGTAAATAATCCGGTAAGAACATCATGGTCACGCTTTATTTGCATGGTCACCTATAGATGCTCTACAGATGATTGGGATGTTCATCAACAATGTTATGGTTAGGGCCAAGGTTGGAAGTATTTGTAGGTTTTGCTTTGAGCTTATGGTAAGGGTTAGGTTTAGGGTTAGGAATAGATTTAATAAACTCTTTCACACTGAACTTGAAGTTCAGATGAATTTGATATTTAGTTATTTAGTTAATAATTTGCCCCCAGGTGAGCAAGCCAGGGACGACACTGGCAAGGAGAACCTCCCTCAGAGCTGAGGAAGAAACCTTGGGAGGAACCGTCCTCCTCTGCTCAAACTACCTACAGAGTTATTATACTACTAATATTAATAGCAGTAGTGTTAATAGTAGGAATAGCTAGAAGTCTATGAAAACTTCAATGTAGGGAGGGCAGCTAGTCCAAGGCAGGTGGCGGTAGCTGGGGCGTGGGCAGCTGGTCTGAAGTGGGCAGCAGGAGAGCTCGACAGTCAGTCGTCCTTCAGTGATACATGTTTGTCATACAGTGTCAAAAACAACATAAAATATTGTGCTTCAGATTTCTTATCAGCTCAGTGTGGCTTGAGTCAAGTGTGTGATGGTTTAGACATGCATGAGCTATAAGCATCCATTACTTGTTAGTAGGGGTCGACATCGTCTGTTGCCCCACGCCAGAATATACATTCTGGCCACTAAAAATGGAGAGTCTGTGGCCCAACTAGCCCCCCTTTATTTGCCTTTTTACCATTTTAATAACCACCAGGCCAGTTGAATTTTCCCATACTCACAAATAGCCAGCTTTAATAATAATTTTCAGGGGTTAAAGCCAAGGTTGCAGCTTTCAACACGATTCCAATAACAGCCTTGCAAAGCCTGTTGAATGTGAAGATGGTTTAGAGAGATCGAATGCTAAAACTCTTCAGTCTGGTTTACAGTATTGTGAAAACATGTCAGTGGCTGTGTTCACATGCAAAGATTTTTGCCAATCTGATTGAATACATTCCAATTACAGATTAAGACTGAGGTGTTTATTCTCACTCTACTCAGCAATCTGATTGAAAATCTTCGTTTACATGCTCACTACAAGTAATCAGATCCAAAATTACGCATGCGTGGAGAACCACTTAGTGTAGACGTTACCATGACAGCGAACCTTACGTGAGTCCAGTCAGAGTGAGATGAGCAGCAGTGAGCAGTGCTTGTGTTTTTAACTGCTTTAAAATGACGTCAGACTCAGGAAAACGTCCTTCGCATGTCCTTATTAAAGAAGGCCGAGAGGAAGACGTCGTGTTCTGAGACACACAAGCTGGACGTCCGTCCCACCGCCGTCTTTTAAAGATCAGAGCATGAACTTCGTCTCCTCTGCAGACCAGTTTCTGCTCCGCCGTGTTGAACGGTATAAACTCTCACTGTGACGCGACAAAGATGCAGAACAGACCTAAACTTTCCGATAGGGAATGTAATCGGATACAGGAGTTTACACGGATATTATTCTTCTATTTAACGGATTATTTACAGGATTACCCACCTCATTCAATCGGATAGAAACTGTATTCCTCAATCAGACTAGACTATTCCGATTGAGGTGTTTACCTGGACGTATTCTATTCTGATTGAGCTATTAGTCGGATTATTAACGGATTATTAGGTTGCATGTAAACGTGGCAACTGCCTGGTTTGATGAAATGGAAAAAAATTGATTGGACATGAGGGAAACGTGGCAAAAAAACAGCATCTGACTGTTTTTTAGTACTGAAACATGCTTGTTGAATACAGTGCATATCACTGCTATCAGAACAAAACATTGTTTCTCCAAAAAGGTAACTTTACAGGAGAAGGGACTTTTTCTTGACTTTTTCAGAAGTATTTTTAGAGTAAGCAATTGGCATTTTTCATGTTAAAATGTAAAATGTAAAAATGAAAGGCTCAAATATCTTGGCTGATGGACTACGTTAAGGGTAATGAGGAAAATCCTTTCTTTTTTAATTTGCGGTGGATGTGTTGTTCTGAAGAATAGAGAATTAAACGTGAGATGTTTGCATGTTGTAGATGTTCAGAAGGCGCCTGCCCAAACCAACACCCCGAAGGATTCATAAGAACTCTAATCAGGTAAGCATAAGATGCTGTTGATGCTTATAATAATAGTATGTTCGCTCAGTACTAATAGTCTTCATCTTCTTTCAGGATGTGGACCATCATTCTTCATCCAAGCCTGCTGTCGTCTCTCCCACATCTGCACTAGCTCATTTTGGTACTCCTCGGATTCCCCTTAAATCCATCCAGGCTCCTCCCACATCCACTCCTTCTACTTCTCCTCCTGTCTTACAGGCCAGAACCAGCATTCAGGTGATTTGCCTTCATTGTGTCTCTGGTTCTTCTTCAGAATTACTGTTTAGACACTTCTAACCTGTATTTATTCTTATGCTCTGGTTTGACAGAACCAAACACCAGCTGAAGAGGAAAATAAGAACCAAGTCTATGAGGACGTTCTTCTCATTGGGCAGGTGTGTGTTAGTTGGTTTGTATAGGGAAAAGGTTCATTTGTTCTTCATAGTATATGCACCGATACATTTGCTGAGCCTTGACTGTGCGTGTGCATTGCAGGAGAGATGTGTAGAGGACTGGCCAGAGGACAGCCCCCAGCTTTCTCCCAGCTGGAAGCCGGTAGGGAACTGACTATACACTTTTCTTGATACACTTAACTTAAGCAGCAAATCCTATGGCTACAACAAAATACATAAACATATTCAGTAGATTTACTTCTTGTTTGACTAGAATGGGGAATGGGGAAGACATGAGCTGTGATTTTGATGGTGATTCTGTTATTTCAGACATCATTTTCATGCATTCCTGTCTATAGCAGGGGTCTAAAAATCCATAAGGTCCAGTTAGAGAAATTTCCTCAAGCAAAGATCAGGAGCATCATAACGTCTAACCTGCATCAAGACTCAGTGCCATATACTGTTTACTGAAGTAGCCGAGTAGGAATAACAGCATCTTATACAGTCGACAGCTGAATACCAGATCAAATAAAGTCCAGTTCAGTCAGATTTCAACAATATTTACTGAATATCAGATCAAATAAAGTCCAGTTCGGTCAGATTTCAACAACATTTACTGAACATCAGATCAAATAAAGTCCAGGTCGGTCAGATTTCAACAACATTTACTGAACATCAGATCAAATAAAGTCCAGTTCGGTCAGATTTCAACAACATTTACTGAACATCAGATCAAATAAAGTCCAGTTCGGTCAGATTTCAACAACATTTACTGAACATCAGATAAAATAAAGTCCAGTTCAGTCAGATTTCAACAACATTTACTGAAAATCAGATCAAAAAAAGTCCAGTTCGGTCAGATTTCAACAACATTTACTGAAAATCAGATCAAATAAAGTCCAGTTCGGTCAGATTTCAACAACATTTACTGAATATCAGATCAAATAAAGTCCAGTTCGGTCAGATTTCAACAACATTTACTGAACATCAGATCAAATAAAGTCCAGTACGGTCAGATTTCAACAACATGTAATTCCCCTGTATGGCGTCACTCACTCGAGTCTCAGAGCTCATCGTACTAATCATGACTGAGTAGCGTCATGTGTGATATTAACAGCGCATGTGATTGGTCTGAGAGTCTCTGGCTGCTAAAAATTAAGTGACTGACACACACACACACACACACACACACACGCGCGCGCGCGCACACAGTGGTGGGCAGCCCAATCCATGGTGCCCAGGTAGCAGTTGGGGGTTAGGTGTCTTGCTCAAGGACACCTCAGTCATGTGCTGTCAGCTCCTGGGATCGAACCGGCGACCTTCTGGTCATGAGGCTGGTTCCCTAACCTCCAGCCCACGACTGCCCCGCAGTCATGCTACCATAAAGGCTAGAAAAACTACGCCCATTAAAACAGGACCACCCTGTCGAAATTAAATAATTCTCCATAGTTTATCAGCTACAGGTCCAGGTCCGCATAGGACAGCGTATGGGTCCGGACTCGACCTGTGGTCCGCCTATTAGTGACCTCTGGTCTATAGCGTTTACACGATGTCGCAATAAACAAAAAGCCTGTCGATGGGAGAGATCAACAAGTAGGGCTGGAAAAACGAAAAAGAATTAGTGATCAGTTGTATTGATTGTGGTGAAAAAAGCGATATGTTCCTCACTGACTAACAAAAATGTGAACATTTCAGAGCATAAAATACACACTTCTACATGTTGCAGTGCACTACAGGAAGAGTGGTAGGCTTCTGTTCTCTTAAGTGCAACATAAAACAAGAGATGGTTCGCAGCAGTGCGGTAGATTATAGATTAATCAAATAACTATTACTTGAGTAGCTGTTACCACATAGAGGGTTCCACTCTAGTCAGTTAAGAACGGGAATACTTGATCTCAGTGAGTGGCGTTTGTGATCATCAAAGCTGCCTGATCTGGTGAATCTCAGTTTATAATACAGAACGAATCCGATAATGGTTGGGTGTTTTCTTGGGTCATGTTGGGATTTTTCGCTTTTTTCATATTTTCTGCCTAATTCAGTAGTGATTGAACGAAGAAAATGAGTTACAGTGGTTTGATGTGAAATGGTGCCTTGTTGTGATACTTCCCAACCAGATTTCTTTGCGGCGGTGATGATGGGAACCAAGAAAACAAATCTGAAAAACTGTGCTTTTTTTCCTCGCAGCACCCTGCATGAATATTAAAATGAATTCCGTTAGTATTTAAGGACACATTTCTCCAGACAGAAGCATTTGATGTCGCATCACTTGAACATCTTTGATTAAATTTTGCAGAACTTTTGCAGACCTTACCCTGGTACTGTCCAAAGACGTGCAGCCAGGCCAATTGGACACGCTAAATTACCCCTAGGTGTGTGTGTGTGTGTGTGTGTGTATGAATGCATGTCCGTCTGTCTGCCTTATTAAAATGGATACTTCCACCGTGATAATGCACCATCACAAATTATACTTTAAGCTGATTTTACAAGCATGAATGAGTGGTCAACACATTTTTGCATATCTGAATTTAGTAGTGTGCTTTTGGGACGGGGTCTAATGGAAGGCATACAGTATGAATGAATGGCTGACAAATCTGCAGGAACTGCATAATGTTTCCAAAACAGCAGAAAACAAAACAGGACCTACCAAGTCATTTGTGTAGGCCTATCAGTTTCATACTGTTGCCACTGGGTGTATATTTTAGTCATTTCCAGTTCTACCGTTGTTGTGAATGTTTTTATTTCATGTTTTCGCTGTGTTTTTTTCATCAGGCTGGAAAGTTAAGACTGAGGAGGGATTCTTTGAAGGTGAGCCATTGATAAATAACATTCAGGACATTCATTTTATAAATAAATAATTAGATTTTATTTTTAATGCATTATTTCTCGCACTTTTAATGTGTACTGTTCTACTTAGATCACTGCAGAGTCTGAGGCAGCCCTGACTTCAGAGACTCTTGGGAAGAAACATGGCAAAGGGGTATGTCTATGTTCCAAAAGTTTTCACTCACCCATTCAAATAATTGGATTCAGGTGTTCCAATAACTTCCATGGCCACAGGTGTATAAAGCCGAGCCCCTAGGCCTGCAGACTGCTTCTACAGACATTAGTGAAAGAATGGGTCGCTCTCAGGAGCTCAGTGAACTCCAGCGTGGTACCGTGATCGGACGCCACCTGTGCAGCAAGTCCAGTCATGAAATTTCCTCACTACTAAATATTCCACAGTCCACTGTCAGTGGGATTATAACAAAGTGGAAGCGATTGGGAACGACAGCAACTCAGCCATGAAGTGGTCGGCCACGTAAAATGACAGAGCGGTCAGTGGATGCTGAGGGGCATAGTGCGCAGAGGTCACTGACTTTCTGCAGAGTCAATCACTACAGACCTCCAAACTTCATGTGGCCTTCAGATCAGCTCAAGAACAGCGTAGAGAGCTTCATGGAATGGGCTTCATGGAATGGCCAAGCAGCTGCATCCAAGCCTTACATCACCAAGCGCAATGCAAAGCGTGGAATGCAGTTGTGTAAAGTGCCGCCACTGGACTCTAGAGCAGTGGAGACAGGTTCTCTGGAGTGACCAATCACGCTTCTCCTTCTGGCAATCCTGATGGACGAGTCTGGGTTTGGCGGTTGCCAGGAGACGGTACTTGTCTGACTGCATTGTGCCAAGTGTAAAGTTTGGTGGAGGGGGGATCATGGTGTAGGGGTGTTTTTCAGGAGTTGGGCTCGGCCCCTTAGTTCCAGTGAAAGGAGCTCTTAAAGCTTCAGCACCAAGAGATTTTGGACAATTTCACGCTCCCAACTTTGTGGGAACAGTTTGGGGACGGCCCCTTCCTGTTCCACCAGTGCACAAAGCAGGTCCATAAAGACGTGGATGAGCCAGTTTGGAGTGGAAGAACTTGACTGGCCTGCACAGAGTCCTGACCTCAACCCCATAGAACACCTTTGGGATGAATTAGAGTGGAGACTGTGAGCCAGGCCTTCTCACCCACATTAGTGTCTGACCTCACAAACACGCTTCTGGAAGAACGGTCAGAAATTTACATAAACACTCCTAACCCTTGTGGAAAGCCTTCCCAGAAGAGCTGAAGCTGTTATAGCTGCAAAGGGTGGGCCGACATCATATTAAACCCTATGGATTAAGAATGGGACGTCACTCAAGTTCATATGCGTGTGGACATGTATGTCCTAATGTACTTAATATTACTGCACTTTGGTATTCATGGCTATTCTGTATCATTTTAGAAACTGAGCAAGAAGTTGAGGTCCTCATTCTTATCTAGAAGAGGGTCAAAGGTAAATGCATCATACACACTGACCTTGATTGTAATTTTTAAAAAAAATATTCGAAGCAGCTGAATATGAAACAGAATGATGATGTTGGGTTTCAGGATAAGTTTGGAGACGACCTGAAGGCGGCACAGACAGCAGCGCTCGGCCGAGAGTTCAAGGTATTTGCACCCGTTTTTGTTTGATTGATTGCTGTTTGTTCACCACTGTCTGTCTCAGCATTTTCAACAGACCACATAATCAGTCATGCATTTCTTCGTGCTTTATTGACTAGGAGAGAACCTCTGACAGCTTGAATGGTGGCTATGGGGGGACCCTGCCTTGGGGAACAAAGGTGATAGAAATCATCTTATATCTTGACAATAAATCTAATATTTCTCATTTTTAGAATGTTTTAAGCTTAATATAAGATGTAAATTGTTTTTACTCAAGAATGGTGCTTGAAACAGGTAAAAAAAACTTAGAAATTGCTTAAATTATCTTGTAATAAGCTTACAACAGTCTTAAAATGAGTTTAAACAATTTCACTTGCCAAGATATCAACACTTTTTTTTATACACAGCAAAAAATGATAAGTGTTTTTTGCTCATAGTTCCATGACGGTGCCTTAGATGACGTTTTCTCATCTGATCAAGATGAACACAGTGCAGCAGTGGCCAGCAAACGTGTGAAGGTTTGGCTCATTTACACTCGATCCTCTTAACACTTTGACGCACATTCCGTTTGGCACGGATTAACGAAAGTTGTCTCTTCTTTCTTCTCAGCAGAAGAAAAGAATAAAAGTATCCGTTCCTCCCTTACGTTACCGAACATCTTCCAAGGTAGAAGTTCATTATACATTTATATTACACCTGCCTTACTGGCATGAATGTCAAAACCCGCACACATGTTGGCAATGTTGTTTCTTATTTTACCAGATAAAGTCCAACAGTGATGTTCCTGATAATGGATTAGGCCATTCCACCGTCTTGCCAGCTTCCAAGGTTTGTACTCTGTGGAGTTCTGCCTTCTACGCTGTAGACTGGGGTTCAATCCCCACCTGGATAAACACCCTACACTACACCAATAAGAGTCCTTGGGCAAGACTCCTAACACCACCTTCGCCTCCCTGTGTAAACTGATCAGATTGTAAGTCGCTCTGGATAAGAGCGTCAGCCAAATGGTGTAAATGTAAATGAGTCTGTGATTCAGTGAACTGTGCAGTGTTAACGTAAAGGTTCAAATGTTTACTTACTGTGGCTGTTGAGCCTAAATACTGTATTTAAAGCCTGTCTTCAGGAGACATTAGCTGTCTGTGGTCAGGAGTTCAAGAAACATTTCTAGTCTTTGAAGACTTTGAATCAGATTATTATAAGTCAGATATTCTGTACCTTGGCTAATTGTTACAGGAGGATATGTGGCAATTAGATTTTTTTAATTGAATATTTTTACTGTAATATTAAACTGCGATGGACTGGCGGCCCATCCAGGGTGTATCCTGCCTTCCGCCCTATCACAGGGTTTAAAATGACATCACCGTCTATTAGACTGGAGAGAAGAGCTACAGCCTCACACGACCCCCAGCTTCTGAATGGAGCTGATGGAATATGAACGTTATGGAGAACATGACCAAGTGCGGTTTGGAACCACTGGTGGTCTTGAGGAGTAGCGTGTACCTGTTGATCGCTTCATTCAGGAGCTGAAACTTTACGTGCTTCCACATATAGTTTGGATGTTGAACTCCGAGTCTCATTTGAGTTGCTTTTGAAGACCAACAATAACAAAGTAATGGGTCAACTTTTAGAAGAGAAGCTCAATAAGCTGTATGTGGCATTAAAGGAAAGCTTGAAAAGGAAAAGTTCATAGTTTTTTGTTTTTTTTTGTAGGAAGACCGATTTATGAGAACCGATGCTGAAAAGACTCGCTTCTCTGCAGACGTCTTGGTATGTAACGGTCACAGAGTAACTGAATTGATGGTGCTTAAGTAGGGCTGGGTATCGTTAAAAGGTTTTCAGTGCTAATATGAAATACTGGAAAGCTGATTGGCCATGAGCTGCGTCTAATTTATTAATACACTGTAGTGAAGTCGTTTGGTACCTTTAAGCTATTGAACCTCCACACCCAGCCATCTGCTTAAGTATTCTTCTGTTTACATATTTGAATTTTGCTCTACACCAAATTGCTGTAATACGAGTTTAGCTTTGCAACCTGTTTTCTCCAGGATTCATTTAGGCCTCCGAATAAGGAGGAGGGGGCGACTGGATATACCCCTTCGTTGGAGTCAAAGGTGGGATTGTTGTTGTTCTACCACCTGAATTTTGTCTCACAAAGGATTTCTTGCTTAGCTCGCCTAATTCAGTCTAACCCTGGAGTTTCTGTCTCATGATGGTTGATTACTTTTTTACTGGGCTACCATCACCATGACCGAATGTTGCCTGCCTCTCCTTGTCAAGAGCAGGTTAAGTTTGAAATTTGAGAAAAAAAATATATAATTGTGACCAATTAGTGACCTCGGGTCCATTTGGGTTCACCTTTTATTTTATTTTCAGTCACTTAGAAATCGTCACTTTGCAAAAGGGTTGAAAGGTTAATCATTAATCACAGTCTAATGTTTTTATTTTATTTATTATAACCTACATTTACAGAATCAAAAAGGTTTTGAGGGGGCTCCCGAGTGGCGCAGCCATCTAAGCCTTGGCCCTGTCATCAGGAGGTCGCGAGTTTTACATTTACATTTACAGCGTTTAGCAGACGCTCTGATCCAGAGCGACTTACAGGAAGAGCTTTGTCTGTCTAGAGAAAGTCTCTCTGCTAGTTACCAGTAGGTTAGAGAGAAAGACGGTCCTGAGCTCAGATACTGATAGAAACACAGTCACTGTAGATACAGAGGGAAAAAGAGCAGAGCTGAACACAGAACAGTGCAACACACTACAACACACTACAACACACTACAACACACTACAATACAGTACAATACAGTACAACACACTCCAATACAATACAGTACACTACAATACACTACACTACACTACACTACACTACAATACAATACAATACAATACAATACAGTACACTACACTACACTACAATACAGTACAACACACTACAACACACTACAATAAGATAAGATAATCCTTTATTAGTCCCACAGCAGGGAAGTTCACAATACACAATTCACAAATTCACATACAATAAGAACAAGTTAGTAGGATGGCCCCCTTCTCCCCCCATCACTCAACGCGGTACTAGTCAGCGCAGGCGTCTGTTAGGTGACGTAACAGATCTGGTGGTCAGCGCTTTCCTCCGAGCGCGTTCGGCTGTCCCGTGACGTTGCGAGAGCGGCAGGTTGAAAAGAAGCGGCGGCTGGTTTCACAGATTCTCGAGGAAGCCTGTGCTGCCTTCACCCTCCTAGTGCTGGTGGTATCGTGTGACTGGGAGAGTCCTAACTAGTGGGTGGAATTGGAAACGACTAAATTGGGGGGAAAATTGGGTAAAAATCCCCCCAAAAAGGAAAAAAAAGTTTTGAGAGGGGAAATATTTAACCTAATAACACACAGTTATATACTGCCTGTAGAGTTAGACCAATCAGAGGCAATAAGACGACTGTGCTTCGCTAGAGCGCCACCTTGACAAACATGTTCAATCATAACATCTTAATTTAACTGCCAGCCTTCTGATTATAGGTGTTTATGTTTTAATGTTCAGGCAGGTTACCAGGATGAGCCTTTCTCTCCGAATGGTGCCGAGCAACTAGAAATGCAGGACTGTCGACCTGTAAGTCGCTCCTGCCGTTGCTTTGTCTGTGTATTGTGTGCATCCACTGTGAATTACAGTTGCATTTGCGCTTGTTTTTACAGAAGAAACCTGTTAGGTTTATAGTTCCCCGGCTGCCTCGGAAAGAATCGAAGGTAAACATTAACACCGCTTCTGTTAGTAATGTGCAAAGTCATCGTAAGTCAGGTACGCTTTCATATACATGTGATTCACCTCTAGAGCACAGCAGAGGACGTCCCACAGAAAGGGGCAGATCTATTTAAAGCCAGTGACGTTAACGGCTCTGAACTGAATGGACATGAGGATTATAATGAGGTATTTTAACTCGATTATTCTTTTCATGTTTAATTCCTGATGTGATTAGATTTCCATGTTTGGACTTGATTTCCCTGTGTTCACTTTCTCGTAGATGAGAAAACCGCCTATTCTGAGGGTTCCACCACTTCCTTGCAGAGATGCAAAGGTTCCATGCTGTTATATTGCATCATATATGCATGTAAATATACACCGATCAGGCCTATCATTCTGACCACCTCCATGTTTCTACACTCAGGTACTGTTTGGGTGGCAGATCACTCTCAGTGCTGCAGTAACACTGATGTGGTGGTGGTGTGTTAGTGTGTGTTGTGCTGGTACGAGTGGTGGTGGTGAGTGGATCAGGCACAGCAGTGGTGCTGGAGTTTTTAAACACTGTGTCCACTCACTGTCCACTCTATTAGACACTCCTACCTTGTCGGTTCACCTTGTAGATGTAAAGTCAGAGACGACAGCTCATCTGCTGCTGCACAGTTTGTGCTGGTCATCCTCTAGTCCCTCATCACTGGTCACAGGACGCTGCCCACAGGACGCTGTTGGCTGAATATTTTTGGTTGGTGGACTATTTTCAGTCTAGCAGCAACGCTGAGGTGTTTACAAAACTCAGCACTGCTGTGTCTGATCCACTCAGACCAGCACAACACACACTAACACACCACCACCACGTCAGTGTTACTGCAGTGCTGAGAATGACCCACCACCCAAACAGTACCTGCTCTGTGAGGGTCCATGGGGGTCCTGACCACTGAAGATCAGGGTAACAGAGTATCAGAGAAACAGATGGACTTCAGTCTGTAACTGTAGAACTACAGAGTGCAGCTATACAGTAAGTGGAGCTGATAAAGTGGACAATGAGCGTAGAAACAAGGAGGTGGTCAGTCAGAATGTTATGCCTGATCAGTGTGTATACATATATATATGTATGTAACAAGTAAATTAATACTTTATATATATATAATATTAATTTACTTGTTTATTCCTTTGTTTATGGAAGATTCAGTTTGAAATTCAAGCTGCAAATCTGAAATGCAGTTCTGCTGATGAACATATTTGTGATATTTAGGGTCTACCGGATTCAGAAACCCCAGAAAAAGGAGCAGATCTGTTCAAGCCAGGAGACGTTGAAGATGCTGAAACCTGGATGGAGGAGTACAGTCCGGTATTTCTCCACCCTCATTTCTGATCCCCATATTAAACAGTCTGTTGCGTAAGGGTACACGATGTGGCAAATCATGATACTGATAACGTTTGACACATTGCCCACTCCTAACTATTACTCATCCCTCATTCATCTCACTATGTAATAAAAGCCTTTTTCTATTGTTTTTAGGACACCAAGCCTCATAACAATTCACATACGGCAAGCAGAGAAACAACGGTAATGGTTTTTGCATAGGTGTGCATACATTATACATCCAAAGTGTGTAGACACCTGCTGAAGTGAAGGGTATTAATAGTGAGTTTGTCTCTCTTTGCTGCAGTAGCAGCCTCTATTCTTCTGGGAAGGCTTTACTCTAGATGCTGGAACATTTACTATGAGGATTTGATTAAGCATCAATGAGGTCAGGTACTGATGCTGGTCAGTTCTGGATCACAGATTATTCCAAAGGTACTGAATGGAGCTCCATCAATCCAGAGAATGCAGTTGCACTGCTCCACAGCCCAGTGCTGAAGGGCTTTATACCATTCTAGCTGATGTTTGGCGCTGCACTTGGTGACCTTAGGCCAGGGGTCGGCAACCCAAATGTTAGGAAGAGTCGTTTTGTCCTTTCAGCAAAAGTCTAACCACCTTGTGATCTACAACATTTTATGTCCATTTTACCATTGTGACTGATGTACTAGTACAGGCTAACAAATATAATATAAATGAATACACAGACATACTTTGCTCTGCTTTAAGCTTCAGCTCAGCTGTAGCCACTTTTCTCACATCTCCAGCAGGAAACTTTTCCAAAAGTGGAATAGTTTCTTGGAAAATATCTCTTTTTTACAAGGCTGAAGCTTCTCATTTACCAGCTTCTTGTTGCACCATTTAAGGTGGAACACGAAAAATTGACAAATGAGAAGCTGACATCAGTTTTGTGACTTTTTAGTGTTTGACAGTGTCTTGCTGTAGATTAAATGTATCAGGAAACCAGCTGGAGTGATTATAAACACAAATATCCAAATTATCGACGTTCGTCTTAAATCTCTCTCTTTGCCGTTTCGTAGCTACTAGATGGGCAAGACTGTTGTCTGTGTTGCTATGGTGACCAGCCGTCTGCGCTGATCTTCAGGGTTAAAGGGTGAATCAGCAGTTCTACATTAACTCCAGCGTTTAAGACCATTTACTGCTAAACTGTGTTGAAGGATCAGCAGAGCTTTATTTTACTGTAAAGGAGGATTATTTTATTATTACCTACTAATATAATTCAGCTGTGGAGCCACAACAGGACAGGAAAAGAGTCGCGTGTTGCCGACTCCTGCCTCAACATCCCATTCTACTAGCAGTGCTTTTCTTTGAAGGTTGTACAAGCTCTGTGGGTCCATTGAACACCTGTGTCAGCAATGTGTACCTTAAAGTCAATCAATTCACCAATCAAAAGGGGTGTCTGGATACGTTTGGATGTGAAGTGTATCTGCATGCATTTTGCTTGTGTCCTCATTTTGGTAAGTCTGATGTTTCAGTGCTTAAAATGTCACTGTTGTCTGTTCAAATCACTTTGTACTTTTGCCCTTTAAGGCTAGAGGGGAAGCATTTGTTCCTGAAGACTTTGATCCCCCAGGTGCTACCTCCAGTAACTACTACCTTTCAGAGGCAGCTAAGGTATCCACACAACCTTTTAGCTACACATAGGTCAGTCACCCACAACAGCATTCTCGATCATCACAGATCTGGTGGTGAGGAACGTGACTTGTCATTCGCCGACACCAGTGTTGCCTGTTAGTAGAGTAGGCTTAGATTACAGGAACTGCCATTATTGCAGCTGTCAGACGTCTACATTTACTTTTGCTTATCTGGAGAACCTGCATGGTTGCTTGGAGGGCCTGCGAGTTAGCCAAGTATGAGGTGCCTTTTGACTCACTAACATGCGCTCAAACCAGTTCCGTGTGTTCAGAGTGTGTCCAAACCAGTTCCATGTGTCCAAGTTTCACCATGTGAGAGAAACAGATCCCCACCCGAGTGATTTCAGATTCAGAGGCAGTGTTGACTCTGCTTTCTGTTTTTCTTTCACACATCAAGATGAATGTGACAGTGTGATTTGTTGACTTAAGTACTGTGCAGACAGGATTAGTTGAACATGGGGAGGTGCAGTGATGTGGCTCTTAGCGGAGAATCTCTGATTTTAATCCCGTCTCAATCCATCTTGTCACTCAGATTTCATGCATCTGCCTCTGTATCAAAGATAGAATCTATCCGAATATCCGTAATAAAACAGATATTTGGAGCTCTGAAATCTGACTGGCTGAGCCATGTTGGAAGCCATTGTGAAATACATGATACACAGTATCTCACAAAAGTGGGTGCACCCCTCACATTTCTGCAAATATTTTATATCTTCTGATGGGACGACACTGTAGAGATGACACTTAGATATAAGTTAAAGTGGGCAGTGTGCAGCTTGTATAGCAGTGTGGATTTACTGTCCTCTGAAAAGAAAACACACAGACATTAATGTCTAAATAGCTGGCAACACAAGTCCACCTCACAGTGAACGTGTCCAAATTGGGCGCAAAGGGTCACTATTTTGTGTGACCATCATTATTATCTAGCACTGCCTGAACCCTCTTGGGCATGGAATTCACCAGAGCTGCACAGGTTGCTACTGGAATCCTCTACCTCTCCTCCATGATGACGTCACGGACTCAACTTCTTTGACCCTGGCGAGGCCTTTTCCGAGTGGAGGCTGTCTTGGAAAACTGCTGTATGACCTCGTCCACCGTGCTATAGCTCAGTTTCAGGGTGTTAGCAGTCTTCTTATAGCCCAGGCGTGGAGAGCAACAATTCTATTTCTCACATCTTCAGAGAGTTCTTTGCCATTAGGTGCCACGTTGAATATCCAGTGGCCAGTATGACCGAATTTGACCCAAAACACCAAATTTAACAGCCCTGCTCCCCATTCACACCTGGAACCTTGTAACTCTAATGGGTCACATGACACCAGGGAGGGACACTAACACAACTGGGCACAATTTGGACACGTTCACTGTGAGGTGGACTCACTTGTGTTGCCAGCTATTTAGAGCTGAAGAAATGTGAGGGGTGTACTTACTTTTGTGAGATACTGTATATACACAATTATGAGCACATCCGTCAATTAAATTCTTTATTAAAACAAGATTTTAATTGCAAAACAGTACTGATAGGTGGGGCCAGCCATCAGAGAACCTGGCTCTATTTAAACTGAGGGACTTGCAACTAATATGTTTGTGATTATAGCTGCATGTTTATTTTTTAGTAGGCCTGTCTAGCTGGAGCAATTGGCTCTTGTGCCCTCATGTTTACAATAAAAAAATTTGTGACCTTGAATGAATACCTTCTGGAAATGAAGTAAAATTAAATGAACGTTTTAAAGGAATAGCATTAGCAGCAAACAAATATTTTTATTTTTACATCTTATCTTTATTATATTTTTATTTCATTTGTTTTTGTTTAACAGTTTATAAACTGTTTATATATGTTTGTTATATATGTTTTTATTTTCATCCTGACTGTTCTTAATGGTCACAATATGAACAGTCCAGCAACTCATTGCTTTCACTAAAGGTCGACAGACATGACATGAAAAAATGACGCTTTCTGATCTCTGTAATTTGTCCACAGATTTGTGTGCGGTGCAAACGTTGTATTCTTTGTTCTTTCTCTCGCAGGCTGAATGGATGTCCTCGCAGATGGACGTGAGGCGAGCAAGAGGCCCGGAAGACGACGAAGAGAGATTGGAGGGCGTGGAGGAGGAAGAAGGGGTCAGTTCTTTTCCTGCCACACATTGCTTACAAACACAGTATCTCAATTAAACAAAACTGGATTTTCTGTTGGCCTTTATATGAGGTCTGCTTACCTTGCAGGTTCACGTGTGAGTATAATTACAATCATTCAAACATCTGACCCTGTTTAGTGCCTATAGTTCTAAATATCACACCTGCATTGTCATTGAAAATGGAGATTATGAGCACGTAAAGGCAGTGCTTTCTGTGTTTTACAGATTAAAATGAATGTAATGAGCTATTTGCATTTACAGCATTTTGGCAGACGCCCTAATCCAGCTCAATTTACAATTTGATCATATTACACAGGAAGGCAGTGTTAAGGGTCTTGCCCAAGGACTCTTACTGGTATAGTGTAGAACAGAGGTCACTAATAGGAGGACTGCGGTCCGAGTTTGGACCCAGGCGCTTCGCTATGCGGACCTGGACCTGTAACTGATAAACTAAGGGGGATAATTCAATTTCGACTGGGTGGTCCTGTTTTAATCGGCGTATCTTTTCTAGCCTTTACGGTAGCTTTAGCAGCCGGAGACTCACAGACCAATAACATGAGCTGTAAATATCACATGACACTACTCAGCCAATCAGATCTGTGCATTACGGTGAGCTCTGAGACTCGAGTGAGTGGCGCCACACAGGGGAGGGACGAGGAGAGAAACAGCAGTCAGAGAAGAAAGTGAGTCAGAGGGAAGTTATTTCACATGACGTGATCTAAAAAGAAAAAAGTATCTGTAAATATTGTTGAAAAATGACTGAACAGGACTTTATTTGATCTGATATTCAGTTGTTGACTGTATAAGCTGCTGATATTCCTACTGAGCTACTTCAGTCAACAGTATATGGCACTTAATATAATGTAAGTTAGATGTTCCGGACCTTTGCTTGAGGATATTTTCTATAAATGCGCCCCTGATGTAGGGTGTTTACCCAGATGAGGGATTGAACCCCAGTCTACAGGGCAAAGGTGTTACCCACTACACTAACCAACCACTAACTGTCTGGGTTGATTTGCAGGACACTGACAGTCTGATGGAGTGGTGGAACACAGTGGAATGTGAGCTCTCTGTGGAATCTTGATCTTTCACCTATAAATACTTTAAACTCATACATGTAAACAGGAAACAAACACACACTACCTTGTTTTTTTGTTTTGTCTTGTTTTTCAGTGTGGGACGAACTACCCTCAGATGAGGAAATCAACCTTAAAGAGGATGAAACTATGTAAGACTTTTCCTTCATAACTGCAGTTTGTCTTAAATGGTGTGAACAGCGAAGTCCATGGCATTTTCAATAATTGAAGTACAGTATAAAAGCTAAAAAGTGATTGTTTTTAATCTAACACTGTCCTTTATTTGTGTGCTATTGCTGCATTTATGATATGTCCAGTACTGTGCCAACATGGGAGACTACCCTTCATTTAACTTTCATTCCATTCCACATTAAATACAAGGTATTCAATTTTCAGGCAATGTTTTCAAGATTAGACAATCCACTTGCACATACAACAAGTGAAAAAAACACATTTTTAAAAAGCTACAGAGAAAATGTGGCTCCTAACAACCACCTGGAAGACCTGGTAGACCCCAAGACTGCCTCCATCAGATAAACAGCTGCTTCAAATCTGAGAACATCCACAAGTGTTTGTCCATCCTTCCACTGTGAGAAGACAGCTCAATGCTGTGGGTCTGAAAGGACGTGTAGCAATAAAAATAAAAATAAAAGTTATGTCAGCGTTTTAGGGCCACTGTTAATAAAAATAAAAATAGAGGCGTAATATTGAGAGGAAAAAGGCATGTAATTAGACATTAAAGTGGCATTAACACCAGGAAAGATCAGTATTCTGGTCAAAAGCTTTGTAAAGTGTTGCAGCGCCTCTTGGTGTTAAATGAGGGGCATTGAGTTGGTGGAGCTGCACTTTCATATCGATTCCCCCATAAAGAAACACTCAGCCTCCCTGTCTCTCCTGCTCATCAGCACCAGCCTGGTATCAGTGTAAGAACCGGCTGAACCGGCTGAAACCGTCTGTCTGTGCTGTTGAAGGAGAATCTCAGGCAGGGTCGTCTACACGGCTATTGGGGGCTACGTCCCCCCATTCAAAGAGGGCATGAAGTTTCACAGACAGTGGTGTGAATAGGTTAGAAATAAAGGCACCATGCAGGTACATGATTCGTTCATCAAGGTACAAACAGTGTAAATGTTCCCTCAAAGGCGCAACAGCAGTTTTAAGGTCCAAATGTGTACCTTATATAAGGTTTTCCTAGTGGAAAAGTAGAGATTTGTATCTTTCTATGAACTAATGTTTTAAAACGGAACCGTTTAATAAAAAGCCTGGAGGCGAGGCGGGGTGTGTGGAGTCAGTACAGCTTAGAACAGATCGTTTCAGTGGATTCTGGTTCAGTTAGGTTCCCTGACTAAAGGTACTGAGATGTACCCCTGAGGGTACCACCACAGTGACAGGAGGGGAACAGTGACAGTGTCGTACCTTTTTTTCTGAGAGTGTACAGTCGGACCACTTTATCCTCCAAATATTACCACTTTGTTCTACTAGTTTCATTTTTATTAACAGAGGCCCTAAAATGTTATTGTAAAAAGTATCTGAGCACATGGAACTCAAATCGGTGATCAATGATAAATGCCCGCATGTGTAAATTGATGCATGTTGCAGTTTGAACCAATTGACACAAGAGAAAAACCTGAAAACACAAAACCTGTCATGGCAAATGAAGTAGCCTTTGTATCTCATCCTCTTGTGCCCTCTTTGCCAGATCTTTCACTGAGATTGCTGGGAAGGTCCACCGCGGGCTCCGGGTCTTCTATAAAGTTTTCACCGAGCAAGCCGAATTTCTCTACCAGCACGTGCTGTTCCTCTACAGCCTCGCCGATGACCTCAGCAACTTCCACCGCCGCGCTAAGATTGCGAACATCACAGGTAGCACTACAACAGCTGTGGGTGGAGTGGCAGCCATCGCCGGACTGGCTTTAGCCCCTGTTACATTTGGGGCTTCGCTCATCGTATCAGTGGTTGGCCTGGGGGTGGCCACAGCGGGAGGAATCACGGCAGCTTCGGCTGCCATCTCGGACAACGTCCATGACATGAACGTGAGTTCTTTGTTTGTTTTTATCTAATAAAGCTATTAAAGCTTTCGATGAAGCAGCCGTTTCTGCCTTTACTGAAATCTCACCCCCCTTAATAACGTGCTGTAGCTGCATGCATTGGATTGATAAAGATGATCTAAAAAAATGAGCTCGTGCCACAAATAAACATTTTGAGAAAGTAAACGACTGCATGTGAATGTGCTTCACCTTTTAACGCATTTCAGCTACCTTTTATTGTCATTCTGATAGAAATCAATAACAAGCCCTTTGCGACCTGAATCGCTCTGGATCTGAGAAACTCGCCATGCTTTGAACATTACAAGCAGCATGGCAAATATACCATAAATGCTGCTTATTTTATGGTGTTTCTAGACATGCAGGAAAAAATCAGTAGATTTTCTAAAATTTCGCCCGTTATACACACTCACCGGCCACTTTATTAGGTACAATAAAGCTAGTGAAAGGCTGGACCCCCTTTTGCCTTCAGAACTGCCTTAAATCTTCATGTCAGACTTTCAAAAAGGTGTTGGAAACGTTCCTCAGAGATGTTGGTTGGTTATTTGAGTTCCTGTTGTCTTTCTATCATCTGGAACCAGTCTGCCCGTTCTCCTCTGACCTCTCACATCAACAAGGCATTTTCGTCCACACAACTGACCGCTCACTGGATGTTTCCTCTTTTTTGGACCGTTCTCTGTAAACCCTAGAGATGGTTGTGAGTGAAAATCCCAGCAGATCAGCAGTTTCTGAAATACTCAGACCAGCCCGTCTGGCACCAACAACCACGCCACGTTCAAAGTCCCTTAAATCCCCTTTCTTCCCCGTTCTGATGCTCGGTCTGCACTTCAGCAAGTTGTCTTGACCTCCTCTACACGCCTAAATGCACTGAGTTGCGGCCAATTGGCTGATTAGCTATTTGTGTTAACAAGGAACTGAACACCTAATAAAGTGGCCAGTGAGTGTAGATCATAAATAAAGTTAGGAGTAAAATAACAAAATAAAAACAGTTTTTTTACTATTTGAACTATTTATACTGTTACATTCAGATGTATGTGGAAAATCATTGTGTCTGCTAAGATGAGCTTCTGCCTAGAGTGATATTTTTCTTGACCAGTGAAACTAATTATGATTCGTGTAATTCTTGTTTTGTGAAAACTGCTCATCTTTTTTTCCCCCACTGTTCGTTCCTCTTCGCCAGGACCGTAAGAAGATCGAGATCATCGTGCAGGACTATGAGATTCGTTTGACAGAGATGCAGCACTGCCTTCGATTCGTTGCGGAGGGGATCCGCCGACTGCGCTGCCACCCTCTGCTGCGGAGGAACAACTACTACGCCGGCAACTGGGAGGTACGACGAGCGTTGCAGACCGTTAGCCTGGTCAGCGAACCTGTGGAGCGAGCGGAGGAAATAGTGAACACTGCCATGGCAGCATTGAACAGCGTGTGTAAAGGCATGGATAAGTACTTCACCAAGGACTCGAGGGAGCTGAAGAAGGGATGCAAGAAGGAAGTGACAATGCGAGTGCAAATGCTGGCCAAGCACCTGCATGATGGCCTAGTGCAGCTGAACTCCATTAGAGAGCAGCTACTGGACGCAACTGGCCACGTTTAAATTGGTTGGGTCATGCTTCGGCTTCCTGCCACATGGACGTCCCAGTGATGATGCCAGTGTTGTCCGAAAGGAGTAGGACTGGACCAAATATGGATCAGCTGTTGATTCGGAGTGTCTGGTTTTGCCCGTGACTGTCCCTAAAGGGTGACCCTAAAACGAGTGCTCTCTTGGTGTCAGGGTTCAGTCAGTATAGAAAAACATGATTTTAATATACACCAGCGTTCAAAAGTCAGAAATCACTTTTTATATGAATGATTTTTGCTTTTTTAAATAAAAATGCAGGTTTGATCACACACTTAGATGCATTTAGATGTAATATTTCAAATATTTCGTCTAAATAATAGAATAAATAATATGCTGTAATAATCTGTTAATTATTACAATTGCAATTATTACTTGTAATTATCTTGTTAGGTTGCACAGGCCTGTAATACTAGAATCATTCTATGTATTTATCGGCCACCGTATTGATTTTGTATTATTGAAAACGTTCAAATTGGTTCGTAATAAGCCTAGATTAATGGGGAAACCCCTTTGGCAGTGCGTTTTAGTCCAAGACCATGTTCAGTACATGTCCAAGAATCTCTCAGAGGTTATATGACAAATTCAGTATCATGATACTTCAAGATGTTTTCACGATGGACAGTATCTGATGATACTGACTTTTTCTGACATCTGATCAGTTGGAATAAAGGAAAAAAGCAAAAATTACCCATGAATTTAATCATTTATATTCAACACTTTACATGCTGTGCTACACTAAATCCCGTTAAACAAGACTATCTATGCTCTCTTTTTAAAGAGACATGCAGCCGATCAGTGTTTGAGTTCTAAATATATCTATAAAATACTCAGAAAAGCATATGATATTTGGCATGATAACGATGAGTAGTGTCCTTTTCCCCAGCCCTGCTGTCTCGTAATATATGTGATCCAGAATATGGACTACAGTTCCCATACTCACTTGAGAGAACTTCAAAAAAGTGTGGGCTTGAGTTGATTATGAGTGCTTGTGGTGTTTAAAGCTTCACCTTCGTTGCTGTTGTGCACCTGACACCTTCTCTTAATCTGAACGCTGTCTGCGGTTGGACATGGTTCTGGTTTCTTATTCGCTTAGTTCTTGTTCTGAATCTTCACTTCCCCAGTGAAAACTACCTTCAGTGAGGGCTGAAATTCTGGGATTTAAGTTGGTGCTTTGGTACCTTCTGTATCACATCTGGCTTCAAACCGTGGCAACACAGAAAGCTATTTTGCCAGCGTTTAAACTTGAAAAAAAAAAAAAACACACACACACACACACACACACTCCGTCAGGGTCAAGGGGTGGGTGCTGGAGCATATCCCAGCGGTCATTGGGCAGAAGGCAGGATACACCCTGGACAGGTACTTGAAAAAATAGTTAATGTTTAAAGTAGTCTTGTGTTCATAACAGGGAAAAATGAAGTGGAGTCCAAGACTGGACATGGACCGTGCCAATATAGCACGTTTAATATGAAGTTTAATATGTGAAGTTTCATTTCGCTGCTTTGGTGTTTACAACGTCTAGTTGTGGTCAGTTCTTCAGACTGTCAACACATCTCATTACAGTAGACCTGTCAAATGAGTCTGAAGTACTTTTATTTTGCCTTTTATTGTAAAATCCAGTGTGTATATTTGTATCCTTTGAAGGAAAGAGGTTCAGTTATTTAGTAAAAAGTAGAGGTGGGTAATCCAGGTGCCAAACCCTCCCCAGGATTTTGTTCGACTTCTCCAGTTTGCTCAAGCCAGCAGCGAAGGTGTTCAGGCGGTTGGAACGAAATCCTGGGGAGGGTTTTTCACTTTTTGGACCTGGATTACCCACATCTAGTAAAAAGTCACTGAAAAATGTTCCTCTTGTTAGACTGTTTTCTTTAGTCAGCATACATTTTGCTAGAAAGTGATGTATTATGTAAATTTTATGATTTAAATGTTAAAAGAAAATGCCAGATGGGAACAAGTCGTGGTTAATCTAGACCGCTAGTTAGCCATACTGGAGACTCGAGAGGCTACATCTGCTGTTACTGATGGACCCGTATCCTACATTTTCTTGTATTTTATTATTTTATTCTCCTGACTTTGCTGCTAAATATATTTTTCCCATCTTCCATGCTTCCACCCCCACGCCTTAATTTTAGCTCTGACCCATCCCAAAATCCCAGGGCTCACCAGGCTTTCTCGTCTTTACCTCAGTACGGGGTTCAACATTGTTTGCCAACGATACCTAGATAACAGGATTGCTTAGTTTAGCTGGATACCTTAGGCCCAAAGTCAAGCCTGGCCAAAGAGAAAAGAGGGGCATTCCCATTGGGGCTTTATGTCTGTTTTTATGCGCTGTACTCATTTTAAAAGTTTTCCTGCTTTTATATGTTGCTGAAAATAAAGCTGCTGAAATGCTTTAAGGCCGTCCATGTGTGTTTCATTGTGTTTCCACACTTCTAAAGGCCGCAAAACAGGGGGAAAACTGGCCATGGCTCTTATTTACTGTCCACACAAGTCCTCAATGGTCCATGCCTGAGGAGCAGAAGTGACGTGGTCTCCACACCCACAACATTTCCCAACACGCCGAAAAGAAAGAGGAAGACCAAAACACTTCACTTTCAGCTGCTTTCTGCCTCGCAAACGGGGAAGGTCACGGGTTTCTCCTTCACATTTCACAGCGGCAGCGGCGGCCTGAGCTCTGAGAGCACGACTCTGGGTGCGTTTAGGCGTCGTGACGAACTGCAGAGAGAGAGAGAGAGAGAGAGAGAGAGAGTTTTCTGGACGAACTTCTGGTCACAAAAGCAACAACACGCCTAAAACTCAAAGGGACCCGTTTCACAGCTGAGCACCGGAGCAGGAGTGAGTTATAGAGCTGACTTTCTGAAAAATAGAACTCGTTTTAGGAGTTAAAAGTAAAAAGAACATGATATAAAGTAAAAACTGAAACGACTGGTGATATTTGTGGCGTCCAGCAGTGTCCAGTTCTTCGACTAGGCTGTCATATTGTTTTATTAGTCTCTTTAAAGTGGACAGCATGTGTCGAAAACGTCCCTCAGTGTTATTTGACCGCTACACCTCATATTCATCCCTGCAGTCGTTATTAATGCATGCGATTCCCGCCAAACGAGTCTGAGGTAAATCAGTTTCACCTCCGCCTGAGGGGTTAGGCTTAGAATTATTAGTTATGAAGGGGCTGTATGGAGCAAAACGTCCCCCGGTGCCTTTTAGTGTCATATTTTGTGCTGTAAAGTTACATATTTACATGTGAAATGAACCAAAATGGCATTAATCACATCTTAAAGGGACACTGGCCAAAGTGAAAAAACAATAGCTATGAATACTTCTGTTGTAAACATGTTGAACCTCCTCTTGCAGCAGCGCAAACAGTCCCCAGAATGAGGTTTTCCCACTTTAAATGCTAGAAAAACCCCCTTCTGATGATGTACCTTGAAGGTGGGAGGAACCCTTGGGGTTCCTTTTCTTGAGGGAGCGCTGGCCGGTGCAGAAGGAAGGCCGGAGGTCACGTCTGTCATCAGAATCAGAAGCGGAATCCTTTATTGATCCCAGAGGGAATTTGCAGTTGCAACCGTTTATGTAAAAGAATAAACACTTCAAAGATTTAAAAAAAAGATGAAGAGAAATTTGCAATATGTACACTGTCATGTACCTACGCTAGTGTTTCCAGTGATTAAATTACTTATTGGCCTAAGGCATGCCGGTTATTGTAGTCGAAGAACATTAAGGGTTGAAAAACAATGCCCAGTCGGGAACTCCGTCACTTCACTGAGGCTGAGAAATGCTGTTAGTACGGAGAAACATGACCACATATGAAATGCCAGTTTTAGGGTTGAAAGCCCACTCTCGAAAAACTCCCTCTAACATTGCGCAATTATTTAAAAACCACCAAATTCCTGTCCTTGTTCATGTGATTCCCACCAAACGAGTCTTTATTAAGTTAAGTGATACTTTATTAATCCCACAAATGAATAGACACACACACTGGGGGCCAGTGAGCACACTTGCCCGGAGTGGTGGGCAGCCCAATCCACAGCGCCTGGGGAGCAGTTGGGGGTTAGGTGTCTTGCTCAAGGACACCTCAGTCATGTGCTGTCGGCCCTGGGGATTGAACCGGCGACCTTCCAGTCACAGGGCCAGATCCCTAACCTCCAGCCCCTGACTGTTTGCTCTTATTTGAATGGCTTCCTTCGAGTAAGCAAGCTTTCCTTAGGCTTCCAGAGAAAATGTGTGATTTGGGCACATGATCAGCACTTGATCAAAGCATAGTCATAACACTGTTGGCTTTGTGTGTGTTAGGTATTAACCTCTGTAGGTCAGATCACACATGTTTCGAAGCGAAAAGGCACCTGCGGTCCCGCCAGGGCCCACCCAGCAGGTAAATATTTGTCTTTTTTTTTTTTTTGTATACTACATATATTTAAGCAATGTTAGTGTATTACATGCTATTTCTTTCTTCTTTTGGAAACAGAAACTGAGTAAATCCATCAGCTCCATCCCCTCCAAAGAGACACCAATAGACCCCAAAGCACAGGTCTGTCCTTTTCTCTTTTCCTTTTTAATTCCACAGAATGTTCTTGGTCATAACAAAACCTTGGATCTCCAAACTGATACCTTAATAGGAAAATGCACTTTTAATTTAATGCACATTCAATTAATGCTGTGCTTTTTTTTTTGTTGACCCAACTGTATGAAACGTTCACACAGCGTACTGTAGCCAGCGTGGTGTAAAGAAATTGGATTACTGTCACTACGTTTGAGATGATCGTGACACTATGCGTCTGATTTATCCGATCCGAACTAGTGCATTTGGCCTACAGTACAAAATCAGAGACTACCCTTCATTGTTTCATTGTTTAACCTGCACGTTGTTCATTTTGAGGAGATAAGTATGAGATATAAGATAAAGAAGAAGACAGTCAAAGGAAAGAAAATGAGCTGGAAAATGTGCCTCCTAACAACCACCTGGGAGACCTGGTAGACCTGGTAGACCCCAAAAGCTTTGATCTCTGAGAGAGAAGAGAAGATCAACCTGCTTCAGATCTGAAAGCATCCACAGGTGTTTCTGTCCATCCTTCCACTGTGAGAAGACCACTCAGCGCTGTGGGTCTGAAAGGACGTGTAGCTGATCAAGAAGAACCTCACTGAGAAAAGGAGACGGACACATCAAGCAAAGAAGCTGAACGATGGACCGACCGCCCCAGAGTCCAGACCTCAACACCACTGAATGGGTTTGATTACCTCAGAAAATCATCAACCAGCTTCTAAGAATGAGCTTTGGAGGAGTGTCTGCAGATTCTTTGAGGAGCTGAGACTCCTGAGAAGTATGGAAGGTTTAATAAAGGCAAGTTGTGGACATGTGAAATCATGAAAGATTTTATATGTTTAGTTATTGAGGTTTCTGTGTAATTTCCTGTCAAACAAGTGTTTTCTGTGTTTTTCCTGACTGGAAGTGAAGCAAATGAAGGGTGGTCTCTGGTATTTGCTCGGTCCTGTATGCCATGTATGATATGTTTGTCTTGTATATGTACTTGTTTACACTGTTCTTTTGATTTATCTACAGACGTCAGGGATGATGGGTGTGCTGGAAAAGGTGAATCCGTTCAGATCTTCCCCTCAGGTAGCTACGCCCTACGCACCTACACCTGTAGCACATACAGTGCCAGTTCCTGATGTCCTGCAGCGGTGTTTCTCAGGCTTTGTGCTGCAGCACCCTTGCGTTGCACATTTGAATGTTTTCCTTGCTGCCCACCAACCAAGCCATTCAGGTTTTAGAGCAGACAGGTGTTGGAGCAGACACTGAAATTTCAGGACAAGAATAACACATAGTTTAACCCTAATACAGTCTAAGATTTCTCATATTTTATTACAGTATATTGCAGGTGGTGCAAGGTGGGTACAGTAGAGATGCAGGGAATATCAAATAGATTCTTTTAAACCCTGAACTTTTACTGATTCACATGATGCATAGTTCAGTCTAGCTCAGGGGTTGCAACCCAAATGTTAAGAAGAGCCATTTGTTCTTTCAACAAAATTCAAGCCACTTGCTTTAAGCGTTAGCTCAGCTATAGCTGCTTTTCTCACATCTCTAGCAGGAAACCTTTCCACAAATCAGTAGAACAGTTTCTTGTAAAACGTCTCTTTGTTTGTCTTTTTATGAGGCTGAAGTCGCTTCTCATTTGCCAGCTTCTTGTTGTAATTTTTCATTCCTCCTTAAAAGAATGAGAAGGTAATTGCTGCACCATTTAAGGTGGAACGGGAAAATTCGAACAAGAAGCTGGTGAATGAGAAGCAACTTCGGCTTCGCAGCTTTTTAGTGTTTGATGGTTTCCAGTTATGGATTAAACGCCTCAGGAAACCAGCTGGAGTGATTATAAATACAAATAAGTTCATTCATCTCTAAATCATCGATGTCCATCTTAAATCTCTCTCTTTGCCGTTTCGTAGCTACTAGCTGGGCGAGGCTGTTGTCTGTGTTGCTATGGTGACCAGCCGTCTGCACTGATCTTCAGGGTTAAAGGGTGAATCAGCAGTTCTACATTAACTCCAGCGTTTAAGACCATTTACTGTTAAACTGTGTTGAAGGATCAGCAGAGCTTTTACTGAAAATGAGGATTATTTTATTATTGGCTACTGATCTAATTCAGCTGTGGAGCCACAACAGGTCAGTAGAAGAGCCGCATGTTAACGACCCCTGTACTAGCAACATATATAGATGTGTATTGATGGTTTCTTACACCTGAAAATACAGCAGGTGTTGCTATTAAATAGACTTTCAATAGTCTAGACCCTGATCTCTTTCCTCTTTCGATACGTTCTTTAAAGTGGTGGTCTGGCCAGAAATCAGATTTACCTCAAACTGCATCAAATTGTTAATCTTAAATTAGCTTAGGTAGTGCATAATGCTATCTATTGGAATCTTGGAGAGTGAAATTTGTCCATACTTTTGTCTATTTGTATTAAAATAGCGTAGCTTTTCTGTAGATGTAGAGCAGTTCTGGATTGATTAATATACCAAACAACTCACCACAGTTTATCACTTTCACACGCATATGAACTTGAGTGGCATCCCATTCTTAATCCATAGGGTTTAATATGATGTCGGCCCACCCTTTGCAGCTATAACAGCTTCAACTCTTCTGGGAAGGCTTTCCATAAGGGTTAAGAGTGTTTATGGAAATTTTTGACCATTCTTCCAGAAGCACATTTGTGAGGTCAGACACTGATGTTGGACGAGAAGGCCTGGCTCACAGTCTCCGCTCTAATTCATCCCAGAGGTGTTCTATGGGGTTGAGGTCAGGACTCTGTGCAGGCCAGTCAAGTTCTTCCATACCAAACTGGCTCATCCACGTCTTTATGGACCTGCTTTGTGCACTGGTGCGCAGGCATGTTGGAACAGGAAGGGGCCGTCCCCAAACTGTTCCCACAAAGTTGGGAGCGTGAAATTGTCCAAAATCTCTTGGTGCTGAAGCATTAAGAGCTCCTTTCACTGGAACTAAGGGGCCAAGCCCAACTCCTGAAAAATGCACACATACACACATTTTCTAAGCCGCTTCTCCCTCAGGGTCGCAGCGGGGTGCTGGAACCTATCCCAGTGGTCATCAAGTGGAAGTCAGAATACAACCTGGAGAGGTTGCTCTAGAGTCCAGTGGCGGCGCTTTACACCACTGCATTCCACGCTTTGCATTGGTGATGTAAGGCTTGGATGCAGCTGCTCGGCCATGGAAACCCATTCCATGAAGCTCTCTACGCTGTTCTTGAGCTGATCTGAAGGCCACATGAAGTTTGGAGGTCTGTAGTGATTGACTCTTATCACTCCCTGTTTGTTATAATCCCACTGACAGTTGAGTGTGGAATATTTAGTAGTGAGGAAATTTCACGACTGGACTTGCTGCACAGGTGGCGTCCGATCACAGCACCACGCTGGAATTCACTGAGCTCCTGAGAGCGACCCATTCTTTCACTAATGTCTGTAGAAGCAGTCTGCAGGCCTAGGGGCTCGGCTGTACACACCTGTGGTCACGGAAGTGACAGGAACACCTGAATTCATTGATTTAGATGGGTGACTGAATACTTTTGGAAATATAGTGCATTTGCATAAACTGTATATTTCTGTGAATGAAGAACTCTTTAATGTTCCTTAATGAGCACCTTTCCATAGTGGTGTGGAATAATAGCTAACATAGCTTTAATTTGATGTAAACAGTTTCTTGTTTTTTGTGACTTCACAAAAACTAATGCATATACAAGTTTCACATATTCAGTGTGTGGTGAAGTTATGAGGAGTGTTTCAGCTTGAACTACTTTTCGGGTGAGGCGCAATACAGAGCAGCCAATCGGAACAGAGCTCGTTTACAAATAACAGGGACAGCCAGGTTGGTAAATGGTCGGGAATTACCTCTACGTTGGTAATTCGGTTACCATTAAATTATAAGTTATTTTTTTTTATCACAAAAACACACGAAAATGGGCCTCTATGAAAACAAAGTCTGGAAAAAAAGGGGGAAAGGAAACTTGTTATCCAAAAAACTCACTTTACAGCTGTAACTGGGACGGTTACAGTTAGTGGTTGGTTAGTGTAGTGGGTAACACCTCTGCTTTCTACACTGTAGACTGGGGTTCAATCCCTGCCTGGTAAAGCCCGCTACACTATACCAATAAGAGTCCTTGGGCAAGACTCCTAACACCACCTTCGCCTACCTGTATAAAAACAATGCTCAAATTGCAAGTCGCTCTGGATAAGAGCGTCAGCCAAATGCCGTAAATGTAACCGCTGCATATGCCAGCTAACAGTCCGTTTTTTTTCCCTGACGTTCCTGTAAGATGCCGCTAACAAGATGTCCCAGAGTGTTTGCAGAGCTGCCTGGACGCCTCTGTTAAACCTCCCAATGCAGCTTGATTGAGTTAAGACTTGGGCTTCCTGTTACATAGAGCACCCAATCTTCTTCCCCTCCAAATGCTGGTGATGCACGGAAATGAAAATTCCTGGCTGAAAATGAAACCAAAATTCAGGACCTAGGCTGAAAATCGAAATCAAAAAACAGATTTTTTTTTTTTTTTTTTTTTTTTTTAGGTTTTTATTTATGCTTTTGAACAAAATGTAAAGAAAAAAAACTCCAACACTAATGAGAAACATTTATTTACTTATTTACGTTTTGGCTTTTTATTTATGCTTTGGAATGAAATAAAAAACCCTCTAATTTAATGAGGAACTTGGAACATTTTTACAGAGCTTAAATTTACAGCGCCTTTATTTATCTTGACAGGGACGGAAAGACGAGACGTCCAGACAGCGCGCTGTAGAGGAGGTATCTGTGGTGCATCGTTCTGCATGTTTCTATGTAAAGATAAATCTGAGGCTGTTGACTGTGCAGTATGTGATACTAAAAGGGTTTGAACTCTCTCCTCCATCAGAGCTCCTTATCAGTGAGTAGATCTTCAGCCTCTGGCGAGAGTAAAGAGGCCAAAGTCATGGACCCGAATCAGGTGAGATTTGCTTCCGTTTCAGTGACTTTTGTTCATGATGACGCCGGTTGCACTTCAGCACTGTCGTTTTATCACATGACGTGTTAGAATCTCTGGAATGGTTCTGGATCGTCAGACACCGTGAAGGTGAAACAGACTGCATGACTAGCTGCCTGATTTTATACACCTGTAGTAATGGGACTGAATGGAATACCTGAATTCAGTGATTAAGAAGTGTGTCCCAATACTTTTGTCCATATAGTGTATCTGTCTAATGTTCACTCCTTCAATAACAGTAATGTTGTCTCAGACTGCAACTGACTGTACTGCTGGAGTTCAGGGATCTCAGGGATCTCCACAGGAACATCTCTGAGTGACTCCATTTTAGTCACTTTGGAATTAGACCTCCGCAGTGAAACACCCACATACTGTACATGCACACTAGGGGGCAGTGCACACATGCCTGTCATCCCTGTCCATGGTGCTCGGGAGCAGTTGGGGGTTAGGTGCCTTGCTCAAGGGCACTTCAGCCATGGACTGTCGACTGAGGGGATCAAACCGGCGACCTTCTGGTCACGCCACATACACACTACTGAATGCACACACTACGCTGTTAGAAATAAACGTACCATGCAGGTACATGATTCATTCATCAAGGTACAAACAATGTAAGTGTACCCTCAAAGGTGCAACAGCGGTTTTAAGGTTTTTTCCTAGTGGAAAAGTAGATATTTGTACCTTAACCGAATGTTTTAAAACAGAACAGTAAAATAAAAGGTTGGAGGCGAGACGGAGTGTGAGACGGAGTCAGTCCAGCTTGAAAAAATATCATTTCAGTGGATTATGGTACAATTATGTTCCTTGACTAAAGGTACTGGGATGTACCATTGAGGGTACCACCACAGTGACGAGAGGAGTACTGCACCAGTGACAGTGTCATACTATTTTTTCTGAGAGTATAGGGGGCAGTGAGCACACTTGCCCAGAGCAGTGGGTAGCCCTATCCATGGCGCCTGGGGAGCAGTTGGGGGTTAGGTGTCCTACTCAAAGGCACTTCAGTCACGTGCTGTCAGCTCAGGGGATCTTCCGGTCACAAGGCTGGTTCCCTAACCTCCAGCCGACGATTGCCCAACAGTCATGAAGTCATGAAAACATCAATTTGGCTGATTAATTTGTGAAATATGTGATTTCAGAACACTGGCATGATAAGTGGATTCATTCAGATGGTCAACCCATTCAGGTCACCTTCACAGGTACTGAAACACACAAATGCGGCCACTCAGTAGTGTCCAGTTAAATGCTGGACTTTAGTTTGGACTGATAGAATCCTTTATTCGTTTTATTCATCAAGCAGTTGTTTGTGAAAGTTTGGGTGCCCTTGGTTAAATAATATACACCGGTCAGGCGTAACATTCTGACCACCCCCTCGTTTCTACGCTCATTGTCCAGTTTCTCAGCTCCACTTACTGTATAGCTGCACTCTGTAGTTCTACAGTTACAGACTGTAGTCCATCTGTTTCTCTGATACTCTGTTACCCTGTTCTTCAGTGGTCAGGACCTCCATGGACCCTCACAGAGCAGGTACTATTTGGGTGGTGGGTCATTCTCAGCACGGCAGTAACACTGACGTGGTGGTGGTGTGTTAGTGTGTGTTGTGCTGGTATGAGTAGATCAGACAGCAGTGCTGCTGGAGTTTTAAACACTGTGTCCACTCACTGTCCACTCTATTAGACACTCCTACCTTCTCGGTCCACCTTGTAGATGTAAAGTCAGAGACGACAGCTCATCTGCTGCTGCAGTTTGTGTGGGTCATCCTCTAGTCCTTTATTAGTGGTCACAGGACGCAGCCCACAGGACCAGGAGCTGATAAAGTGGATAATGAGCGTAGATACAAGAGGGTGGTCATAATGCTATGCCTGTTTGGTGTATATCTGTTCAGGTTAGACCAGTTTAGCTCTGCCTTTTCTCACTGAGGTTATACAGAGGGTTTCAGCCCAAACTGCTTTTCAAATGAGGCACAATAAGAGGGCCGTTCAGAGCAGAGACAGAGCTCATTTACATATCAGTCTTAAGGCACAGAAACAAAAACAGGCTGTTTAGCTCTAAGGGATAAAGAGAGGTTGGAAAATGATACGTAAAAGTGAATTATGGCTGTTCTTGGTTGATAAAATATCATATAATCACACTGCAAAATACAAGAGTCAAGAGATGTAGCTTTAATGGTGTCTGTGTCTCACATCCCAGAGATCTGAATCAAGCAGTCAGACTTCTGCAGCTGGAAACAGTGGTCAGGATAAAGCCACTGGAGGTGGACAGGTGAGTTTCTGAGCTGATGTCGAAAAGTCCTTTTTAAATAATATGCAGTATTTAATGCACAATAATGTGCAAAAGTCAGAGACCACCCTTTCACTTATCTAATGTTCAGTCAACCTGGCCATTAAGTTCAACTGATTTATTTTTTTTATAAAAAAAAGCAAGAAACATACATGCAACAAAAGTAGAATATGAAATATGTCAGTCTTCATTGTCGCTTTACTTTTGCGCACTCTGCTGCTACTTTAACTCCTCCTCCTCCTTCCAAACCTAAAAGCAACCAGTTTCAGCAGCCTCCCAGCTTCCCCAAGATCTCACTGACATTGTTTCCTTCCGAATAGACACCAGCATTTACACAAACAACTACCTAAACACACCTTTCTCTTGAGTATCTGAAATGGCTAAAGGAGGTACTTCTGAGAAGATTACATTTAGGATTATGCGTGAGGGTAAAGTGAAAATACAGGACCAACGAGACCTGGTAGTTCACCCACACTGTCCCCATCAGATAAGCAGCACTTAAAGCTCTCATCTCGGAGAGAGAGAGGAGAAGATCAAGCTGCTTCAGATCTGAAAGCATCCACAGGTGTTTCTGTCCATCCTTCCACTGTGAGAAGACCACTCAGCGCTGTGGGTCTGAAAAAGGAACTTAAATGAAATAAAGAACGGTCTCTATCTTTTGCACACTACTGTATACCTGGTCTAAATGTCTCTAGAATCTGTCCAGTCGTAAGAGTTGTTGGAGTCAGCTGTTAACGCGTTTAGTTTTCTGTCGCTCTGCTTTCTCGGAGAACCCTGGCCTGGTTATGGGATTGATCCAGAAAGTAAACCCGTTCAGGTCTTCACAGGTACAGCAAACACACACACTCACACATTTACACTCTCAGTGACATCAGCACAATCCACTTGTCAGTCCGTTCCCCGTGCTCAGCAGTAAAGATCTGTCTGTTTCAGCACCAGGCCCTCCGTCTCAGTCTTGCCCTTTCCATCTCTAGAACCCAAGCAATGACGATCCCACCCAAGACGCAGACGGGAACGAGAAGGTAAGGCCAGTTTCTGAAAAAGCAGGCAGCCTCTTTCGTCTATATAGGTTCTACAAGGGTGCATGTTTTTTTTTTTTTTTTTTTTCTTGTTCTTATTCTTGAAAATGTCCTAGCTGTGATTCTTTGCTTGGTCCTTTGCTTATCCCCTTTCTACGCCAGCTGTATTCTCTTAAGATGCTCTGTTGTTGCCTCCTGTTTAAGCCTGTGCGCACTGTTTCATCTGCTCCTTTGTTGGTTTATTTATGTGGATATCAGTGACATGAAAGTGAAAAATGCCCTGTTCTAAAGCATCGTCCTTGCTTTTTTGGTTCTATGATTCTCTGTTTTTTTGCTAGTTCTCGACTGAGAGAACTTAATCGAGGTTAAGTAAACAGTCTAAAGAGTCGTTTGTCATTGAAGGAGGCATTGGCGGAGTCTGAATCAGAGGCCATGTTACCTTCAACCCAGAAAAACAAGGATTTAGCAACAACTGAGGTATGTGTGTTTTGTGCATGCAGGTGCTTGATGGCTCCTCCTAGTGGGAATTTTAATGAATTGTATGTTTCATGAAATGGACATTTTAAAAACAAAATGCAATAATATGCAAATAATATAAACCCTATTTTAATTTTAAACGATTCAAAGACTCAACATGTCAGATATTGAAACTGAGAAATGACCCCCCCCCTTTTTTTTTTTTTAAATGTTTGCCTGTTTTGAATTTGTAACACGTACTAAAACAGTTAGCACAGGGGTGTGTTTACCACTGTTTTGCGTCCCCTCTTTTTTAGCACCATCCTGTGTGCAGTAGGAGAGACCAATTTCTGTAGATGCTTGAGTTCAGAGTCTCCTTTGTCGTGTGTTTTGTTTCAGGAAAAGACGTGGTAGTTAATTGGTAAAAGATCAGTAACAAGATGGGGTATAAAAAGAGCATACTCGGCTACACACTCAGCTTAAAACTGCAACGAACCTGGGGATTTCATCATCTATGGTACATAATATGTTAAAAGGTTCAGAGAATCTTGAGAAATCTCTGTTTTAGTTTTAAGTTTGAAGTTTTAGGTGGAAAATATGTCATAGAGACCCGGAACTGTTGAGCAGCTGAAATCCTCTATCGTACAAGTATGAGAACTCTTTACAGCAGTTGGTCTTCTTAGTTCCCGAAGGGAGTTCCCGAATACTGTTGTAAACGACACGGTGTGTTCCACACACACACGCACACACGCACAGTTTGTGCTAAAAACTATTTTATTGTGGCACAAATTATTGTCAGTTATTTGTGCTACAGTACTTGCAGATTTTATAGCACCGGTGCTACATGCTTAAAACTTTACATAGAGCCCTGTTATCAGTAGTAGTATCTTCTTAAGCCCATCCACTAATGCTTCTGGCCACATCATCAGCGACGATCCTGAAATAGTTGGATGAAAGCTTCATATTCGTTACATAAATCCTTCTCCTTCTCATATTTTATGTTTAGGAAGGTGGGCTAGGATCTGCTACACCCACCGAACCCAGTTCTCCCAAGGTGCTTGGCTTTGAGTGGAACCATTTCAAGGTAGTGTCAGCTTAATTTAGGCTTGTTTCATAACCTATTGCATGAGAGAGGTTTTGACACCACATCTAAGCGAGTGGGACAATGCTACCTCGGAACGTGACCTCAGAGGTGCTTTTAGAGCCTGAAGTCCTTTATCTACCAGTATTTCATAATATGGCTCCAGGTTTCACCAAAAGTGACCTTCATCAATGACGGAGAGTTGGTTCTTCCTGAAAACTGAAATGATCTGCATCTAGACACCACCCCCTGCTGGTTTGCTGAGGTTTCGCATCTGTTGATACATTATTATAGATGTTTATTCAAGCACATTTCTGGTTTCTGGAGCTGGGAAGGTGTTATGTAGTTCACGAGGCTTTGCTTTTCACTTTAGGAAATTAGGAATCCTCACTGAAAGACTTGATTTTCTGGCCTTTAGAGCACTTACCACTTCACCTTTAGACTTGCTTTTCAGTTATTAATATTAAGGCCTATTCTTCACTAACTGCAGTGAGGTACTCAGTCAGTACTGCAAGCTATGAGTGATGTATTGAAGTGTGGACTTGCATAATGTCCCTTGGAGTGTAAGGAGTTATTCTGAACTTGGTGGGTCTTTATCTTTTGACAGAAAGACTCTGTTGAGATTCCCACTGCGGCAGAACCGTCAGTACCCAGTGAAGGCAGTCCTCAGCAGGCTGATGATGTAGGTTTGCCTGCCTGTTACACAGTAATGTTATAGAGAGAGGTTTGAATATTAGAAATTTAAATGAAAGACCGATTCGATCATGTGTTATTCCCAGGATGAAGACTTCTTATTGGAATGGTGGGGGGCTGTGGAAGGTATGGTGGAGGTGAAAGTCTAGTTTATGTATGTATTTGCTACTTGTATGAGCAGAGGAATGACTGGTGTTTGCTTCTTAAGGTTGGAACGAATGGAATGAGTCTGCAAACTTTGATGGAGAAGATGCAGAGCAGTAAGATATTTAGACTATTAAATTATGAAGTCCAGATTGAGCGCCATGCTGAATTTAGAGTATATCACATTTACAGAACATACTCTTGCTCTTTCTCCACAGAGCTGTAGAAGCCGCCGCTGACCGCGTCTTCATGGCTGCCCGTCTCTTCGTTCATCTCTTCAACCAGCGGGAGGCGTCGTTGCATCAGCGCGTCTTGGAGATGCTGGCGTTGGCTGACGCAGCGGACAGTTTCCATAAGAAAACAGTGACGGCTAGTGTCGGAGGAGGAGTAGCTAGTGTAGCTGGCAGCATCACCACCATCACGGGATTAGCGCTGGCCCCGTTTACATTTGGAACGTCATTGATCGTAACAGCGGTGGGAATTGGCGTGGCGACAGCAGGGGGCATTACGTCGGCCTCTGCCAACATTACAGATACCATGCACTCGAGGACTGACCGAGCAAAAGTGGAGCAGATCATCCTGGGCTACCAGGAGGAGATCAGTGACATTAAAGAATGCCTCCAGTTCCTGCAGGTGAGATGACGAGACTGATATATCTTGACAGGCCAGCTTTAATTTTTAAATTCTGCTGTTAGGTGTGATGTTTTTAGATTAATGCCTTCTGATTGAAGTGATACTTTATTAATCCCACAAATGGGGAAATTCCACCTCCGCATTTAACCCACCCGTGAAGTGAAGCACCACATACACACTAGTGAATACACACACACTAGGGAGCAGTGAGCACACTTGTCCGGAGCGGTTCTGGGCAAGCATGCTCACTGCCCCCTAGTGTGTGTGTATTCACTAGTGTGTATGTGGTGTTTCACTGCACTGATGGGTTAAATGCGGAGGTGGAATTTCCCTTTTGTGGGACTAATAAGGGTCACCTAATCTAATACTTGTCTTTTTTTGTTCATTGTATGTATAAAGCATACAAAATACAAGCTTAAAGAGGCCAAATTGACTGATTAGCTGTTTCCCATCCAGACTGATGACAGGAACAGACCGAGCTCAAATAAACAAACATTACTCACCACGTTTGAATTTGCTGAAAAGTTGAAACACACAGTTTTTTTCTGAGATGTTGTTAACATTGAAACACTGCAGTCAGAACTGCAGTAAATGTAATTCAGTGTGTATGTAGGAACAGCCGTAATAACTCCTACAACATTGTTGTCTTTTTTTTCTCTCCTTCATGTCACTAAATGTCTTGTCTTTTTCTCTCAGGCAGGTATGGAGACCCTGGAGGAGTGGAACTTCGAGCAGTACGTGGACAGCATCTCCAAGCGTGCCATGAACAAGAACGTGAAGCACGTCATGAAGGAGGGTGGCCGAGCAGGCAAGGCGCTCCTCATCAACACTGAGAGTTTGGTCAGTACTGTGCAGGTGCTGGGTGCGGCCGGCGGAGCGGCCAAAGCTGCCCAGGCCATCACTGTGGCCAGCGGGGTGATGTCTGGTCTCTTCCTGGCCCTGGATGTCTTCTTCCTGGCCAAAGACTCCATGGAGCTGCGCAAGGGGGCCAAGACGGAGTTTGCAGCCAAGATCCGAGACGTGTGCAAGGAGCTGCAGGATGGGCTCCTCGAACTGAGGAAGATCAAAGAACAGCTAGAGGCAATTATGGAAGATGCTGAAGAAGAGGAGGAGGAAGAAGAAGAAGATGGTGATGCTGAGGAGGAAGAAGAAGAAAAAGAAGAAGGAAGGTCTGTGGTAGACCCAAAGAAACCAAAGGATTGAACACAGAGGACTGTAGGTGAAAAGAGAAGGTAAACGGGTTGACTAACAAGGATGAGTTCCAGTGGTTCGCAGGAATTCTTCTAGTGTTTTTAGTGTGAACTGTACATTGAGACATTAAGCCTGCAATTGTATGCATGATTCATGATTTTAACGCACATTTCTACCGAGTTGATGCTGGGGTAGATTTTACATTGGTAGAGCTTACATTTGGGATCATAGGTGTATTTCATTATAATATAATTATATTTATGTATATATTATGTATTTCACACATTGTAATGTATTTTAATGAGAGAGACTCTATCTCTTCTAGACGCACACATTCTGGCTTCTGACTGACTGAAAGTTGTGAAAGTTTGTATTTATTTTGTAGGATGAGACCCTTGAGTCCATTGAAGACGCTGGCAACTGGGAGTCGTTGGCTACAAAGTTGAAGTTCATCTCCTAATGGCTTTCAGTAGTTTGGAGAAAGGCTAAATGTCTGTCTTTTGACTCGTCACTGGAGTGCTATATAATTTAAATTGGAATAGTTGAAAAGCCTTCCCCAAAAAACAGTTATGCATATAGGTGTGCGCCAAAAAGCAAGTTAACGGTCTACCATTCAAAGAAGAAACCATATACACACTAATCAGGCATTCTGACCACCTTCTTGTTTCTACACTCATTACAGTCTGTAGTCCATCTGTAGTCCAAACTCCAGCAGCACTGCAATGTCTGATCCACTCAGACCAGCACAACATGATCCACTGAGAATGATCCAGCACCCAAACAGTACCTGCTCTGTGAGGGTCCATGGGGGTCCTGACCACTGAAGAACAGGGTAACAGAGTATCAGAGAAACAGATGGACTACAGTCTGTAACTGTAGAACTACAGAGTCCAGCTATACAGTAAGTGGAGCTGATAAGATGAGTGTAGAAACAAAGGGGTGGTCAGAATGTTATGCCTGATCGGTGTATATTAAATGCAATAAAATCATGATATGATTCATCCAATAACACTGCGAATACCGTGACCAGAAACCGGGGGAAGTAAGATCAGCACAGGGATGTGAGATTGGGTGCCCCAGTGTCCTGCAGAGAGATGGGTGGGTCAGATAAGTTTTTAGGGGTTAGAGGGGGCATCCCTAATCTTCACTTTAGGGTACTTTTGGATTTTATGATTAACCACTGACTATATATATACCATTCATGGCTTCCAAACTCACTGGAGTAGATTTCACTACGATTTAAGAATCTTCATATTGCAGTTTGCACATATATAAATACTGAAATGTTGTACTGGAAATGGCATTAATGTAATGTTCAGGTATTAAATTCTGTCTCCATTTCATCCAGTAGCACTTTGAAAGTGACAGGTTTCTGCTGTCTTTCAGGTTTAGGACTATTGGTAATGGAGATTTTACAGCACTGTACTGTGATTTCATGAAATATGGCTGTTGAATAATCATTGTTTTCATTCTAACGAAATGTTGGTGACGGCTTATTCAGATGTTATGTTAATCTACTGATGATCATAACACAATTTCTTGTAAATATATCATTATAGGGCACAGAAATGAGGCAGAGCTCCACTAGAGGGCAGAGAAGTAAAGCAGAGCTCCCCTAGAGGGCAGAGAAACGAGGCTTGGCTCCACTAGAGGGCAGAGAAACGAGGCTTGGCTCCATCAGAGGGCAGAGAAATGAGGCTTGGCTCCACTAGAGGGCAGAGAAACAAGGCTTAGCTCTACTAGAGGGCAGAGAAACGAGGCTTAGCTCTACTAGAGGGCAGAGAAACGAGGCTTAGCTCTACTACAGGGCAGAGAAACGAGGCTTAGCTCCACTACAGGGCAGAGAAACGAGGCTTAGCTCCACTAGAGGGCAGAGAAACGAGGCTTAGCTCCATTAGAGGGCAGAGAAACAAGTCTTGGCTCCACTGGAGGGCAGAGAAACGAGGCTTAGCTCCACTGGAGGGCAGAGAAACGAGGCTTAGCTCCACTAGAGGGCAGAGAAACGAGGCTTAGCTCCACTAGAGGGCAGAGAAACGAGGCTTAGCTCCACTAGAGGGCAGTGAAACGAGGCTTAGCTCCACTGGAGGGCAGTGAAACGAGGCTTAGCTCCACTGGAGGGCAGAGAAACGAGGCTTAGCTCCACTGGAGGGCAGAGAAACGAGGCTTAGCTCTACTGGAGGGCAGAGAAACGAGGCTTAGCTCTACTGGAGGGCAGAGAAACGAGGCTTAGCTCCACTAGAGGGCGGAGAAACGAGGCTTAGCTCCACTAAAGGGCGGAGAAACGAGGCTTAGCTCCACTAGAGGGCGGAGAAACGAGGCTTAGCTCCACTAGAGGGCGGAGAAACGAGGCTTAGCTCCACTAGAGGGCGGAGAAACGAGTCTTGGCTCCACTAGAGGGCGGAGAAACGAGGCTTAGCTCCACTAAAGGGCGGAGAAACGAGGCTTAGCTCCACTAAAGGGCGGAGAAACGAGGCTTAGCTCCACTAGAGGGCGGAGAAACGAGGCTTAGCTCCACTAGAGGGCGGAGAAACGAGGCTTAGCTCCACTGGAGTGCAGAGAAACGAGTCTTGGCTCCACTAGAGGGCAGAGAAACGAGGCTTAGCTCTACTAGAGGGCAGAGAAACGAGGCTTAGCTCTACTAGAGGGCGGAGAAACGAGGCTTAGCTCTACTAGAGGGCAGAGAAACGAGGCTTAGCTCTACTAGAGGGCAGAGAAACGAGGCTTAGCTCCACTGGAGGGCAGAGAAACGAGGCTTAGCTCCACTAGAGGGCAGAGAAACGAGGCTTAGCTCCACTGGAGGGTGGAGAAACGAGGCTTAGCTCCACTGGAGGGTGGAGAAACGAGGCTTAGCTCCTCTAGAGGGCGGAGAAACGAGGCTTAGCTCCACTAGAGGGCGGAGAAACGAGTCTTGGCTCCACTAGAGGGCGGAGAAACGAGGCTTAGCTCCACTGGAGTGCAGAGAAACGAGGCTTAGCTCCACTGGAGGGCAGAGAAACGAGGCTTAGCTCCACTGGAGGGCAGAGAAACGAGGCTTAGCTCCACTGGAGGGCAGTGAAACGAGGCTTAGCTCCACTGGAGGGCAGAGAAACGAGTCTTAGCTCCACTAGAGGGCAGAGAAACGAGGCTTAGCTCTACTAGAGGGCGGAGAAACGAGGCTTAGCTCTACTGGAGGGCAGAGAAACGAGGCTTAGCTTTACTAGAGCGCACAGAAACGAGGCTTAGCTCCACTAGAGGGCAGAGGCAGGCTGAGAGCAGGCATGGCCTACAGATATTTAAGAGGTCCCAAATTTATTGATGCCATGCAGGTCACCCTTGTAAGGTATGATATGGGCTGGAAAAAGTAAGAAATTAGTTTTAGACGTATGGAATTCAAACATCTGCTAACAAAAGTCAGACGACCTTTCATTTATTTAATTTCTGGCCAAAACAGTCTGTAAGTAATGAAGTTTTCAGTGTCCAGAAAACAAGTAGAAATTTTACCTTTATTTACATATATTTTACATTATTTAACAGAAAATGACATGGTAGCCTTAACAATTCAATATAATTTTCAATTTTTTTTAATGTTCTGTACGTCCACACTTTTCCTTTTATATAGCTTCCGTTCTTGCTTCCAGTTTTTCGGGGAATTTTTCCCACATCTCCAAGTTTCTTCCCTTATAATTACCTTATAATTCCCTTAGAATTACAATTCTGACTGTATTGACCAAGAACATAACACAAATGTTGCTTATGGCCACAAACACCAGTTGTGGGCAGAGTGACGCTGCGCTTTTCTGAGTAGATCGTGGGTATTGTGAGTACATCAACATAAACAGCTGCATGTGTCTTAGAAACATCAGACTAAGATCAGTTGTACTGACCGTCTAAAAACGTTATTTTGGCAAACAGCGAATAAGAAAAATCTTTGTGCGCGTTAATTTATTTTATAAAATTAACATGTCATGCTTTTACGTATTGTACTGTTATTGCCATATTGCCCACCTTTAACAGCCATCAATAAAATCAATGAACAGTCTTCATTTGTGTTGTCAGATTAGAATATGGCTTATTTCCTCTTAAATGAGCTACTCATGGTCTCCACATAAGCAGTGTTTTACACTATTTCTGAATTTTTTTGTGTAAAAATGATATAAATTGCCAGAAAACTAGCACATTCAGTGCTCATAGCCTATTACAGTGAGTATCACTGTTAACATCTCAGCACATCAGAGTTCGTGTGAAACCTGGTCACGCTCGTGTGGAGACCGGTTGTTTTTGGTGAGACTGCTTGTGTAAATAATGGTTTAATATTGTCTATAGAGGGTGTAGCGTGCGAGGCAACCCAGTCCAGAAGACTCCTCACCACAAACCATCACTTTTGATGTAAACCATCAAGGTATTTTATACTGCGCTTTTGAAATTTGATACCAGTGTTGTACCGCAGCCTGCTCATGAAGATGAAGTGTTCTCAATATAAATATATTGCAGTATATTGAGTTTAGGAGTGAAACACTCCTTATAACTTTATTTTTAATGGGCAGATACATGTAAATGCATTGTTTTTGGGACATGAGTTCACAACAGGTCATTTTCACAGCTTGATTTCCAAAATATGAGCTGTCCCAATTTGGGGGCTGCATCCTTCGGCGCAATTAGGCTTGAAGGCTTCTTCATATGCGGCTGAGCAATCCTGTGTCCTTCTTTTCCATGATAATAAAGGATCCAATGGATGGATGGTGGCGCAACGGTAAGGGCGGGAAAAGCGGTGTGGGCAAACTGTATAAAATTGACTTCTCTGATTGGTCGATTGCTCATTATTATGCAAAATATATGCAAAGCTCATGGGTAAGATGAAGAAGTCCATGAGATTCTTGGGGCAGTCGTGGGCTGGAGGTTAGGGAACCAGCCCTGTGACCGGAAGGTTGCCAGTTCAATCCCCTTGGCTGACAGTCCATGACTGAAGTGCCCTTGAAGCAAGGCATCTAACCCCCAACTGCTCCAGGCAAGTGTGCTCACTGCCCCCTAGTGTGTGCGTTCACAAGTGTGCATGTATGTGGGTGTTTCACTGCACGGATGGGTTAAGCGCAGAGGTCTAATTTCATGCTGTGTGCAAACACAGTGACAAATGGTTGTGAATTCTAAACCATTGCTGTGTCCCAATTCAGGGGCTGCATCCTACAGAGGTGTGTCCTTTGAAGAATGCAGCCCCTGAACTGGAACCCAGCTATGGTTTATACAGACTGCAGCGTGAACAGTATATTCTGAAATAATGTTTGCAAAAAGAAAGTAAGTTTCACTTTCGGTGGTTTCAAGGAGTTTAAGAGGCTACGAAGAGGCTAGGCCTTCTCTTTTGGACTCCCCACCTCTGTCAAAAGCTGGATTCTGGGCTCAGGGGTGCAGTTTTGTGTGAATTTGGGTGTATGTTTTGGATAATTGTCCTTTTGCCCTATTACTGTTTTCAGCATGGGCTGTCAGATGCATGGTATCATGGAAGTCTAAACAAGGTTCCCAAAGGGTTTTGTACGAAGAACCGCCTGAAAACATAACAGATCCTTAGGTTTGTGGTTTAGATAAATGGACAGGCTTTCTTCTGGCTCGACGTGGAGCTGGAGTCTAATTGTAGTTTGGGAGACTTGCTATCATCTTATATCTTAACATGATCCTTTGGATGAATATTTGCCTGATTAGCCATTCTCCTCTTTTGCATCCTCTTCCAGGCAGGTTAACTACGACTCTGGTTGTTTTAAATGTTTAGCACTGTTGACCTAATAGTGGCGCTTTTATAAGTGTTTGGGTATTTTTAAGGCTGCTGCAGGACTCATGAAGTTCACAATCTTTTTCCAAGAGACTTGGGCCTCTGCGCCACGTCATGTTTCTGTTCGTCATGGATGACTGCGTTAGAGTTTCTGAACACAAAGTGAAACATACGTGAGAATGTGCTTTAGTTTTGTTCATAAGAATTTCTATGAATGCAAATAATTGTGATGCATGGTTTTGTTTAACAAATACATTTTGATAAGTTTTTTTTTTTTTTAAATTGAGCTCAAGAAGCCGCTAGCACAGAGATTTTTTTTTACCCTTCGTGTGTGTGTGTGTGTGTGTGTGTGTGTGTGTGTATGTATGTATATATATATATATATATATATAATATTACACACGCACACCTTCGCTGTCTGGACAAAACTGTGCATCTCCTTGTTTGGGTGTGCTGGAGCCTATTCCAGCAGTCTTTGGGCGGAAGGCAGGATACACCCCGGACAGGTCGCCAGTCCATCGCAGGGCCACCCACCATCACCTTCTGTTTTTTTTTTATTAACTAACTAGAGGTACAACACTGGTCTGCCTCTGCATGGTGCTGTAGCAAACTGGCTCACCCAGTTGGTACCTCATAGCTTAGCAACTGTAACTATGGCCAGCATTCCTGCGGAAAAAAAAATTACACTATGACGTAGTGAATTTTGTAAATCTGAAAACTCGTCCCATTTTCCAAGAGACTGGTGGCAATTGTTATTCATTTCTCAAGCCAAAGACATAAAAGGACATTTAAGAGCATTTGCAATTGTTAAACCAAATATTTTGTTGCCATTGAAGCTAACATCAGACACTTGAATTTTTGAGTCCTGTAACGGGGCTTTAGTTTTGAGGAGCAGACATGATTTAACACTGCTAAAGTGAATACACACACACTAGGGGACAGTGAGCAGCCCTATCCACAGTGCCTGGGGAGCAGTTGGGGGTTGCTCCAGTGTCTTGCTCGAGGACACCTCAGTCACGGACTGTCGGCACTGGGGATCGAACCGGCAACCTTCTGGTCACAGGGCCAGTTCCCTAACCTCCAGCCCACGACTGCCCCAAATATTGGGATGTTAGGAAAGAGGTGAGTTCACTGTAGGTCAGTAAAATTACTCCACTGATCTCATCCCTCACACTCAGAAACAGGAGCACAGATCACCGGTTGCTCCACTCAAACAGGGAATGTATAACTCCATGTTTCAGGTGTTGCTAACGTATAATTGGCGACACCACCCCCCCTCCCCCCAATCCAAATTCATGTCGAAAAACTGGCACCCTCTCCTGGCGACAGCAGAGTATTGTCGCTTTCCTTGCAGTAGAAAACGCCAGCAGGGCTGTGACTAGAACATGGAAGTGTGAGACCCATGCATTATATCAAACATTTATTTATATTGAGATAATAATCTTTATCGTTTTATCACCCTGCCTTAGCAGAAAGCCTTATTTGCATGCCCATGTCATCCTGTTGACACTGCCCGCATTTTTGAACCCCCGAAACTGTTTACCTGCATCACACATACTGTATTCTTTCCATGTTTATACTAACTTGTCATCGTGACAGGCTTCTAACCACAGTGACTGGAAATCTTTGGTTAATCGAAATACTTTTGCCTAATAACAGACTCATTTCTTTATTCTGTATTTAGTATTTTACATTCATGGTCACACCTTTTTTTTCTTTATTCATATTGCTTTTGTTGTGTCCTTGTTTTACTATGCAAATGAGTATTTGAATGTTTTGAATCTTGGTTCCCCTCTTGCCACTCATTTGAGGCTTGGTCTTGTTTTTTCTGCAAAGCCACAATGTGACAACGTGTGTAAATGGCAAGAAAATTGTTAATTGAATTAAATTGAACTAATCTAAATAGAGCATGCATATCTGGTAAAGCCTGAAACTTTCCTGTGATCTGTAAATGGTGAATTGTGCTGACTTTAGCTCCATTAATGTGCCTAAATGTTTAGTTCTTTGATAAATTCCATCAAAGCATTTTGAACAATACCCAGCCCTGTTCATGACTTGGGAAATGTCAGACAACTGGCTTTTTGGTGCGACACTCAGAATCAGATGACATTACATTATTTTTGTTTGAGGTTTACCTGCCTGTCAGAAACACCTACAAGTTAAATGTACCTGTGGCTGAATGTCTATTTAGGCAGTGGCATTCAGAGTAAACTTTTGCTTTCAGTATTTCTGCTGTGTGTTAGTGCAGGAGAGGGAAGAATTTGGGCGAGTTAGGGCATAACTTTTGTTTAGTAAAGAGCCAGAGAAGTGGGAAATACAGCTTTCACAAATTCAAAACAGTACAAGAACATGGCATTTGCTGTTTACATTATGAACTTTATTATGCTGATTGGGGACTGAAAACACAAACTGATCTGGTTTTAAAAGCAAAATTCTTCTGTTATACAAGTCTTCAGCTGCACAACCATATGAGGCCTTCATTGTTCTAGTTTGCATTTCATAATGTTCCACAGGTTTTCAATAAGAAATGGGCAGGCCAATCTAGCACCTGCACGCTCTGATTATGCAGCCAAGGTGTTGTAACATGTTTACGATGTTTATAGGTGTTGTCATCTTGAAATAAAAAGGGAGAAGAAAACAAAATTCTCTGCATACTTTGTAACCCTGTTCTTCAATGGTCGGGACCATAGAGCAGGTTTTATTTGGGTGGTGGGTCATTCTCAGCACTGCAGTAACACTGTGGTGGTGGTAGTAGTGGTGTTGTGTTAAGTGCAAGTGGATCAGACACTGAGAATAGACCACCGACTAAAAATATTGAGAAATATTATAAGCCATTGCTGTGGTATCCAGGTGGAGTTATATAAGGTCTTGCTGGGCCTGGGTATGGTATCCCAGGTTGTTGCTAAGATGTTTCTGAGCAGTTGCTGTTATGGCAGGTGGTTGTTAAGGACTTGCTCGTTCACAGGTGTGGTATCCCGGGGGGTTGTTAAGGTGTTGCTGGGCAGTTGTTATTATCCCAGTTGCTTGTTAAGGTCTTGCTAGGCCTGGGTATGGTATCCCAGGTTGTTGCTAAGATGTTTCTGAGCAGTTGCTGTTATGGCAGGTGGTTGTTAAGGACTTGCTCGATCACGGGTATGGTATCCCGGGGGTTGTTAAGGTGTTGCTGGGCGGTTGTTATTATTCCAGTTGCTTGTTAAGGTCTTGCTAGGCCTGGGTATGGTATCCCAGGTTGTTGCTAAGATGTTTCTGAGCAGTTGCTGTTATGGTAGGTGGTTGTTAAGGACTTGCTCGTTCACAGGTGTGGTATCCCGGGGGGTGGTTAAGGTGTTGCTGGGCAGTTGTCATTATCCCAGTTGCTTGTTAAGGTCTTGCTAGGCCTGGGTATGGTATCCCAGGTTGTTGCTAAGATGTTTCTGAGCAGTTGTTGTTATGGCAGGTGGTTGTTAAGGACTTGCTCGTTCACAGGTGTGGTATCCCGGGGGGTTGTTAAGGTGTTGCTTGGCAGTTGTCATTATCACAGTTGCTTGTTAAGGTCTTGCTAGGCCTCAGTATGGTATCCTAGGTTGTTGCTAAGATGTTTCTGAGAAGTTTCTGTTATGACAGGTGGTTGTTAAGGACTTGCTCGATCACGGGTATGGTATCCCGGGGGGTTGTTAAGGTGTTGCTGGGAAGTTGTTATTATCCCAGTTGCTTGTTAAAGTCTTGCTATGCCTGGGTATGGTATCCCAGGTTGTTGCTAAGATGTTTCTGAGCAGTTGCTGTTATGGCAAGTGGTTGTTAAGGACTTGCTCGATCACTGGTATGGTATCCCGGGGGGTTGTTAAGGTGTTGCTGGGCGGTTGTTATTATCCCAGTTGCTTGTTAAGGTCTTGCTAGGCCTGGGTATGGTATCCCAGGTTGTTGCTAAGATGTTTCTGAGCAGTTGCTGTTATGGTAGGTGGTTGTTAAGGACTTGCTCGTTCACAGGTGTGGTATACTGGGGGGTTGTTAAGGTGTTGCTGGGCAGTTGTTATTATCCCAGTTGCTTATTAAGGTCTTGCTAGGCCTGGGTATGGTATCCCAGGTTGTTGCTAAGATGTTTCTGAGCAGTTGCTGTTATGGTAGGTGGTTGTTAAGGACTTGCTCGTTCACAGGTGTGGTATCCTGGGGGGTTGTTAAGGTGTTGCTTGGCAGTTGTCATTATCCCAGTTGCTTGTTAAGGTCTTGCTAGGCCTGGGTATGGTATCCCAGGTTGTTGCTAAGATGTTTCTGAGCAGTTGCTGTTATGGTAGGTGGTTGTTAAGGACTTGCTCGATCACGGGTATGGTATCCCGGGGGGTTGTTAAGGTGTTGCTTGGCAGTTGTCATTATCCCAGTTGCTTGTTAAGGTCTTGCTAGGCCTCAGTATGGTATCCTAGGTTGTTGCTAAGATGTTTCTGAGAAGTTTCTGTTATGACAGGTGGTTGGTAAGGACTTGCTCGATCACGGGTATGGTATCCCGGGGGGTTGTTAAGGTGTTGCTTGGCAGTTGTCATTATCCCAGTTGCTTGTTAAGGTCTTGCTAGGCCTGGGTATGGTATCCCAGGGGGTTGCTAAGGTGTTGCTGGGCAGTTGTCATTATCCCAGGTGGGGTAAGGGATCATGCTCTCATACTTGTGTGATGGTGAAATAAAATGAGTACCTAAAACATCTGGCTGCAGAGTGTATACTGACTGGCGTATAAGTATTATGTCAGTGGAGTCAGTTTTAGGGTGTTGAGCGTTTTCTCAAGTGATTTCTGTGGGGGGAAAAAAATCGTGTTTGAACAAATGTTGTATGCCAAGTTAATTAAAAAACACAAATACACTGTTCAGGTATAAGATAGACCTTCCGTTCATGGTATCCTGTCTTCTAAAACTTTAAATGACAATCCCACCACAACACTTTCATCAAAAGGTGCATCTATATTTATTTTAGGGTTTCCTTTTATTTGCCTGTTTGCCTGTACCAAGGTAGACCCGAAAGCTCTTTCACTAAATATTTGATTGTGTTTGCAAATAGAAGATCAAGGATATGGTAGTCTTTTGATACTCTAAACGTGGATGTGAGGTGAAGTACACAAGTGGGAAACTTGTCCAACCAGTCAAGCGTTCCATTGCAGTGGCTGCATAAATCCTGGAAGAAAAAGTCACTGAAGCTCCCCTGTGAAAAAGCTATTGTTGGTCCTAAATTGTGTTCTATGAAACCTTCAGTATTAAGTGCTATGGATGAAGTTTGAAGCTATTGTCATGTTTGGTGTGTTGTTATGCACTGGTTTGATCCTAGTATGTAGGCTTATCTAAATGAGATTATAAGGATCAAATAGTGAACTTGGTAAATTATTTTTACAGATGTGTTATTGTTGCTGGAACGACTCTGAATTCTCTCATAAAAGTCCCAAAACAGCTTCTTTATGTCCTTTTCAGTTCAGGAAGAGTTTTCTCCTCCTCTGGTTACTCTTACAGGAATAATATTTGGGATACTTTCGTTAAGCCCGCCTCCACCGCTGATGCTCTTGAACTGATGGTGAATGGGCCACATCCTCAGAAGGAAGCTGATGACAAAGAGCTGTGCCAACGGTGAGCGCTCTTCTTTCTACCTTATGCATAAATACCTTATTTGTTATGGAGGCTGTTGTAGTAAAGCATGTTTAACTGCTAGTGCTTCATTTCACTAATAAGAGTGAACAGCATTAGTTGCTTACTAGCAGAGGTGGGTAGTGTGTAGTTCCATTTGCAAGGCGGTAAGATTTTGATGGATGTAGATTCTACTTCCACCCATTTCTCAGATTTTCTGGACGGTACAGTTGTTAATGTGTAAACGAGCTCATTCTCAATGTGAAATGCTGTATTCTAATAAAATTTACCCACTCTGATTTCTTTACACTAGACGCTACTGAATACACCAAGGTAGACTGATCACACACCTCTTTGACGTCACTGCACACCTGCACTTTAATCCTTTAAATCTTAATCTCTGATTGCTGTTATAGGACCCTCGCTTCATGCGTATTTGTTATGTGTATTTATTGTTCCATATGTTTATTGTCTGGTTCTTTTTATTCTCATATAAATAAATTTGTAGACCACTTGACATGACTGCAGTGGTGCTGAGAGGAATCAACACAAATATGGTCATTTTGTCTGCTATCCACCAACCACCAGTAGACCTACATGTCTTCTAAGCATTTATATGCAATGCTGATAATGGTAGAATAACACCAAGCAAGTACTTTTTTGAGTATATTTATAAAAGAAATAAATCATTTTTAGGCTAGTGTTTTATCTCAAAACCTTCATAACGCAATGCCTTAGATATCAAGCAACATAGTCATGATCATTTGAGGGATCTTTCGGAAGTATGAAATGCTTCAGACGTCTGGTTCCTATCACCACCACTGTTAATAATTCTGACTCTGGGTTTCTCTAGAATGGAGCATTTTATGTTGTATGGAGTAAAACTTGCTGTTTAAAGTCTCTTCGAGTCGAGTTCAGAGAACAGAAGGCAAGTGATGACCGCTTATTCAGGTCAACTTTCTTTAGGTAAACGTCTTTACCTAAAAGAAAACAGACGATAGAAAAAAAACGCTCAGTTCTCCGTGCTGCCTCGTAGTTGATTCCTAGTTGTGTGCTGCCAGTAAAGAACAAAACATTAAAACAAAGAAGATACACACATTTCATAATATTAATCTGCTCTGAATGATTTTACAGCATAATTATTTAATTATACAGAGATTCTGAAAAATCAGTGCCATTCCCATTTAGGTAGATTTGTAATGAAAGTACTTTTTACTCAGGAGTTAACCTTCATTTACTTACAGATCCCCTAAAGTGACCTGTTTTTCATTTAAGTAGGGTCACCAATGAATATACTGAGATTCTCCTACCTCGTGGCCTCAGTGTGGTGATCTGTGGCTTCGGTATAGCAATTTGTAGCCTCCATATAATAATTGCTCACAGCTCTCACTTTGGAACTTGAGCATTTTTTGAGCACTTTACTTTTATTTGAGGCCCTATTTCACAGAAATAACAATGCCTTTTACCAAGGTGTGGCTTTAGGGCCACCTCCTATCATTAGAAATATTAGACTGTGTACTGTAAATGAGATCCCAACTTGGAAAATGTCTCTTTTTCCATTAGAAATGGAGGCTAAGTGGATATTTCCCTTTATGCTTGTTTCAATTGCTTTCGTCCTGTTGAGAGCTGAGACCGCTGTTGCTGCCTCAAATGTAAGTATGAACTGTATTTTTTTAAAATTATTATTTTATTTCCTCTGCCATGCAGAGTTTCAGCTGTGCCCTAAAACTCCAGCTTGTCTGCTAATTATTCTAATAATTCTCTCATTCTATGAGATGGATAAGGTGTGCTGGGACATGGAGTATTTGTAACTGTGCTAGGCAGTAAGTTGAAACACTGCTTTAAGCGGACAGGATTCCAAACTGCAGGATGTTTGATTTATGACTATAATTTTTGTTGTCATCTTGTGTTTGACAGATAAGTATCTCATACCAGGGATGTAACCAGAACAAGACTTGCTTGTCCACACCAGTCAAATGTGATCCTGCTGCGTCCGGCTCCTGCTTTTTTCTCTCAGCAGGGTGGCCGCTCAATTCAACCAATATCACATTTGAGCTTAGTGGACAATCCAGCGGCTACATTGCTGTGGCCTTTTCAAAGAACAACCAGATGGTATGATTGCAGAAACTAGTTTGTACGTAGGTTATAGAATGGAAAAAAAAAACGCTGCCTTTGTTAATATCAGTATTCATCAGTGAACTAAACCCATCTTAGAATCAGAAGACTTTAGAACACATTCATTTTTCTAATTGAGTTTCTGATGCTGTTTTTGGATCTTTGACTCATCCCATTTCAGTGTGGTTTGCAATCAGATAATAATAATGTGCTGTTGCTTTTAGGATAATGACAGCAATATCTATGCCTGTGCCAATGACAGTGGAGTCAAGCTCATCCACACAACTCTGCGTAACAGATCCTCATCAACTCTGGGTAACTCGGTAAGTCAAATTATTGTACCGTGAATGCAGGAGCTTTAGGTTCTCTCAAAGACAAAATGTTTACATGACTTTTCAGAAACTAGTTTTAAAATTCTTACGGCTTTAATAAAAGCTAAGTTTAAAATGTACCGAGGTAAATTTACCAAGATGAATAATGCGAGTTAACTTCTTTATTTAGGTGCTTCCTGCCTGTAAAATGACCTGCTTTTCTATCTTGGGATAGTTACAGGGAAAGTGCATTACCCTCTCCACCCTGTAGATACCAATACCAATACTAATACCATTTGGGCAGCATTCCACTCACTATTTTGACCCCATGTCCTTTTTCCTAGGGTGCTGTAAGCTGTGTATCCATGATTGGACCTATTCTAGTAGAAAAAGACTGCTATATAGCACTTATGAGACATTTTTTCAGTACTGCCCAACAGATATTGATATGTCAGGGTAATATTTGAGACATGTTTTAAAATCTAACAGATTGTTTCAGGATAAAGGTTACAGAAATACACTATATTGCCAAAAGTATTCACTCACCCACCCAAATCTTTGAATTCAGGTGTTCCAATCACTTCCGTGGCAACAGGTGTATAAAACCAAGCCCCTAGGCCTGCAGACTGATCGGACGCCATCTGTGGAACAAATCCAGTCATGAAATTTCCTCACTGTTAAATATTCCACAGTCAACTGTCAGTGGGATTATAACAAAGTGGAAGCGATTGGGAACGACAGCAACTTGGCCACGAAGTGGTCGGCCACGTAAACGTGTAAAGTTTGGTGGAGGGGGGATCATGGTGTGGGGTTGTTTTTCAGGAGTTGGGCTCGGCCCCTTAGTTCCAGTGAAAGGAGCTCTTAAAGCTTCAGCACCAAGAGATTTTGGACAATTTCATGCTCCCATCTTTGTGGGAACAGTTTGGGGACGGCCCCTTCCTGTTCCAACATGACTGCGCACCAGTGCACAAAGCAGGTCCATAAAGACGTGGATGAGCCAGTTTGGTGTGGAAGAACTTGTCTGGCCTGCAAATGCGCTTCTGGAAGAACGGTCAAAAATTCCCATAAACACACTCCTAACCCTTGTGGGGTTCCTTCCCAGAGGAGCTGAAGCTGTTATAGCTGCAAAGGGTGGGCCGACATCATATAAAACTCTATGGATTAAGAATGGGACGTCACTCAAGTTCATATGCGTGTGAAGTCGGACGAGCCAATACTTTTGGAATTATAGTGTATATGCAAGGTATTGGTTTTTATTCAAGAGCATCTATAGCTTTCTGGACACAAGTGGATGCAAACAAAATGTTTATAGAATAGCGTGTGTCAGAAAAGAAGACATCCAGAAAATGATCTCAGGAAAATTTCTTGATATAAACTCTAGTAACATGGAACTTGCCCAGTTCTACAACTTTTTCAGGCTTTGTAGTAAATACAGAAAATTCATGAGTAAATGAGGACTATATGAATGCAAATTTAAGAATTTATATTTTCATGTAATGTGGCATAAATACCCCAAAACTATTATACATTGGTTTTAAAACCGTTTTACTGCAGTCTTTGTTATCTCCAGGCCTAGAAACAGACTTTTTTTCTGTTTTTTCTTATGACTTTGGAAAGCTTCTGTTTTCTTTGCCTCTGTGTTATGACAGTGAGCTTTTTTCTTTTGCAGTCCTCCGAAGCTTTAGTCAGTGGCTCTGTGAATGGCTCTACCATCCAGTGCGTGTTCACAGTGAGTGGTCTGAACGTGCCAATTTTGAACAGACTCCAGCTAAACATTTCTAACATTTTCCTCATCAAAGGGAACTTCATCAATGGTAAGTGCCACTGCAACGAGTTAGAGTAACAGAAATTACTCGTGTTAGCAGCATGTTAATTGTGATGTTCCAAGCAAAACTAATATACAATACGCTATCAGGTCTGCATCTAACATAATCTCAACTTTAAGTATCTGAGTATCCCTATATCTCCTCTTTCAATATTATGTCCACAATGAAAGGTATTAAATCAGTTACAAAGTAAAGTCTAAAGTAGAAGTGGTTTTGACCTAAGTTGTGGACTCGACTCATATGACTTTGGCTTCGACTCGAGTCACAAATTTGATGACTTGAGATTCAACTTGAGGAAAATCAAGAAAGACTTGTGACCTGACTTCGACTTTAACACCAGTGGCTCGAACTTTGACTTGGACTTCTGCATCAAGTCTCAGAAAGACTCAAGACACAAAGTGAAATAACGTGGAGAGGTGTCAGACTGCAGACTGCTACACAGTTGGTTACTTTTCATCTCAGTGGATTTGTTGTTCCACCTTAAATGCCGAGCTTGTTTTCATGCATGTGTTTGAAACCACACAATGTAGAAATGTCCATATCATTGCTTTTCTGCACATGGGCTTTCCTTTGTTAATGTTTCATCTACTCTTTATTTTAGGAACACTGGAGACTCCCATCAACAGCACAGCAGGTCTTAACGCTGTTCCTTCTGCAATCCCCAGCTCTACAGGTGAGAACATTAGAACCAGATTAGAAACACTTTAATGTAGTTTACAGACATCCATGAAAGGTAAGCATTTTTCAGCTAAACATGATTCTTCGTGCCTGTTTTCCGTGCCAATAACACTTTTTCATGAAATGGACATAAGCACAAAGGAATAAGCCTGGGTGTTATATTTTTGTCATATGTGCCAGATGCTGTCAGCTGCTTGAACAGCAAACCGTCTTGAAGCATACGTTTCCCCACAGCAGTGAACAACTTGCTATAGACCCTGATTAGTCCCACGATGGGGAAATTTAATGTCCGCGTGTAACCCATCCGTTTTCTGGTTTAAATGTTGTGGTTTCAGGGACAAGCAAATGTCTATACTAATAAACAAAGCAACTAATGATTACTGAACTAACTAACCTGAAAGCAAAAGGCTAACTACTATATCTCCCAGTTTAAAACCTGGGAAAAGGGGTAAGAAATGGTACAATATGGTACCTTTCCCCAGTTACAAAATGACAATCGCTTAAAAATACTTAGCAACTCAGTGCTGTTCTTATGTCCAAGTACATTACATTATGCTAATTCCCACAGCCTTGGGAGCCAACAACACTACAACCTTGGGGGGTAACAAAGCCAGCAACATCACCACCAACAACAACACCAACACCACCACCACCAAAAACAATAACAACATCACTGCCACCACCACCAACAACATCAACACTGCCGCCACCACCAACAACATCAACACTGCCACCACCACCACCAACAACATCAACACCGCCAACACCAACAACAGCACCACCACCACCACCAACATCATCAAAACCGCCACCACCAACACCACCACCAAGAAGAACAACAACACTGCCACCACCAACAACAGCGCCACCAACACAACCAACAACAACACCGCCGCCACCACCAACATCAAGACCACCAACAAAGCCACCACCACCAACAACATCAACACTGCCACCACCACCAACAACATCAACACTGCCACCACCACCACCAACAACATCAACACCGCCAACACCAACAACAGCACCACCACCACCACCAACATCATCAAAACCGCCACCACCAACACTACCACCAACAAGAACAACAACACTGCCACCACCAACAACAACACCGCCGCCACCACCAACATCAAGACCACCAAAAAAGCCAACATCACCACCAACAACACCGCCGCCACCACCACCAACAACACCACCGCCGCCACCACCAACATCAACACCACCAACAAAGCAACCACCATCACCAACAACACCGCCGCCACCACCAACAACACCGCCGCCACCACCACCACCAACAACAACACCGCCGCCACCACCACCACCACCAACAACAACAACACCGCCGCCACCACCAACAACAACAACACCGCCGCCACCACCAACAGCAACAACAACACCGCCGCCGCCAGCAACAACAACACCGCCACCGCCAGCAACATCACTGCCACCACCAACAGCAACACCACCAACACAGCCACCACCAGCAACACCACCACCACCACCAAAAACTATTCTGGCGGCTCTGCACTGCAGTCAACCTCAGCTAAAGGTGAGTATCGCTGTCTGTTTTGCACAAGCTCAGACTGAGAAACCCGAAAGAAATCAGAGTAAGAGTTTACATGCAGAGGAATCTGATTACTGAGCTAAATTCTTACTGAGCTTAATCAGATTTCTAGACCTTATTCTGATCTCAGAAATCAACACACTCACTGACATACCGTAATGCTATATTGCTGGGGTGTGTGAGGATATCTGTTGTGTACTATTTCCCAATTACTGTCTTTAGCTTAACAGCAAGTGATAATCAGGTTAAGGTATTGCAGTAAGACGGTGTGCTGTATATAAACGTGAGAGACTGACACAAAAAGATAAAAGTACACTGCATCCATTCTGATCATTTATCTGTCTTTTCATGTCTTTCTCTAACAGCTCCTCTTGTCCTGATTGGTGCCATTGTGGTTGCTCTGTTGTCAGGATGACCTTTGGTCTGTTAAGCTGATGGAGGATGTGTACTGATGTAAGCATTTACGTTAATTAAAAACTTGTATTTGGTAGGTGACTGCAACCTTAAGCAATGTGCATTGCAGCACTGAAATAATAACTATTCTGTATGGTATCACTTTCAGGACTTTATACATACCTGCTGTTATTGTAACTTCATTAAAGTTTTGATCATCTAAATGTTTAAAAATAAACTATATAATATATTTTTTATTGTTTTCCTTCATTGTCCATAACAGCTTTGTGTTGACATTGCAGCAAATGCTGTTCAGCACCATACGTTAATCTATAGGTGGGTGATGTATATGGTCAAAATGTATTATCACACTACTTGGAATAGGTTTTCACAGTACACGTTTTTTCTTTTCTATTAGCTTAATAAATTGGAAGAGATGAGGCACCTGCAGGGGCACACTTAGAATATACTATAAAACCAGTAGTGTGAGAGCTGTGTTTATATACTTGTATACTCCTGTTTGTGATGTTCATGGACAGTGTGTCAAGGTGTAGCCGGGGTCAGGAAGACATTATGTGTGGAGGCCGGAGGGTGGCATCTCTGATATTTGCAGATGATGATGTTCTTTTGGCTGGATCACATGGATGCCTCCAGTGCTCGCTGGAGCAGTTTCCAGTTGAGTGTGAAGCGGTTGGTATGCAGATCAGCATCTCCAAGTCTGAGTCCATGGTCTTTGCCTGGAAAAGGATGGCATGCCCACTCCAGGTAAGGGGAAAGGACTTGCCCCAGGTAGAGGAGTTTAAGTATCTTGGGGTCTTGTTCATGAGTGATGGAAAGTGGGATCGTGAAATTGGCCGCATGCTGGGACAGACGCCAGCAGTAATGAGGTCACTGTACCGGACTGTAGTGGTGAAGAGCTCTCTGTTTACTGGTCGGTCTACATCCTGACCCTCAGGAGATCGCAAATACAAGCAGCGGAAATGAGCCTCTTCGCAGGGTGGCGGTTACACTCTATTTGACAGGGTGAGGAACTCTGTCACCCAGGAGGAGCTCAGAGTAGAGCTGCTACTCTTCCACATTGAGAGAAGCCAGCTGAGTTGGTTCAGGCATCTGATCTGGATGCCCCCTGGACGTCTCCCAGTGGGGGTGTACCAGGCACGGCCTACCAAGACAAGACCCCGGGGTCCTTCTAGGACCCACTGGAAGGATTACATCTCCAAGTTGGCCTGGGAGCGGCTTGGGGTCCCCAGGAATGAGCTGGAGAAAGTTGCGGGGGACATTGTCATCTGGGATTCTCTGCTCTCTCAACTATGGCCGTGACCCTATCTGGAAAAAGCGGTTAACGATCATGATGACATAAAACCAGATGAATACAATGATTCTTCTTTAACATGTGTGTAAAGGAATTTCAGAGATTTGTTTCTAAACACTTTACGTGTCAGAAATATTAAATATAAAACTGCTAAAAAATTTTTTACCATTTTTATGCTCAGGATTTTTTGGCCATGGCTTGATGGTGCTGGAGCCATACTTAGCATGACCTCTTCCATAGCACTATAACCAGAGAAGTCATGGATAGGAGAATTACCACTGCAATCTCTTTGGTGTTTCTCAAACGCTAGAGGGCGCTCCTGAGCAAGTCCAAAATGAATAATAATAATAATTAATAATTCTTTATTTTTATATAGCGCTTTACTAAGGACCCAAAGACGCTTACAATTCAAAGTACATAGATAACACACTTAACACAGACAACAAGAGCACAATAATAAAAAACAAAAAGAAAAGGCAGTATACGGGAGCTCACATGAAGGAGCATAACAGACTGAGGGCAGGTTATGAGTTTGATAAGGCAGACCAGTTTACACAAGAAATGCTGTATAATGGCAGGGTCAGACATTGAAGGCATGAGGGAGGTTATAAGCAAGTGTGAAAAGATAAGATTTCAGGTTAGACTTGAATATGGAGAGTGAATTGGATTGTTTGACCAGTAGTGGAAGAGAGTTCCAGAATCTAGGAGCGGATTTGGAGAAGGCTCGTCACCAAAGCCTTGGAGGTAAGATGGAGGGGCGGTAAGTAGTCCAGCTGAAGACGACCTGAGAGAGCGAGATGGTTTATAGGGAAGAAGAAGATCAGACAGGTAAGAAGGGGTAAGATTGTTAAGAGCTTTATAGCTGAGGAGAAGAATTTTGAACTGTATGCAATATTTCACAGGAAGCCAGTGGAGATGTTGGAGAACAGGGGTAATGTGATGATGTGCGCGAGTGTGGGTGAGGAGACGGGCAGCAGAGTTCTGAACCATTTGAAGTTTGTGAATGCAGGAAGAGCTGATTCCTGCTAGAAGAGAGTTACAATAGTCAAGACAGCTAGAAATGAAAGCATGGATAAGGATTTCTGCAGCTGACTGCGAGAGGGATGATCTGACTTTGGCAACATTGCGCAGATGGAAAAATGAAATTTTGACAATGGAGTTAATATGAGCAGTGAACGAGAGAGTTGAATCGAGGATGACACCCAGATTGCGGATCAGTAGGGAAGGAGAGATAGCTATATCATCGATGTAAAGTGTGAGATGGAGGAGTTTTTGTAAGGGTTGATTTGGATCCAATGAGAATAAGTTCTTTTTTGTCACTATTTAACATAAAGTTATGTTTCATCCAACTCAGATTTCATCCAATTTCAGATAGGCAGGTTTCTAAGTGAGAGAGGGGTGGATTTTAAATTGATTTGGTGTTGAGGTAAATCTGGGTGTTGTCTGCATAACAGTGAAAATCAAGATTGTATCGACGTAGTATGTGTCCAAGGGGAAGGATATATAAAATGAAAAGGAGAGCTCCAAGGACGGATCCTTGTGGGACCCCTTGAGAGATAGCAGAGGTAGAGGAAGTTTGACTGGAGAGGGTGATAAACTGCTGCCTATTGGTCAGGTAGGATGTAAACCATCCAGGGCAGTACCATCAATGCCCAGTTCATGCAGCCTTGACAGGAGAATGGAATGACTCACTGTGTCAAAGGCTGCACTTAGGTCAAGCAGTAACAAGATGTTTAAAGCACTAGCATCTGCAGACATTAGATCATTAGTGACCTTAGTTAGAGCTGGTTAAGCACTGTGGAATGGACAGAAACCAGACTGGAAAGGTTCAAGGAGCTTATTAGATGTTAGGTGCTCTTGAATGGGTTAAGATAGAGCATTTGAGGCAAATCATAGTTAATGAATATAAATACTTGAACTTTTTCAATATGAAATCATTTCCTGAACAAAGAACAGCATGAAACATTTTAACACTGGGATTATTGGTACTCCTTTTCCTCTTCACAACATTTCGTCCATAGAGTGGTTGCAGATCTGATCAGCACCTGTCCTGCATCCACCCTGAAGACAGTCAAATCCTCATTAAGACTTTACTTAATGCAACTTTCTATTTTTTAATAATGTAATCACCAAAACTGAGTTCAAAAGATGTGGGTAAGCATAAAGTTCATTAGAAGTACACTTTTTGATAAATTCAGTGAATGTCCCTTCACAGTGGCTAGCTGTCTGTTGTGTGCGCATGAAAAAAAAATGTCCATACATAGCCCTGTCACTGTAAATGGGAATTAAACAAAGCATCTCAGGCCAAGCTACACAACACTATTAGTGCCAGTCAGAACTGGAGGACGGACGGGGCCGTATGCCAAATGTCGCATATTGTCAAGAAAGCAGAGAAACAGTCAACGAGGAGACAATCTGAAGAACAAAGGTTAAGAAAAAAGCCCTTAGATCAGGCAAGGGGGTGTGAACAGTGGAGACACATCAACAGTTGACAATGAGGTGTTTCAACAGTGGCCAGACTTCTGAGTCAATGAGGCTGAAGGTTGCTTTCTGTTCTCATTTTCCTGTTCCGCAAAGATCTAAAAAAAAAAGTTCAGCTCCTGCTTAGTTTAGTCAGTACAGGACTGTAACTATTTCTTCACTCAAAAAAGAAGGGTTATGCATGATACAGCATAATGCAGTCATGCTACAACTTTTTTCACAGGTTTTTGGAAAGTGATTGGCTTCTTTCACCAGGAAAAGCAGTCATATTGAGATGGCACTATGGAGGAAAAAACTAACTTTACTCTTTAAAAAGTGGGTTCGCACTAATGAACACACCACCTTACAGATCTTCTAATAAAAAATATTCTTTCTGTGTTACAGTGTCTTTCTTTTTGGGATTTTATAAATGAGAAAAACATGAAACCCATGTATTAACATTGGTTAGTTAGTCTGAAGAAGCGCAGCATAAATCAGATTATTCTAATTCTGTTCAGTAAATACTGATTCAGCTGTGTATGTGTAACTACATTTTCTAAAATCAATGTACATAATTTGACAAATAATTCAACTGCAAAGGGTGTATTTATATTTCTAAGGTTGAAAATAAATTTGCCATATCATGGAAAACAGAATTTTTCTCACTTTTTTTAATAAATAAATTTGCTGTAGTATGTATACATTACTATATTTTAGAAATGCACCTTTCACTCTGTGATCCATATATGGAAAGTAAACTACAACCTGTTTAGAATTATCCAACCTGGGCAAGCACCCTACACTATACCAATAAGAGTCCTTGGGCAAGACTCCTAACACCTCCTTGGCCTTCCTGTATAAAAATGCTCAAATTGTAAGTCGCTCTGGATAAGAGCGTCAGCCAAATGGCATAAATGTAAACGTAAATGTAGAATTCAATGTTTTGCTGTGAGGTAAACACATTTGCATATATCAGCCTATTCATCCATCCATCCATCCATCCTTTTTCTAAGCCGCATCTCCGTCAGCGTCGCGGGGGGATGCTGGAGCCTATCCCAGCAGTCTTCGGGCGGAAGGCAGGATACACCCTGGACAGGTGGCCAGTCCATCGCAGGGCAGACAGACAGACAGACAGACAGTCACTCACACCTAGGGGCAATCTAGCATGTCCAATTGGCCTGACTGCATGTCTTTGGACTGTGGGAGGAAACCGGAGAAAACCCACGCGGACACGGGGAGAACATGCAAACTCCACACAGAGAGGACCCTGGCCGCCCGGCCGGGGAATCGAACCCAGGTGACAGCGCTACCCACCACGCCACCGTGCCGCCCCTCAGCCTATTCAGTTTGCAACAATTTTAGCCCCTTTCATTTAGCCAATGGCAGTTTAGCCAGTACAGGACCAATAAAAACAGACCTCATTTACATATACCAGTCTAACCCGTGAGGATTATGTCTTAATTTGGCAGTTGTATTTGTTATTTTACATGAAAAAAATGCAAAACAAAACAAAAAGCTTCTGCATGTGAAGCTTGGCGGTTTAGTGGTGTAAAGCCTTGGCCTTACACATGGGAGGTTGTAGGTTCAAATCTCAAGTGGTGCAAGTCTGGCAGAAGAGAATGGGAGAAGGAAACAAGCAAAACACATTGAGGAACTGAGTAGTTCTACATCCATTTTCACACCCAGTGAAAGAAGAGTGTCTGAGTTTAGCTGATTAAAGACTTACAGGGACAAAATACTTCATTACATAATATTAAAATATGAGAGGAGACCTCCGTTCTGTTGGTAGAATGGCCACCTGTGATCATCAGGACACCATCCTGAATCCCACTCCATCTGCAGCACTGGTGACCGTCAAAGGTCCAGAAACCTGACCGTGGAAACTGGGTGGATCATGTGACTCAACAATGGAGGAAGTTCACCCTCCAGGCTTCACTGGTGCCTCACAATAGGAGCTTTGTGCGTTAGCAGGTGAAACAAGTCAGTAACGAGAGGGGCGGGGATTCCTGTAATGAGCCACACCCACTCCAGCTAATTAACTTCTTCAGAAGTGCCTGATTGGCTGAATCAGATGCATCTGTGTTAACTCTTACCATACTATTGAGGGCAAGGTAACACAATGTTTATAGCATTAAAATATCCTCTTGATTGAAGCTGCACTGTTCGTTCCACACTTGGAGAAAGCTGTCAGGACCTTTATAGGCTTTTTTGGGGGGTACCAAAGTGGTGGCGTTGCACATAACATTGTCTCACAGAACTGTTTACCATCAATGTGAAGACCGGTACTAAAGTACTTAGAAACCATAAAATGGAAAAACATCTGGATAAGATGGTCTAGAGGCTTATGACTTGTATGCCTATGATTGTGACAGGCTGTGTTATATATTATTACTTATTAATCTTAGAACAATTTTGCACAATTGACCTTAACCATAAAGAACACTTCAGAAATTTAAGATGTCAAACAGAGTTTACAGCTTGGTTGGTCACATCTAACGCGGTGCCCTAGGATTCTCATTCATGGTGACTCAAAAAATTTGCATAATTATCATTTTGCTGTCAAGAAATGACAAGAAGTTACCACCAATTTGAGAGCCAGTGCTTAGATAGCTGCTGTTCATAAGAGGAAGCTTGTTCTTTACAATGATTTTAAAGCAACAAGTTTAAACTCTCTTGTCTAAAGTGAAACAGGGAACCGTCAAAATATGTTACTGATAGTTCCAACGTGTGGCTTGTTGCTGTAACTGTGCAATGTTTCTGACCACTACAAATTTCTGACCACAGTGTCAAACAGAGAGCAAGATGCTTCATCAGCCAATCTTAACGTGGAGCTTCAAGATTCTCATTGATGGTAACCCAGGAAATTAGCATATTACCGTATCTGGATATCAAAACTTACCATCAATGTGACAAGTAGTCTTGAAGCAGTTAACACGTTTATATCTGTTTTTACTCTTATAAATTTGGGCTGCTCAAGCTGCTTCAGATCCCATCTGAGGCTATAGAGATGGTAGGCTAGTCAAACACTGGCTAGTCTCAAGTCCTGCCCACAGAAGGCAGGAGGACCGCCTCTTTGGCAGTGAAGGGGTGGAGCAAATGTGCTAGCCCAAATTTAATCTGCCATGTTCTACCATGTGGCGGTGGACACAGCCCAGGCCAGGCCCTCTGAATTTGGGCGAAGGTCAGGGCGGTGGACACGGCCCAGGCCAGGCCCTCGGCCGTAGGTCGAACGTTAGTCGCCCCAGCCAATGTTGAAAGACTTGAAATGAAGGAAGAAATAAATGTGACTCCTTCTGATAGAGAGTTTTAAATAGCACTTTGAACAAGAGAACCTCTGTTGAGATGCTGGTATTTACTCTGTGGGACTAGGCTTCTCAATCGTGGTAGAAATACCTGTTTTTCAGCGTTTTTCTCGTCTTCACCATCATCCAGAACACCGTTCACATCATAAGCTTTATAAAGGCTCAATGGAATTTTCATTTCATTCACTTCTCTGATTGGTCGTTTGCTCATTAACATGCAAAACTCAAGTAGAAGAAGAAGTCCATGAGATTCTTGGTGTCTTGCATTCTGGGAAGGTTATTTGTGCTGAAGAAAATCCAACTGAATGACGCTTTCAGACTGAACTCAGATCAACAACCAGGAACTTTTCAGCATGGAATGAAGGTCCAGAGGCCAAAATCCAGACCCAGTTCCCTGAAAGCATCACAGTGTTAACATGATAAGATCTGGTAGAGAGAAAGAAAACAAACAAATTTACAACATTTCATCAGCTTTTGAACAATTTACAGCTCATTTCTGAAAGGTGAAGACCACCTACTCGTCTTTTCTCATAGACTGATAAAATAAAAACATTATAATCTTCAAATTTTACAGCTGTGATATTTTTCATTTTTCCTCATGGATGAGAGCTATGCATGATGATAAATAAATTTCAAATATATAAAAACATGTCAGAAACATTCTATTTGAATAACAAGCTAGCAGTTTACACTTAAGATACGGACAGTGCTTGTAAGGGTGAGCGCTGCTTCCAGACTCTGAGATTCATTAACCGCATTGGAACATTTTTTCAGAACGGGCGGTGCTGAATATCACACACGGTACAGCATAACGTGTCATATGCGTCAGCCTCATCCTGAGAAAACCCATAGAAAACATTGTGATTTGGGGTTTTGTGATGTGTTTTGGCTGTTTTCATGGGTCAATATCACAACGTAAAGGATCCTAATGGCTTAACAGGTGACCAACGTCTAATTCTAAGTTCATTTGATGGTACCATATTGGGATGTAAAGGTTTTCTACAGGAAACGTGTGGTTGGTGGGTTCTTTACATTGTGATATGAACCCATTAAAAACGACAAAACAGATTACAAAACCATCAGGAGCCAACAGAAACACAATGGCTTTCACGCGCGAGCGCTGGTTGACGACTGGGCAGATGTTAGGCACTGAGGGCAAAATAGGGCCAGATGCTTTAGAGCTGAAAGCAGCTTTGCCTTGAGTCTATATTACTGGGCCAATTCTGGTGTGACTGCTGTGAACCAATAATGTAAAAAAATGACATTTGTTTCTAAGATGCCTACAGAGAGTGGTGAAGACTGCAGAGAGGATCACCAATTCTCCACTGCACTCTCTGCAGAACATTTACAACCATAGAGTCCAAAGGAAGGCTGCCTCCATCATCAAAGACCCCACCCACCCCCAGCACGGACTGTTCAAACCTCTGCCCTCAGGCCGGAGGTATAGGAGCATGATGTGCAAGACCTCCAGACTAAAGAACTCCTTCTTCCCCACCGCAATCAGAGTTCTGAATCAGAAATAACTATTCACACTTCGGTCTGCCAGACTTAGGTACAGACGTGTGATGTGTATCCCACTGGTAAAGAACTCTTTCCTCAGGAACAACCTGCACCTACTGCCACTTTACTGTAGCACATGTTTACAATTGCACTATTGCACTTTACCACTCATTTCTGCTGCAGATAATCATGTTCCCGGGCAAGGCACAGCGCTATCCATCCATACCACTGTAATTTATACATTGCATTATTTCTTGATTAATATATATGCTTGTATATATACTCTTTTGTATTTTTAATGTTATATCTGGCATTCTTAGCGAGGAGCAAAGTAAGCTTTTCATTGTATATAAGGAAACCTGTTTCCTCTGTGCAAATGACAATAAACACTTTGAACTTGAACTTGACACACTCAATAACCTGTCGTTCCGTCCTTTAGTTTTCAGACAATTTGTTAATGAAAAAAGTATAAGGTAATAAGTGGTGTTGAATGTCCTGGTGACCTGAAATCTTCTCTGACGACTTTAAACTGTTTTGAAAGCCTCCAGCAGATGGCGCAGTTCTGCACTGTCCCTCCTCATCACCAGCAGATGGCGCAGTTTTACATTGTCCCTCCTCATCGCCAGCAGATGGCGCAGTTCTGCACTGTCCCTCCTCATCACCAGCAGATGGCGCAGTTCTGCACTGTCCCTCTTCATCACCAGCAGCAGGTGAAGTTCATTACTAATTAAAGGCTTTTAGATTTAAGAGACGCCGCTGAGTTTAAACCGTCAGATCTGCTAAAGCAGAAGCAAACTCAGCTCAGCTTACACCACCCTCAGGTGGCGCTCTGATTGTGGAGCAATTCTAGTCTGGAGGACTGAACTCCTGTCCTCTTTTTCTGGAACACCAACAGGAGAACCACAGCACTAACAACGATATTTATGGTTAACTAAACTCCCCAAAGAGAGAAAAGCTGACGAGTTCAGGTCTTTGACTTTGTTTAGGTTTGCAGTCTCTCTCCAACCGTCTTAAACTATCGCCCAGGTGAGAAGAAAGTCTCTATAATCACTATAACAGAGCGCTAAGAGCACCAGGACGGAAACTAGAGCAGCACCACTGATATTTCTGCAGTTAGCACTTTATAAACACTTCACAACAGTGATGTAGGAAGCTGAGGCTAACATTATTAGCATGCGTGCTAGCAGTTAGAGATAGCTCTTGTTGAGATTCTCCTCATTAGTGTACATGATTATTATGGTGTAAACACTGTGCCAGTCTTAAAATCTTTGAAGTAGAAAATGAATATTTAAAATATTAGCAAGTAATTAAAACTTAAAACTCAATTTAATCATAGAAAAACTCAATCAGCCCGTTTAAACAACCTAATCAATATATATCTGTATTCAGATGATAGCACTAACACCTTAGATCTACAGTCTGGACTACTCAATATAAGATCACTAAACTCAAAAGCAGTCATCGTGAATGAGAAATGATAAAACCCGTACCTTAAAACAAACAGATCGGAAACTAGAGCGGAAATAGCGACAAAAAAAATAAAATTTAAAATATTAGACAACAAATTCAACCCACAGTATTAAATCCAACTTGGCTGATATAAAATAAAACACAGTTGTAGAAAAGAGCCTGGAAACCTTTCACCCACTCCGACAGCTGGAGCTAAAGAAGATTATCTCTTCTGCAAATTGCACAACCTGCATACTCGATGCAATTCCCTCAAAATTACTCAAAGTAGTACTGCCAGTAACACCTGGCTCAGCAGCAAAAAATCTTGGCGTCATAAATGATTCAGATTTACCATTGGATCAACTCATAGGTAGCATCACTAGGACAGCTTTTCTACATCTTCGCATCCGACACAGACACAGTCTCAATCTTTAAGACTAGGCTGAAAACTCACTTGTTCAGTTTAGGTTTTGGTAGGTAATGTTCCCCCTTAGATAAAGGCAGCAGATCCAGGGGTCCATGGACATGGGGAATTATAGTAAACTGAGACGCTGGTGCTGTCGTCCCGCTGCTCACACGTGGTCACTCAGGTTTGTGGATGGTGGAGCTGAGGGATGCCAAACTGTTTCAGAGTGCTGCCGTGTCTGTGTGTCCTTCTGGTTCTCTCCTGTTAATTTTATAGAATAAAATTAATTCCCTCTCCCTGCCTTTTTTCCAAGTATACGACCGCCCACCTGTCCAGCCGGACACTGAAGGACGACTGACTGTCGAGCCCTCCTGCTACCCACTTCAGACCAGCTGCCCACGCCCCAGCTACCGCCACCTGCCTTGGACCAGCCGCCCACCCTACACTGATGTTTTCATAGACTCCTCGTTATTCCTACTACCAATACTACTGCTATTAATATTAGTAATATAATCACTTGTAGGTAGTCTGACCAGAGGAGGATGGGTCCCCCCTGGTGAGCCTGGTTCCTCCCAAGGTTTCTTGCTCAGTTCTGAGGGAGTTATTCCTATTCCTTTTGGCTTGCCTGCCGGGGGCTTTTTACATTCTTGTTAAAACTTTGTCTTTTCTGGAATTCTGTGAAGCTGCTTTGTGACAACATCTGTTGTAAAAAGGGCTACAAATAAATTTGATTTGATAACTGTTTAGGATTTTGCATACACAAAGGGTGAAGTGCCCATTTTTTGTTGAGGGGGTTCTCACCCCTCCTCTTTTCACACCCAGTGAAAGAAGAGTGTCTGAGTTTATCTGATTAAAGACTTACAGGGACAAAATACTTCATTACATAATATTAAAATATGAGAGGAGACCTCCGTTCTGTTGATAGAACCTGTTATCATCAGGACACCATCCTGAATCCCACTCCATCTGCAGCACTAGTGACCGTTGAAGGTCCAGAAACCTGACCGTGGAATCTGGGTGGATCATGTGACTCAACAATGGAGGAGGTTCACACTCCAGGCTTCACTGGTGCCTCACAATAGGAGCTTTGTGTGTTAGCAGGTGAAACAGGTCAGTAATGAGAGGGGTGGAGATTCCTGTAATGAGCCACACCCACTCCAGCTAATTAGCTTCTTCAGAAGTGCCTGATTTAAACTGCACTGTTTGTTTTCTTATTCTGCACTTGGAGAAAGCTGTCAGGACTTTTATAGGCTTTTTGGGGGCTACTAAAGTGGCGGCGTTGCACATAACATTATGTCACAGAACTGTTTACCATCAATGTGAAGACCGGTACTGAAGTACGTAGAAACCATAAAATGGAAAACATGTAGGTGTAATGGTCTAGAAGCTTGTGACTTCCATGTCTATGATTGTGACAGGCTGTGTTGTATGATATTACTTAATAATCTTAGAACAGTTTTGCATAATTGACCTTAACCTGAGCAGAAAGAACATTTCAGAAATTCAAGATGTCAAACAGAGTTTGCAGCTTGGTTGGTCACATCTAACGTGGTGCTCTAGGATTCTCATTCATGGTGACTCAAATAATTTGCATAATTATCATATTGCCATCAAGAAATGACAAGAAGTTACCATCAATTTGAGAGCCAGTCCTCAAATAGCTGCTGTTCATAAGAGAAAACTTGTTCTTTACGTTGAGTTTAAAACAACAAGTTTAAAGTCTCTTGTCTAAAGTGGAACAGGGGAGCGTCAAAATATGTTGCTGATACTTCACATATGAGGCTTGTTGCCGTAACTGTGCAATATTCCTGACCACTACAAGTTTCTGACCACAGTGTCAAACAGAGAGGAAACTGCTTCATCAGCCAATCTTGACGTGGAGCTTCAAGATTCTCATTTATGGTAACCCAGGAAATTAGCATATTACCATAGCTGGATATCAAAACTTACCATCAATGTGACAAGTAGTCTTGAAGCAGTTAATATGTTTAAATCTGTTTCTGCTTTTATAAATTTGGGCTGCTCAAGTTGCTTCAGGTCCCATCTGCCGCTATAGAGATGGTAGGCTAGGCAAACGCTGGCTAGTCTCAAGTCCCGCCCACAGAAGGCGGGAGGACCACCTCTTTGGCTGTGAAGGGGTGGAGCAAATGTGCTAGCTCAAGTTTAATCTTCCATGTGGGCGAGGCCAGCCCCTCAGCCGCGGTGGACACGGCCCCGGCCGGCCCCTCAGCCGCGGTGGACACGGCCCCGGCCGGCCCCTCAGCCGCGGGACGCAGGCAAGGGCGGTGGACACGGCCCCGGCCTGCCCCTCAGCCGCGGGGCGCAGGCCAGGGTGGTGGACACGGCCCCGGCCTGCCCCTCAGCCGCGGGGCGCAGGCCAGGGTGGTGGACACGGCCCCGGCCTGCCCCTCAGCCGCGGGGCGCAGGCCAGGGTGGTGGACACGGCCCCGGCCTGCCCCTCAGCCGCGGGACGCAGGCCAGGGCGGTGGACACGGCCCCTCAGCCGCGGGGCGCAGGCCAGGGCGGTGGACACGGCCCCGGCCGGCCCCTCAGCCGCGGGGCGCAGGCCAGGGCGGTGGACACGGCCCCTCAGCCGCGGGGCGCAGGCCAGGGCGGTGGACACGGCCCCGGCCGGCCCCTCAGCTGTGGGGCGCAGGCCAGGGCGGTGGACACAGCCAAAGTGTAGAAAGACTTGAGGTCAAGGAAAGAATAAATGCTATACGAAGCGTTTTAAAAAGCACTTTGAACAAGAGAACCTCTGTTGCGATGCTGGTATTTATTCTGTGGGACTAGGCTTCTCAATCGTGGTAGAAATACCTGTTTTTCAGAGTTTTTCTCGTCTTCACCGTCATGCAGAACACCGTTCACATCACAAGCTTTATAAAGACTCAATGGAATTTTTAATTAATTGACTCCTCTGATTGGTCGCTTGCTCATTAACATGCAAATATATGCAAAACTCATGTGGAAGAAGAAGAAGTCCATGAGATTCTTGGTGTCTAGCATTCTGGGAAGGTTATTTGTGCTGCAGATATTCCAACTGAATGACGCTTTCAGACTGAACTCAGACCAACAACCAGGAACTTTTCAGCATGGAATGAAGGTCCAGAGGCCAAAATCCAGACCCAGTTCCCTGAAAGCATCACAGTGTTAACATGATAAGATCTGGTAGAGAGAAAAAAAAACAAACAAATTTACAACATTTCATCAGCTTTTGAACAATTTACAGCTCATTTCTGAAAGGTGAAGAACACCTACTCGTCTTTTCTCACAGACTGATAAAATAAAAAACATTTGCAAGATAATTTTCAAATTTTACAGCTGTGATATTTTTCATTTTTCCTCATGGATGAGAGCTATGCATGATGATATACAATGGAAATCTAAATTTCAAATATATAAAAACATGTCAGAAACATTCTATTTGAATAACAAGCTAGCAGTTTACACTTAAGATACGGACAGTGCTTGTAAGGGTGAGCGCTGCTTCCAGACTCTGAGATTCATTAACCGCATTGGAACATTTTTTCAGAACGGGCGGTGCTGCATATCACACACGGTACAGCATAACGTGTCATATGCGTCAGCCTCATCCTGAGAAAACCCATAGAAAACATTGTGATTTGGGGTTTTGTGATGTGTTTTGGCTGTTTTCATGGGTCAATATCACAACGTAAAGGATCCTAATGGCTTAACAGGTGACCAACGTCTGATTCTAAGTTCATTTGATGGTACCATATTGGGATGTAAAGGTGTTCTACAGGAAGCTTGTGGTTGGAAACCGTTAAGCCATTAGGGTTCTTTACATTGTGATATGAACCCATTAAAAACGACAAAACAGATTACAAAACCATCAGGAGCCAACAGAAACACAATGGCTTTCAGGCGTGAGCGCTGGTTGACCACTGGGCAGATGTTAGGCACTGAGGCCAAAATAGGGCCACATGCTTTAGAGCTGAAAGCAGCTTTGCCTTGAGTCTATATTACTGGGCCAATTCTGGTGTGACTGCTGTGAACCAATAATGTAAAAAAATGACATTTGTTTCTAAGATACACTCAATAACCTGTCGTTCCGTCCTTTAGTTTTCAGACAATTTGTTAATGAAAAAAGGTAATAAGTGGTATTGATTGTCCTGGTGACCTGAAATCTTCTCTGGCGACTTTAAACTGTCTGGCGCAGTTTTACACGGTCCCTCCTCATCACCAACCGATGGTGCAGCTCTACACTGTACCTCCTCATCTTCAGCAGATGGCGTAGTTCTACACTGTCCCTCCTCATCACCAACCGATGGTGGAGCTCTACACTGTCCCTCCTCATCATCAGCACATTGTGAAGTTCTGCACTTTCCCTCTTCATCATCAGTTCTACACTGTACCTCCTCATCGACAGCAGATGGGGCAATTCCACACTGTCCCTCCTCATCATCAGCACATTGTCTTGTTCTGCACTGTCCCTCTTCATCACTGTCCATCCTCATCACCTGCCAATGGTGCAGTTCTACACTTTCCCTCTTCATCATCAGTTCTACACTGTATCTCCTCATCGCCAGCAGATGGCGCAGTTCTACACTTTTCCTCCTCATTGCTAGCAGATGGCGCAATTCCACACTGTCACTCCTCATCATCAGCACATTGTCTAGTTGTGCACTGTCCCTCTTCATTACTGTCCCTCCTCATCGCCAGCAGATGGCGCAGTTCTACACTGTCCCTCCTCATCATCAACAGACGGCGATGTTTTACACTGTCCCTCCTCATCACCAGCCGGTGGTGCAGTTCTACACTTTCCCTCTTCATCATCAGCAGATGGCGCAGTTCTACTCTTTCCCTCCTAATCGCCAGCAGACGGCGCAATTCCACACTGTCCCTCCTCATCGCCAGCAGATGGCGCAGTTCTACACTGTCCCTCCTCATCGCCAGCAGATGGCGCAGTTCTGCACTATCCCTTTTCATCACCAGCAGCAGGTGAAGTTCATTACTAATTAAAGGCTTTTAGATTTAAGAGACGCCGCTGAGTTTAAACTGTCAGATCTGCTAAAGCAGAAGCAAACTCAGCTCAGCTTACACCGCCCTCAGGTGGCGCTCTGATTGTGGAGCAATTCTAGTCTGGAGGACTGAACTCCTGTCCTCTATTTCTGGAACACCAACAGGAGAACCACAGCACTAAAAACGATATTTATGGTTAACTAAACTCCCCAAAGAGAGAAAAGCTGACGAGTTCAGGTCTTTGACTTTGTTTAGGTTTGCAGTCTCTCTCCAACCGTCTTAAACTATCGCCCAGGTGAGAAGAAAGTCTCTATAATCACTATAACAGAGCGCTAAGAGCACCAGGACGGAAACTAGAGCAGCACCACTGATATTTCTGCACTTAGCACTTTATAAACACTTCACAACAGTGATGTAGGAAGCTGAGGCTAACATTATTAGCATGCGTGCTAGCAGTTAGAGATAGCTCTTGTTGAGATTCTCCTCATTAACGAGGAAAACATTGGCAGTTCAGCCCTCCTGAGGTTTGTAGACGGAGCTCTGAGCTGATCTGGTCCTGCTGAAGACTCACTGCTTCTGTTTTGTTCTTGTAGCTTTACATTTTCACACTGTTCACTAAAATAACAGCAGCACTTCATTTCAGAACAATGTCTGATCAGCCTACCTGACTCTGGAGCCGCTCTCCTTCTAACACCACACCTCATTGGCTGATCTGTTACCATGTCCTTGTCTGATTGGTCCATCATTAATGTAGCGTACATGTTTATTATGGTGTAAACAATGTGCCAGTCTTAAAATCTTTGAAGTAGAAAATGAATATTTAAAATATTAGCAAGTAATTAAAACTTAAAACTCAGGAGGACCACCTGTTTGGCAGTGAAGGGGTGGAGCAAATGTGCTAGCCCAAATTCAATCTGCAAGGCATCTAACCCCAAACTGATCCAGGCAAGTGTGCTCACTGCTCCCTAGTGTGTGCGTTCACAAGTGTGCATGTGGGTGTTTCACTGCACGGATGGGTTAAACGCAGAGGTCTAATTTCATGCTGTGTGCAAACACAGTGACCAATGGTTGTGAATTCTAAACCATAGCTGTGTCCCAATTCAGGTGCTGTATCCTACGAAGGTGTGTCATTTGAGGAATGCAGCCCATGAACTGGAACCCAGCTATGGTTTATACAGACTGCAGCGTGAACAGTATATTCTGAAATAATGTTTGCAAAAAGAAAGTAAGTTTCACTTTCGGTGGTTTCAAGGAGTTTAAGAGGCTACGAAGAGGCTAGGACTTCTCTTTTGGACTCCCCACCTCTGGCAAAAGCTGGATTCTGGGCTCAGGGGTGCAGTTTTGTGTGAATTTGGGTGTATGTTTTGGATAATTGTCCTTTTGCCCTACTACTGTTTTCAGCATGGGCAGTCAGACTTCCATGATACCATGCATCTAAACAAGGTTCCCAAAGGGTTTTGTATGAAGAAATGCCTGAAAACAACAGATCCTTAGGTTTGTGGTTAGATAAAAGGACAGGCTTTCTTCTTTTCTTCTTATGGAGTCTAATTGTAGTTTGGGAGACTTGCTATCATCTTATATCTTAACATGATCCTTTGGATGAATATTTGCCTGTTTAGCCATTCTCCTCTTTTGCATCCTCTTCCAGGCAGGTTAACTACGACTCTGGTTGTTTTAAATGTTTAGCACTGTTGACCTAAGAGTGGCGCTTTTATAAGTGTTTGGGTATTTTTAAGGCTGCTGCAGGACTCATGAAGTTCACAATCTTTTTCCAAGAGACTTGGGCCTCTGCACCATGTCATGTTTCTGTTTGTCATGGATGACTGCGTTAGAGTTTCTGAACACAAAGTGAAACATACGTGAGAATGTGCTTTAGTTTTGTTCATAAGAATTTCTAGGAATGCAAATAATTGTGATGCATGGTTTTGTTTAACAAATACTTTTTGATAAGTTTTTAAATTGAGCTCAAGAAGCCGCTAGCACAAACTTTTATAATGCTATGTTTTAGATTAAAAACAGATGCCCAGATAGAAATTCAGGGCAAGGCCATCGTTTAGCTCCTTCACCCACCATCACCTTCTGTTTTTTTATTAACTAACTAGAGGTACAACACTGGTCTGCCTCTGCATGGTGCTGTAGCAAACTGGCTCACCCAGTTGGTACCTCATAGCTTAGCAACTGTAACTATGGCCAGTATTCCTGCGGAAAAAAAAATTACACTATGACGTAGTGAATTTTGTAAATCTGAAAACTCGTCCCATTTTCCAAGAGACTGGTGGCAATTGTTATTCATTTCTCAAGCCAAAGACATAAAAGGAGATGAATGAAATCTCCGATGAATTTGTGGAGGACCACATTACCAAAAAATTTAAGAGGATTTGCAATTGTTAAACCAAACATTATGTTGCCATTGAAGCTAACATCAGAGACTTGACTCATTGAGTGCTGTAACAGGGCTTTAGTTTTGAGGAGCAGACATGATTTAACACTGCTAAAGTGCTAACGCTGCTACACACACTAGGGGCAGTTAGCACACTTGCCCAGAGCAGTGGGCAGCCCTATCCACGGTGCCCGGGGAGTAGATGGGGATTAGGTGTCTTGCTTGAGGACACCTCAGTCACTGACTGTTGGCACTGGGGATCGAACCGGGCAACCTTCTGGTCACAGGACCAGTTCCCTAACCTCCAGCCCACGACTGCCCCAAATATTGGGATGTTAGGAAAGAGGTGAGTTCACTGTAGGTCAGTAAAATTACTCCACTGATCTCATCCCTCACACTCAGAAACAGGAGCACAGATCACCGGTTGCTCCACTCAAACAGGGAATGTATAACTCCATGTTTCAGATGTTGCTAACGTATAATTGGCGACACCACCCCCCCTCCCCCCAATCCAAATTCATGTCGAAAAATTAGCGCCCTCTCCTGGCAACAGCAGAGTATTGTCGCTTTCCTTGCAGTAGAAAACGCCAGCAGGGCTGTGACTAGAACATGGAAGTGTGAGACCCATGCATTATATCAAACATTTATTTATATTGAGATAATAATCTTTATCGTTTTATCACCCTGCCTTAGCAGAAAGCCTTATTTGCATGCCCATGTCATCCTGTTGACACTGCCTGCATTTTTGAACCCCCGAAACTGTTTACCTGCATCACACATACTGTATTCTTTCCATGTTTATACTAACTTGTCATCGTGACAGGCTTCTAACCACAGTGACTGGAAATCTTTGGTTAATCAAAATACTTTTGCCTAATAACAGACTCATTTCTTTATTCTGTATTTAGTATTTTACATTCATGGTCACACCTTTTTTTCTTTATTCATATTGCTTTTGATGTGTCCTTGTTTTACTATGCAAAGGAGGATTTGAATGTTTTGAATCTTGGTTCCCCTCTTGCCACTCATTTGAGGCTTGGTCTTGTTTTTTCTGCAAAGCGACAATGTGACAACGTGTGTAAATGGCAAGAAAATTGTTAATTTAATTAAATTGAACTAATCTAAATAGAGCATGCATATCTGGTAAAGCCTGAAACTTTCCTGTGATCTGTAAACGGTGAATTGTGCTGACTTTAGCTCCATTAATGTGCCTAAATGTTTAGTTCTTTGATAAATTCCATCAAAGCATTTTGAACAATACCCAGCCCTGTTCATGACTTGGGAAATGTCAGACAACTGGCTTTTTGGTGTGACACTCAGAATCAGATGACATTACATTATTTTTGTTTGAGGTTTACCTGCCTGTCAGGAACACCTACAAGGTAAATGTACCAGTGGCTGAATGTCTATTTAGGCAGTGGCATTGAGAGTAAACTTTCAGTATTTCTGCTGTGTGTTAGAGCAGGAGAGGGAAGAATTTGGGCAAGTTAGGGCATAACTTTTGTTTAGTTAGCCAGAGAAGTGGGAAATACAGCTTTCACAAATTCAAAACAGTACAAGAACATGGCATTTGCTTTTTACGTTATGAAAATTATGATGCTGATTGGGGACTGAAAACACAAACTGATCTGGTTTTAAAAGCAGAATTCTTCTGTTATACAAGTCTTCAGCTGCACAACCATATGAGGCCTTCATTGATCTAGTTTGCATTTCATAATGTTCCACAGGCTTTCAATAAGAAATGGGCAGGCCAATCTAGCACCTGCACGCTCTGATTATGCAGCCAAGGTGTTGTAACATGTTTACGATGTTTATAGGTGTTGTCATCTTGAAATAAAAAGGGAGAAGAAAACAAAATTCTCTGCATACTTTGTAACCCTGTTCTTCAATGGTCGGGACCATAGAGCAGGTATTATTTGGGTGGTGGGTCATTCTCAGCACTGCAGTAACACTGTGGTGGTGGTAGTAGTGGTGTTGTGTTAAGTGCAAGTGGATCAAACACTGAGAATAGACCACCGACTAAAAATATCGAGATATATTATAAGCCATTGCTGTGGTATCCAGGTGGAGTTATATAAGGTCTTGGTAGGCCTGGGTATGGTATCCCAGGTTGTTGCTAAGATGTTTCTGAGCAGTTGCTGTTATGGCAGGTGGCTGTTAAGGACTTGCTCGTTCACGGGTGTGGTATCCCAGGGGGTTGTTAAGGTGTTGCTGGGCAGTTGTCATTATCCCAGTTGCTTGTTAAGGTCTTGCTAGGCCTCAGTATGGTATCCTAGGTTGTTGCTAAGATGTTTCTGAGAAGTTTCTGTTATGGCAGGTGGTTGGTAAGGTCTTGCAAGGCCATGGATATGGTATCCCAGGGGGTTGCTAAGGTGTTGCAGGGCAGTTGTCATTATCCCAGGTGGGGTAAGGGATCATGCTCTCATACTTGTGTGATGGTGAAATAAAAGGAGTACGTAAAACATCTGGCTGCAGAGTGTATAGTGACTGGCATATAAGTATTATGTCAGTGGAATCAGTTTTAGGATGTTGAGCGTTTTCTCAGTGATTTCTGTGGGGGAAAAAAAACAATCGTGTTTGAACAAATGTTGTCCAAAGACCGTATGCCATATTCATTAAAAAACACAAATACACTGTTCAGGTATAGGATAGACCTTCCGTTCATGGTATCCTGTCTTCTAAAAAATGACAATCCCACCACAACACTTTCATCAAAAGGTACACCAAGGTAGTACAACTTGGATGAAAAAAGCAGATAAAGGACTAGACAGTCATCCATATTTATTTTAGGGTTTCCTTTTATTTGCCTGTTTGCCTGTACCAAGGTAGAACCAAAAGCTCTTTCACTAAATATTTGATTGTGTTCGCAAATAGAAGATCAAGGATATGGTAGTCTTTTGATACTCTAAACGTGGATGTGAGGTGAAGTACACAAGTGGGAAACTTGTCCAACCAGTTAAGCGCTCCATTGCAGTGGCTGCATAAATCCTGGAAGAAAAAGTCACTGAAGCTCCCCTGTGAAAAAGCTATTGTTGGTCCTGAATTGTGTTCTATGAAACCTTTAGTATTAAGTGCTACGGATGAAGTTTGTAGCTATTGTCATGTTTGGTGTGTTGTTATGCACTGGTTTGATCCTAGTATGTAGGCTTATCTAAATGAGATTATAAGGATCAAATAGTGAACTTGTTAAACAGATTATTTTTACAGATGTGTTATTGTTGCTGGAATGACTCTGAATTCTCTCTCTTCTCTATTCTCTCTTTATGTCCTTTTCAGTTCAGGAAGAGTTTTCTCCTCCTCTGGTTACTCTTACAGGAATAATATTTGGGATACTTTCGTTAAGCCCGCCTCCACCGCTGATGCTCTTGAACTGATGGTGAATGGGCCACATCCTCAGAAGGAAGCTGATGACAAAGAGCTGTGCCAACGGTGAGCGCTCTTCTTTCTACCTTATGCATAAATACCTTATTTGTTATGGAGGCTGTTGTAGTAAAGCATGTTTAACTGCTAGTGCTTCATTTCACTAATAAGAGTGAACAGCATTAGTCGCTTACTAGCAGAGGTGGGTAATGTGTAGTTCCATTTGCAAGGCGGTAAGATTTTGATGGATGTAGATTCTACTTCCACCCATTTCTCAGATTTTCTGGACGGTACAGTTGTTAATGTGTAAACGAGCTCATTCTCAATGTGAAATGCTGTATTCTAATAAAATTTACCCACTCTGATTTCTTTACACTAGATGCTACTGAATACACCAAGGTAGACTGATCACACACCTCTTTGATGTCACTGCACACCTGCACTTTAATCCTTTAAATCTTAATCTCTGATTGCTGTTATAGGACCCTCGCTTCATGCGTATTTGTTATGTGTATTTATTGTTCCGTATGTTTATTGTCTGGTTCTTTTTATTCTCATATAAATAAATTTGTAGACCACTTGACATGACTGCAGTGGTGGTGAGAGGAATCAACACAAATATGGTCATTTTGTCTGCTATCCACCAACCACCAGTAGACCTACATGTCTTCTAAGAATTTATATGCAATGCTGATAATGGTAGAATAATGGTAGATAAAAAATAAAAAAAAACACCAAACAAGTACTTTTTTGAGTATATTTATAAAAGAAATAAATCATTTTTAGGCTAGTGTTTTATCTCAAAACCTTCATAACGCAATGCCTTAGATATCAAGCAACATAGTCATGATCATTTGAGGGATCTTTCGGAAGTAAGAAATGCTTCAGATGTCTGGTTCCTAGATACACAAATTTCATAATATTAATCTGCTCTGAATGATTTTACAGCATGATTATTTAATTATACAGAGATTCAGAAAAATCAGTGCCATTCCCATTTAGGTAGATTTGTAATGAAAGTACTTTTTACTCAGGAGTTAACCTTCATTTACTTACAGATCCCTTAAAGTGACCTGTTTTTCATTTAAGTAGGGTCACCAATGAATATACTGAGATTCTCCTACCTCGTGGCCTCAGTGTGGTGATCTGTGGCTTCGGTATAGCAATTTGTAGCCTCCATATAATAATTGCTCACAGCTCTCACTTTGGAACTTGAGCATTTTACCGTAGATTATCTGAATGTCCTAAGATGTTCATCTGATCGACTGAGCTCTTTAACAGCTTTTTGACCTGCTACATTTTTACTTCTGCACAAGCTTTGGAAAGTACTTTACTTTTATTTGAGGCCTTATTTCACAGAAATAACAATGCCTTTTACCGAGGTGTGGCTTTAGGGCCACCTCCTATCATTAGAAATATTAGACTGTGTACTGTAAATGAGATCCCAACTTGGAAAATGTCTCTTTTTCCATTAGAAATGGAGGCTAAGTGGATATTTCCCTTTATGCTTGTTTCAATTGCTTTCATCCTGTTGAGAGCTGAGACCGCTGTTGCTGCCTCAAATGTAAGTATGAACTGTATTTTTTTTATTATTATTATTTTATTTCCTCTGCCATGCAGAGTTTCAGCTGTGCCCTAAAACTCCAGCTTGTCTGCTAATCATTCTAATAATTCTCTCATTCTATGAGATGGATAAGGTGTGCTGGGACATGGAGTATTTGTAACTGTGCTAGGCAGTAAGTTGAAACACTGCTTTAAGCGGACAGGATTCCAAACTGCAGGATGTTTGATTTATGACTATAATTTTTGTTGTCATCTTGTGTTTGACAGATAAGTATCTCATACCAGGGATGTAACCAGAACAAGACTTGCTTGTCCACACCAGTCAAATGTGATCCTGCTGCGTCCGGCTCCTGCTTTTTTCTCTCAGCAGGGTGGCCGCTCAATTCAACCAATATCACATTTGAGCTTAGTGGACAATCCAGCGGCTACATTGCTGTGGCCTTTTCAAAGAACAACCAGATGGTATGATTGCAGAAACTAGTTTGTACGTAGGTTATAGAATGGAAAAAAAACGCTGCCTTTGTTAATATCAGTATTCATCAGTGAACTAAACCCATCTTAGAATCAGAAGACTTTAGAACACATTCATTTTTCTAATTGAGTTTCTGATGCTGTTTTTGGATCTTTGACTCATCCCATTTCAGTGTGGCTTGCAATCAGATAATAATAATGTGCTGTTGCTTTTAGGATAATGACAGCAATATCTATGCCTGTGCCAATGACAGTGGAGTCAAGCTCATCCACACAACTCTGCGTAACAGATCCTCATCAACTCTGGGTAACTTGGTAAGTCAAATGATTGTACCGTGAATGCAGGAGCTTTAGGTTCTCTCAAAGACAAAATGTTTACATGTCTTTTCCGGAACTAGTTTTAAAATATGTTTAAAATGTACCAAGGTAAACTTACCAAGATGAATAATGCGAGTCAACTTCTTTATTTAGGTGCTTCCTGCCTGTAAAATGACCTGCTTTTCTATCTTGAGATAGTTACAGGGAAAGTGCATTACCCTCTCCACCCTGTAGATGGCACTAATACGCCATTTGGGCAGCATTCCACTCACTATTTTGACCCCATGTCCTTTTTCCTAGGGTGCTGTAAGCTGTGTATCCTTGATTGGACCTATTCTAGTAGAAAATGACTGCTATATAGCACTTATGAGACATTTTTCAGTACTCGCCAACAGATATTGATATATCAGGGTAATATTTGAGACATGTTTTAAAATCTAACAGATTGTTTCAGGATAAAGGTTACAGAAATACACTATATTGCCAAAAGTATTCACTCACCCCAAATCTTTGAATTCATCTGTTCCAATCACTTCCATGGCCAGAGGTGTGTAAAGCCGAGCCCCTAGGCCTGCAGACTGCTTCTACGGACATTAGTGAAAGAATGGGTCGCTCTGAGGAGCTCAGTGAATTCCAGCGTGGTACCGTGATCGGACGCCACCTGTGCAGCAAGTCCAGTCGTGAAATTTCCTCACTACTGAATATTCCACAGTCCACTGTCAGTGGGATTATAACAAAGTGGAAGCGATTGGGAACGACAGCAACTCAGCTACGAATTGATAGGCCACGTAAAATGACAGAGCGGTCAGCGGATGCTGAGGGGCATAGTGCGCAGAGGTCACCAACTTTCTGCAGAGTCAATCACTACAGACCTCCAAACTTCATGTGGCCTTCAGATCAGCTCAAGAACAGCGTAGAGAGCTTCATGGAATGGGTTTCCATGACTGAGCGTCTGCATCCAAGCCTTACATCACCAAGCGCAATGCAAAGCATGATATGCAGTGGTGTAAAGCGCCGCCACTGGACTCTAGAGCAGTGGAGATGTGTTCTCTGGAGTGACCAATCACGCTTCTCCATCTGGCAATCCGATGGACGAGTCTGGGTTTGGCAGTTGCCAGGAGACAGTACTTGTCTGACTGCATTGTGCCGAGTGTAAAGTTTGGTGGAGGGGGGATCATGGTGTGGGGATGTAATTCAGTAGTTGGGCTCGGCCCCTTAGTTCCAGTGAAAGGAACTCTTAAAGCTTCAGTACCAAGAGATTTTGGACAATTTCATGCTCCCAACTTTGTGGGAACAATTTGGGGACGAGCCCCTTCCTGTTCCAACATGGCTGCACACCAGTCCACAAAGCAGGTCCATAAAGACATGGATGAGCCAGTTTGGTGTGGAAGAACTAGACTGTGAGCCAGGCCTTCTCGTCCAACATCAGTGTCTGACCTCTCAAATGTGCTTCTGGAAGAACAGTCAGAAATTCCCAAACACACTCCTAACCCTTGTGGAAAGCCTTCCCAGAGGAGCTGAAGCTGTTATAGCTGCAAAGGGCAGGCTGATATCATTTTAAACCCTATGGATTAAGAATGGGACGTCACTCAAGTTCATATGCGTGTGAAGTCGGACGAGCCAATACTTTTGGAATTATAGTGTATATGCAAGGTATTGGTTTTTATTCAAGAGCATCTATAGCTTTCTGGACATGAGTGGATGCAAAAAAATGTTTAGAGAATAGCGTATGTCAGAAAAGAAGACAGCCAGAAAATGATCCCAGGAAAATTATCTTGATATAAACTCTAGTAACATGGAACTTGCCCAGTTCTACAACTTTTTCAGGCTTTGTAGTAAATACAGAAAATTCATGAGTAAATGAGGACTAAATGAATGCAAATTTAAGAATTTATATTTTCATGTAATGTGGCATAAATACCCCAAAACTATTATACATTGGTTTTAAAACCATTTTACTGCAGTCTTTGTTATCTCCAGGCCTAGAAACAGACCTTTTCTGTTTTTTCTTATGACTTTGGAAAGCTTCTGTTTTCTTTGCCTCTGTGTTATGACAGTGAGCTTTTTTCTTTTGCAGTCCTCCGAAGCTTTAGTCAGTGGCTCTGTGAATGGCTCTACCATCCAGTGCGTGTTCACAGTGAGTGGTCTGAACGTGCCAATTTTGAACAGCCTCCAGCTAAACATTTCTAACATTTTCCTCATCAAAGGGAACTTCAGCAATGGTAAGTGCAACTGCAACGAGTTACAGAGTAACAGAAATTACTCGTGTTAGCAGCATGTTAATTGTGATGTTCCAAGCAAAACTAATATACAATACGCTATCAGGCCTGCATCTAACATAATCTCAACTTTAAGTATCTGAGTATCCCTATATGTCCTCTTTCAATATTATGTCCACAATGAAAGGTATTAAATCAGTTACAAAGTAAAGTCTAAAGTAGAAGTGGTTTTGACCTAAGTTGTGGACTCGACTCATATGACTTTGGCTTCGACTCGAGTCACAAATTTGATGACTTGAGATTCAACTTGAGGAAAATCAAGAAGGACTTGTGACCTGACTTTGACTTTAACACCAGTGGCTCAAACTTTGACTTGGACTTCTGCATCAAGTCTCAGAAAGACTCAAGACACAAAGTGAAATAACGTGGAGAGGTGTCAGACTGCAGACTGCTACACGGTTACTTTTCATCTCAGTGGATTTGTTGTTCCACCTTAAATGCCGAGCTTGTTTTCATGCATGTGTTTGAAACCACACAATGTAGAAATGTCCATATCATTGCTTTTCTGCACATGGGCTTTCCTTAATGTTAATGTTAATGTTTCATCTACTCTTTATTTTAGGAACACTGGAGACTCCCATCGACAGCACAGCAGGTCTCGACGCTGTTCCTTCTGCAATCCCCAGCTCTACAGGTGAGAACATTAGAACCAGATTAGAAACACTTTAATGTAGTTTACAGACATCCATGAAAGGTAAGCATTTTTCAGCTAAACATGATTTTTCGTGCCTGATTTCCGTGCCAATAACACTTTTTCATGAAATGGACATAAGCACAAAGGAATAAGCCTGGGTGTTATATTTTTGTCATATGTGCCAGATGCTGTCAGCTGCTTGAACAGCCACACAGAGGCAAAACGTCTTGAAGCATACGTTTCCCCACAGCAGTGAACAACTTGCTATAGACCCTGATTAGTCCCACAATGGGGGAAATTTAATGTCTGCATGTAACCCATCCGTTTTCTGGTTTAAATGTTGTGGTTTCAGGGACAAGCAAATGTCTATAATAATAAACAAAGCACCTAATGATTACTGAACTAACTAACCTGAAAGCAAAAGGCTAACTACTATATCTCCCAGTTTAAACCTGGGAAAAGGGGTAAGAAATGGTACAATATGGTACCTTTCCCCAGTTACAAAATGACAATCGCTTAAAAATACTTAGCAACTCAGTGCTGTTCTTATGTCCAAGTACATTACATTATGCTAATTCCCACAGCCTTGGGAACCAACAACACTACAACCTTGGGGGGTAACAAAGACAGCACCACCACCACCACCAACAACAACAATGCCGCTACCACCACCACCACCATCAACACCAAAAACAACAACACCACCACCACCAACACCGCCGCCACCAACACCACCACCGCCAACAACGACAACACCGCCGCCACCAACACCAAGACTGCCGCCACCAACAACAACACCGCCACCACCACCACCAAAAACAACAATTCTGGCGGCTCAGGCAACAATGCACTGCAGTCAACCTCAGCTAAAGGTGAGTATCGCTGTCTGTTTTGCACAAGCTCAGACTGAGAACCCAGAAAGAAATCAGAGTAAGAGTTTACATGCAGAGGAATCTGATTACTGAGCTAAATTCCAGTCTCTTTATCAGATTTCTTAATCAGATTTCTAGACCTTACTCTGATCTCAGAAATCAACACACTCACTGACATACCGTAATGCTTTATTGCTGGGGTGTGTGAGGATATCTGTTGTGTACTATTTCCCAATTACTATCTTTAGCTTAACAGCAACTGATAATCAGGTTAAGGTATTGCAATAAGACGGTGTGCTGTATATAAACGTGAGAGACTGACACAAAAAGATAAAAGTACACTGCATCCATACTGATCATTTATCTGTCTTTCCATGTCTTTCTCTAACAGCTCCTCTTGTCCTGATTGGTGCCATTGTGGTTGCTCTGTTGTCAGGATGACCTTTGGTCTGTTAAGCTGATGGAGGATGTGTACTGATGTAAGCATTTATGTTAATTAAAAACTTGTATTTGGTAGGTGACGGCAACCTTAAGCAATGTGCACTGCAGCACTGAAATAATAACTATTCTGTATGGTATCACTTTCAGGACTTTATACATACCTGCTGTTATTGTAACTTCATTAAATTTTTGATCATCTAAATGTTTAAAAATAAACCATATCAACATCTGGGTGAAAATATATTTTTTTATTGTTTTCCTTCATTGTCCATAACAGCTTTGTGTTGACATTGCAGCAAATGCTGTTCAGCGCCATACGTTAATCTATAGGTGGGTGATGTTTATGGTCAAAATGTATTATCACACTACTTGGAATAGGTTTTCACAGTACACATGTTTTTTCTTTTCTGTTAGCTTAATAAATCGGAATAGAGATGAGGCACCTGCAGGGGCACACTTAGAATATACTATAAAACCAGTAGTGTGAGAGCTGTGTTTGTATACTTGGCATTAATTCAGACTCTTTCAGTGTTAGCATTGGACTCCGCCAGGGTTGTGCCCTGTCTCCACTCATGTTTGTGATGTCAAGGTGTAGGAGGGTGGCATCTCTGCTATTTGCAGATGATGATGTTCTTTTGGCTGGATCACATGGATGCCTCCAGCACTCACTGGAGCGGTTTGCAGTTGAGTGTGAAGCGGTTGTTATGCAGATCAGCATCTCCAAGTCTGAATCCATGGTCTTAGCCTGGAAAAGGATGGCATGCCCACTCCAGGTAAGGGGAAAGGACTTGCCCCAGGTGGAGGAGTTTAAGTATCTTGGGGTCTTGTTCACGAGTGATGGAAAGAGGGATCATGAGATTGGCTGCAGGCTGGGACAGACGCCAGCAGTAATGAGGTCACTGTACCGGACTGTAGTGGTGAAGAGCTCTCTGTTTACTGGTCGGTCTACATCCTGACCCTCAGGAGATCGCAAATACAAGCAGCGGAAATGAGCCTCTTCGCAGGGTGGTGGTTACACTCTATTTGACATGGTGAGGAACTCTGTCACCCAGGAGGAGCTCAGAGTAGAGCTGCTACTCTTCCACATTGAGAGAAGCCAGCTGAGTTGGTTCAGGCATCTGATCTGGATGCCCCCTGGACGTCTCCCATTGGGGGTGTACCAGGCACGGCCTAACAAGACAAGACCCCAGGGTCCTTCTAGGACCCACTGGAAGGATTACATCTCCAAGTTGGCCTGGGAGCGGCTTGGGGTCCCCAGGAATGAGCTGGAGAAAGTTGCGGTGGACATTGTCATCTGGGATTCTCTGCTCTCTCAACTATGGCCGTGACCCTCTCTGGAAAAAGCGGTTAACAATTATGATGACATAAAACCAGATGAATACAATGATTCTTCTTTAACATGTGTGTAGAAACAAATCTCTGAAATTCCTTTAAACACTTTACATGTCAGAAATATTAAATATAAAACTGCTAAAAGATTTTTTACCATTTTTATGCTCAGGATTTTTTGGCCATGGCTTGATGGTGCTGGAGCCATACTTAGCATGACCTCTTCCATAGCACTATAACCAGAGAAGTGATGGATAGGAGAATTACCAATGCAATGTCTTTGGTGTTTCTCAAACGCTAGAGGAAGTTCAGCTCCTGCTTAGTTTAGTCAGTACAGGACTGTAACTATTTCTTCACTCAAAAAAGAAGGGTTATGTATGATACAGCATGATGCAGTCATGCTACAACTTTTTTCACAGGTTTTTGGAAAGTGATTGGCTTGTTTCACCAGGAAAACCAGTCATATCTAGATTGCAAAATGGAGGAAAAAACTAAGTATACTCTTTAAATAGTGGGTTCGCACTAATGAACGCACCACCTTACAGATCTTCTAATAAAGAATATTCTTTCCGTGTTACAGTGTCTTTCTTTTTGGGATTTTATAAATGAGAAAAACATGAAACCCATGTATTAACATTGGTTAGTTAGTCTGAAGAAGCGCAGCATAAATCAGATTATTCTAATTCTATTCACTAAATGCTGATTCAGCTGTGTATGTGTAACTGTATTTTCTAAAATCAATGTACACAATGTGACAAATAATTCAACTGCAAAGGGTGTATTTATATTTCTAAGGTTGAAAATAAATTTGCCATATCATGGAAAACAGAATTTTTCTCACTTTTTTAATAAATAAATTTGCTGTAGTATGTAAACATTACTATATTTTAGAAATGCACCTTGCACTCTGTGATCCATATATGGAAAGTAAACTACAACCTGTTTAGAATTCAATGTTTTGCTGTGAGGTAAACACATTTGCATATATCAGCCTATTCAGTTTGCAACCATTTTAGCCCCCTTCATTTAACCAATGGCAGTTTAGCTAGTACAGGACCTCATTTACATATACCAGCCTAACCCGTGAGGATTATGTCTTAATTTGGCAGTTGTATTTGTTATTTTACATGAAAAAAAATGCAAAACAAAACAAAAAGCATCTGCATGTGAAGCTTGGTGGCTTGGTGGTGTAAAGCCTTGGCCTTAGACATGGGAGGTTGTGGATTCAAATCTCAAGGGGTGCAAGTCTGGAAGAAGAGGATGGGAGAAGGAAACAAAGCAAAACACATTGAGGAACTGAGTAGTTCTACATCCTTTTAGCAAAGGCATAATAGCATGTGCCAATTTTTTGTTGAGGGGGTTCTCACCCCTCCTCTTTTCACACCCAGTGAAAGAAGAGTGTCTGAGTTTATCTGATTAAAGACTTACAGGGACAAAATACTTCATTACATAATATTAAAATATGAGAGGAGACCTCCGTTCTGTTGATAGAACCTGTTATCATCAGGACACCATCCTGAATCCCACTCCATCTGCAGCACTGGTGACCGTTGAAGGTCCAGAAACCTGACTGTGGAATCTGGGTGGATCATGTGACTCAACAATGGAGGAGGTTCACACTCCAGGATTCACTGGTGCCTCACAATAGGAGCTTTGTGTGTTAGCAAGTGAAACAGGTCAGTAATGAGAGGGGTGGAGATTCCTGTAATGAGCCACACCCACTCCAGCTAATTAGCTTCTTCAGAAGTGCCTGATTGAAACCACACTGTTCATTTTCTTATTCTGCACTTGGAGAAAGCTGTCAGAACTTTAAAAGTCTTTTTTGGGGGGTACTAAAGTGGCGGCATTGCACAAAGCATTGTGTCACAGAACTGTTTACCATCAATGTGAAGACCGGTACTAAAGTTCTTAGAAACTATAAAATGGAAAATTTCTGGGTGCAATGGTCTAGAAGTTTGTGACTTCCATGTCTATGATTGTGACAGGCTGTGTTGTATGATAGTACTTAATAATCTAAAAACAATTTTGCATAATTGACCTTAAACTGAGCAGAAAGAACAGTTCAGAAATTCAAGATGTCAAACAGAGTTTGCAGCTTGGTTGGTCACATCTAACATGGTGCTCTAGGATTCTCATTCATGGTGACTCAAAAAATTTGCATAATTATCATATTCTCATCAGGAAATGACAAGAAGTTACCATCAATTTGAGAGCCAGTCCTCAAAGCTGCTATTCATAAGAGGAAGCTTGTTCTTCACGATGTGATTAAAACAACATGTTTAAAGTCTCTTGTCTAAAGTGGAACAGGGGAGCGTCAAAATACGTTGCTGGTATTTCCAACATGAGGCTTGTTGCTGTAACTGTGCAATATTCCTGACCACTACAAGTTTCTGACCACAGTGTCAAACAGAGAGGAAACTGCTTCATCAGCCAATCTTAACGTGGAGCTTCAAGCTTCTCATTTATGGTAACCCAGAAAATTAGCATATTACCATATCTGGATATCAAAACTTACCATCAATGTGACAAGTAGTCTTGAAGCAGTTAACACGTTTATATCTGTTTTTTCTCTTATAAATTTGGGCTGCTCAAACTGCTTCAGGTCCCATCTGAGGCTATAGAGATGGTAGGCTAGTCAAACACTGGCTAGTCTTAAGTCCCGCCCACAGAAGGCAGGAGGACCGCCTCTTTGGCAGTGAAGGGGTGGAGCAAATGTGCTAGCCCAAATTTAATCTGCCATGTTCTACCATGTGGTCAGAGCGCTGATTCTTCGAGATTCGATAGCGCGTCAGGCCTAATGGAGAACGTGGACACGGCCCTCGGGTGTTGGGCGAAGGCCAGGTCAGGGCGGTGGACACGGCCCAGGCCATTCCCTCGGCCGTTGGGCGAAGGCCAGGGCGGTGGACACGGCCAAGGCCATGCCCTCGGCCGTTGGGCGAAGGCCAGGGCGGTGGACACGGCCCAGGCCATGCCCTCGGCCCGTGGGCGGTGGACACGGCCCAGGCCATGCCCTCGGCCCGTGGGCGGTGGACACGGCCCAGGCCATGCCCTCGGCCCGTGGGCGGTGGACACGGCCCAGGCCATGCCCTCGGCCCGTGGGCGGTGGACACGGCCCAGGCCATGCCCTCGGCCGTTGGGCGGTGGACACGGCCCAGGCCAGGACCTCGGCCGTTGGGCGGTGGACACGGCCCAGGCCAGGACCTCGGCCGTGGGGCGGTGGACACAGCCAAAGTGTAGAAAGACTTGAGGTCAAGGAAAGAATAAATGCTATATGAAGCGTTTTAAAAAGCACTTTGAACAAGAGAACCTCTTTTGAGATGCTGGTATTTACTCTGTGGGACTAGGCTTCTCAATCGTGGTAGAAATACCTGTTTTTCAGAGTTTTTCTCGTCTTCACCGTCATGCAGAACACCGTTCACATCACAAGCTTTATAAAGACTCAATGGAATTTTTTAATTACTTGACTCCTCTGATTGGTCGCTTGCTCATTAACATGCAAATATATGCAAAACTCATGTGGAAGAAGAAGAAGTCCATGAGATTCTTGGTGTCTAGCATTCTGGGAAGGTTATCTGTGCTGCAGAAAATCCAACTGAATGACGCTTTCAGACTGAAGTCAGACCAACAACCAGGAACTTTTCAGCATGGAATGAAGGTCCAGAGGCCAAAATCCAAACCCAGTTCCCTGAAAGCATCACAGTGTTAACATGATAAGATCTGGTAGAGGGAAAGAAAACAAACATATTTACAACATTTCATCAGCTTTTGAACAATTTACAGCTCATTTCTGAAAGGTGAAGAACACCTACTCGTCTTTTCTCACAGACTGATAAAATAAAAACATTTGCAAGATAATTTTCCAATTTTACAGCTGTGATATTTTTCATTTTTCCTCATGGATGAGAGCTATGCATGATGATAATCAATGGAAATCTAAATTTCAAATATATAAAAACATGTCAGAAACATTCTATTTGAATAACAAGCTAGCAGTTTACACTTAAGATACGGACAGTGCTTGTAAGGGTGAGCGCTGCTTCCAGACTCTGAGATTCATTAACCGCATTGGAACATTTTTTCAGAACGGGCGGTGCTGAATATCACACACGGTACAGCATAACGTGTCATATGCGTCAGCCTCATCCTGAGAAAACCCATAGAAAACATTGTGATTTGGGGTTTTGTGATGTGTTTTGGCTGTTTTCATGGGTCAATATCACAATGTAAAGGATACTAATGGCTTAACAGGTGACCAACGTCTAATTCTAAGTTCATTTGATGGTACCATATTGGGATGTAAAGGTTTTCTACAGGAAACGTGTGGTTGGTGGGTTCTTTACATTGTGATATGAACCCATTAAAAACGACAAAACAGATTACAAAACCATCAGGAGCCAACAGAAACACAATGGCTTTCACGCGCGAGCGCTGGTTGACGACTGGGCAGATGTTAGGCACTGAGGCCAAAATAGGGCCACATGCTTTAGAGCTGAAAGCAGCTTTGCCTTGAGTCTATATTACTGGGCCAATTCTGGTGTGACTGCTGTGAACCAATAATGTAAAAAAATGACATTTGTTTCTAAGATACACTCAATAACCTGTCGTTCCGTCCTTTAGTTTTCAGACAATTTGTTAATGAAAAAAGGTAATAAGTGGTATTGAATGTCCTGGTGACCTGAAATCTTCTCTGTCGACTTTACTCTGTCTGGCGCAGTTCTACACTGTCCCTCCTCATCATCAACCGATGGTGCAGCTCTACACTGTCCCTCCTCATCATCAGCACATTGTGTAGTTCTGCACTTTCCCTCTTCATCATCAGTTCTACACTGTACCTCCTCATCACCAACCGATGGTGCAGCTCTACACTGTCCCTCCTCATCATCAGCACATTGTGTAGTTCTGCACTGTCTCTCTTCATCACTGTCTATCCTCATCACCAGCCGATGGTGCAGTTCTACACTTTCCCTCTTCATCATCAGCAGATGGCGTAGTTCTACACTTTCACTCCTCATCATCAGCACATTGTCTAGTTCTGCACTGTTGCTCTTCATCACTGTCCCTCCTCATCGCCAGCAGATGGTGCAGTTCTACATTGTCCCTCCTCATCATCAACAGATGGCGATGTTTTACACTGTCCCTCCTCATCACCAACCGATGGTGCAGCTCTACACTGTACCTCTTCGTCATCAGCAGATGGCATAGTTCTACACTGTCCCTCCTCATCATCAGCACATTGTGTAGTTCTGCACTTTCCCTCTTCATCATTAGTTCTACACTGTACCTCATCGCCAGCAGATGGCGCAATTCCACACTGTCCCTCCTCATCATCAGCACATTTTCTAGTTCTGCACTGTCCCTCTTCATCACTGTCCATCCTCATCACCAGCCGATGGTGCAGTTCTACGCTTTCCTTCTTCATCATTAGTTCTACACTGTACCTCCTCATCATCAGCAGATGGCGTAGTTCTACACTGTCCCTCCTCATCATCAACCGATGGTGCAGCTCTACACTGTCCCTCCTCATCATCAGCACATTGTGTAGTTCTGCACTTTCCCTCTTCATCATTAGTTCTACACTGTACCTCATCGCCAGCAGATGGCCCAATTCCACACTGTCCCTCCTCATCATCAGCACATTTTCTAGTTCTGCACTGTCCCTCTTCATCACTGTCCATCCTCATCACCAGCCGATGGTGCAGTTCTACACTTTCCTTCTTCATCATTAGTCCTACACTGTACCTCCTCATCATCAGCAGATGGCGCAATTCCACACTGTCCCTCCTCATCATCAGCACATTTTCTAGTTCTGCACTGTCCCTCTTCATCACTGTCCATCCTCATCATCAGCAGATGGCGTAGTTCTACACTGTCCCTCCTCATCACCAACCGATGGTGCAGCTCTACACTGTCCCTCCTCATCATCAGCACATTGTGTAGTTCTGCACTTTCCCTCTTCATCATTAGTTCTACACTGTACCTCCTCATCGCCAGCAGATGGCGCAATTCCACACTGTCCCTCCTCATCATCAGCACATTTTCTAGTTTTGCACTGTCCCTCTTCATCACTGTCCATCCTCATCACCAGCAGATGGCGCAATTCCACACTATCCCTCCTCATCACCAGCAGATGGCGCAGTTCTACACTGTCCCTCTTCATCACCAGCAGCAGGTGAAGTTAATTACTAATTAAAGGCTTTTAGATTTAAGAATCGCCGCTGAGTTTAAACCGTCAGATCGGCTAAAGCAGAAGCAAACTCAGCTCAGCTTACACCACCCTCAGGTGGCGCTCTGATTGTGGAGCAATTCTAGTCTGGAGGACTGAACTCCTGTCCTCTTTTTCTGGAACACCAACAGGAGAACCACAGCACTAACAACGATATTTATGGTTAAATAAACTTCCCGAAGAGAGAAAAGCTGACGAGTTCAGGTCTTTGACTTTGTTTAGGTTTGCAGTCTCTCTCCAACCGTCTTAAACTATCGCCCAGGTGAGAAGAAAGTCTCTATAATCACTATAACAGAGCGCTAAGAGCACCAGGACGGAAACTAGAGCAGCACCACTGATATTTCTGCACTTAGCACTTTATAAACACTTCACAACAGTGATGTAGGAAGATGAGGCTAACATTATTAGCATGCGTGCTAGCAGTTAGAGATAGCTCTTGTTGAGATTCTCCTCATTAACGAGGAAAACATTGGCAGTTCAGCCCTCCTGAGGTTTGTAGACGGAGCTCTGAGCTGATCTGGTCCTGCTGAAGACTCACTGCTTCTGTTTTGTTCTTGTAGCTTTACATTTTCACACTGTTCACTAAAATAACAGCAGCACTTCGATTCAGAACAATGTCTGATCAGCCTACCTGACTCTGGAGCCGCTCTCCTTCTAACACCACACCTCATTGGCTGATCTGTTACCATGTCCTTGTCTGATTGGTCCATCATTAATGTAGCGTTCATGATTATTATGGTGTAAACACTGTGCCAGTCTTAAAATCTTTGAAGTAGAAAATGAATATTTAAAATATTAGCAAGTAATTAAAACTTAAAACTAAATTTAATCATAGAAAAACTCAATCAGCCCGTTTAAACAACCTAATCAATATATATCCGTATTCAGATGATAGCACTAACACCTTAGATCTAAAATTTAAAATCTACTAACACTACTGCTATTAATATTAGTAATATAATCACTTGTAGGTAGTTTGACCAGAGGAGGATGGGTCCCCCCTGGTGAGCCTGGTTCCTCCCAAGATTTCTTCCTCATTTCTGAGGGAGTTATTCCTATTCCTGTTGCCCCTGGCTTGCCTGCCGGGGGCTTTTTACATTCTTGTTCAAACTTTGTCTTTTCTGGAATTCTGTGAAGCTGCTTTGTGACAACATCTGTTGTAAAAAGCGCTACAAATAAATTTGATTTGATAATTGTTTAGGATTTTTCATACCCAAAGGGTGAAGTGCCCATTTTTTGTTGAGGGGGTTCTCACCCCTCCTCTTTTCACACCCACTGAAAGAAGAGTGTCTGAGTTTATCTGATTAAAGACTTACAGGGACAAAATACTTCATTACATAATATTAAAATATGAGAGGAGACCTCCGTTCTGTTGATAGAACCTGTTATCATCAGGACACCATCCTGAATCCCACTCCATCTGCAGCACTGGTGACCGTTGAAGGTCCAGAAACCTGACCGTGGAATCTGGGTGGATCATGTGACTCAACAATGGAGGAGGTTCACACGCCAGGCTTCACTGGTGCCTCACAATAGGAGCTTTGTGTGTTAGCAAGTGAAACAGGTCAGTAATGAGAGGGGTGGAGATTCCTGTAATGAGCCACACCCACTCCAGCTAATTAGCTTCTTCAGAAGTGCCTGATTGAAACCACACTGTTCATTTTCTTATTCTGCACTTGGAGAAAGCTGTCAGAACTTTAAAAGTCTTTTTTGGGGGGTACTAAAGTGGCGGCATTGCACAAAGCATTGTGTCACAGAACTGTTTACCATCAATGTGAAGACCGGTACTAAAGTACTTAGAAACTATAAAATGGAAAATTTCTGGGTGCAATGGTCTAGAAGTTTGTGACTTCCATGTCTATGATTGTGACAGGCTGTGTTGTATGATAGTATTTAATAATCTAAAAACAATTTTGCATAATTGACCTTAAAATGAGCAGAAAGAACAGTTCAGAAATTCAAGATGTCAAACAGAGTTTGCAGCTTGGTTGGTCACATCTAACATGGTGCTCTAGGATTCTCATTCATGGTGACTCAAAAAATTTGCATAATTATCATATTCTCATCAGGAAATGACAAGAAGTTACCATCAATTTGAGAGCCAGTCCTCAAAGCTGCTATTCATAAGAGGAAGCTTGTTCTTCACGACGTGATTAAAACAACATGTTTAAAGTCTCTTGTCTAAAGTGGAACAGGGGAGCGTCAAAATATGTTGCTGGTATTTCCAACATGAGGCTTGTTGCTGTAACTGTGCAATATTCCTGACCACTACAAGTTTCTGACCACAGTGTCAAACAGAGAGGAAACTGCTTCATCAGCCAATCTTAACGTGGAGCTTCAAGCTTCTCATTTATGGTAACCCAAAAAATTAGCATATTACCATATCTGGATATCAAAACTTACCATCAATGTGACAAGTAGTCTTGAAGCAGTTAACACGTTTATATCTGTTTTTTCTCTTATAAATTTGGGCTGCTCAAACTGCTTCAGGTCCCATCTGAGGCTATAGAGATGGTAGGCTAGTCAAACACTGGCTAGTCTTAAGTCCTGCCCACAGAAAGCAGGAGGACTGCCTCTTTGGCAGTGAAGGGGTGGAGCAAATGTGCTAGCCCAAATTTAATCTGCCATGTTCTACCATGTGGTCAGAGCGCTGATTCTTTGAGATTCGATAGCGCTTCAGGCCTAATGGAGAACGTAGACACGGCCCTCGGGTGTTGGGCGAAGGCCAGGTCAGGGCGGTGGACACGGCCCAGGCCATTCCCTCGGCCGTTGGGCGAAGGCCAGGGCGGTGGACACGGCCAAGGCCATGCCCTCGGCCGTTGGGCGAAGACCAGGGCGGTGGACACGGCCCAGGCCATGCCCTCGGCCCGTGGGCGGTGGACACGGCCCAGGCCATGCCCTCGGCCCGTGGGCGGTGGACACGGCCCAGGCCATGCCCTCGGCCCGTGGGCGGTGGACACGGCCCAGGTCATGCCCTCGGCCCGTGGGCGGTGGACAGGGCCCAGGCCATGCCCTCGGCCCGTGGGCGGTGGACACGGCCCAGGCCATGCCCTCGGCCCGTGGGCGGTGGACAGGGCCCAGGCCATGCCCTCGGCCCGTGGGCGGTGGACACGGCCCAGGTCATGCCCTCGGCCCGTGGGCGGTGGACAGGGCCCAGGCCATGCCCTCGGCCCGTGGGCGGTGGACACGGCCCAGGCCATGCCCTCGGCCCGTGGGCGGTGGACACGGCCCAGGCCATGCCCTCGGCCCGTGGGCGGTGGACACGGCCCAGGCCAGGCCCTCGGCCGTAGGGTGGTGGACACGGCCCAGGCCAGGACCTCGGCCGTTGGACACGGCCCAGGCCAGGACCTCGGCCGTGGGGCGGTGGACACAGCCAAAGTGTAGAAAGACTTGAGGTCAAGGAAAGAATAAATGCTATACGAAGCGTTTTAAAAAGCACTTTGAACAAGAGAACCTCTTTTGCGATGCTGGTATTTACTCTGTGGGACTAGGCTTCTCAATCGTGGTAGAAATACCTGTTTTTCAGAGTTTTTCTCATCTTCACCGTCATGCAGAACACCGTTCACATCACAAGCTTTATAAAGACTCAATGGAATTTTTAATTACTTGACTCCTCTGATTGGTCGCTTGCTCATTAACATGCAAATATATGCAAAACTCATGTGGAAGAAGAAGAAGTCCATGAGATTCTTGGTGTCTAGCATTCTGGGAAGGTTATTTGTGCTGCAGAAAATCCAACTGAATGACGCTTTCAGACTGAAGTCAGACCAACAACCAGGAACTTTTCAGCATGGAATGAAGGTCCAGAGGCCAAAATCCAAACCCAGTTCCCTGAAAGCATCACAGTGTTAACATGATAAGATCTGGTAGAGGGAAAGAAAACAAACATATTTACAACATTTCATCAGCTTTTGAACAATTTACAGCTCATTTCTGAAAGGTGAAGAACACCTACTCGTCTTTTCTCACAGACTGATAAAATAAAAACATTTGCAAGATAATTTTCCAATTTTACAGCTGCGATATTTTTCATTTTTCCTCATGGATGAGAGCTATGCATGATGATAATCAATGGAAATCTAAATTTCAAATATATAAAAACATGTCAGAAACATTCTATTTGAATAACAAGCTAGCAGTTTACACTTAAGATACGGACAGTGCTTGTAAGGGTGAGCGCTGCTTCCAGACTCTGAGATTCATTAACCGCATTGGAACATTTTTTCAGAACGGGCGGTGCTGCATATCACACACGGTACAGCATAACGTGTCATATGCGTCAGCCTCATCCTGAGAAAACCCATAGAAAACATTGTGATTTGGGGTTTTGTGATGTGTTTTGGCTGTTTTCATGGGTCAATATCACAACGTAAAGGATCCTAATGGCTTAACAGGTGACCAACGTCTGATTCTAAGTTCATTTGATGGTACCATATTGGGATGTAAAGGTGTTCTACAGGAAGCTTGTGGTTGGAAACCGTTAAGCCATTAGGGTTCTTTACATTGTGATATGAACCCATTAAAAACGACAAAACAGATTACAAAACCATCAGGAGCCAACAGAAACACAATGGCTTTCACGCGCGAGCGCTGGTTGACGACTGGGCAGATGTTAGGCACTGAGGCCAAAATAGGGCCACATGCTTTAGAGCTGAAAGCAGCTTTGCCTTGAGTCTATATTACTGGGCCAATTCTGGTGTGACTGCTGTGAACCAATAATGTAAAAAATGACATTTGTTTCTAAGATACACTCAATAACCTGTCGTTCCGTCCTTTAGTTTTCAGACAATTTGTTAATGAAAAAAGGTAATAAGTGGTTTTGAATGTCCTGGTGACCTGAAATCTTCTCTGTCGACTTTAAACTGTCTGGCGCAGTTCTACACTGTCCCTCCTCATCATCAACCGATGGTGCAGCTCTACACTGTCCCTCCTCATCATCAGCACATTGTGTAGTTCTGCACTTTCCCTCTTCATCATCAGTTCTACACTGTACCTCCTCATCACCAACCGATGGTGCAGCTCTACACTGTCCCTCCTCATCATCAGCACATTGTGTAGTTCTGCACTTTCCCTCTTCATCATCAGTTCTACACTGTACCTCCTCATCACCAACCGATGGTGCAGTTCTACACTTTCCCTCTTCATCATCAGCAGATGGCGTAGTTCTACACTTTCCCTCCTCATCATCAGCACATTGTCTAGTTCTGCACTGTTGCTCTTCATCACTGTCCCTCCTCATCGCCAGCAGATGGCGCAGTTCTACATTGTCCCTCCTCATCATCAACAGATGGCGATGTTTTACACTGTGCCTCCTCATCACCAACCGATGGTGCAGCTCTACACTGTACCTCTTCGTCATCAGCAGATGGCATAGTTCTACACTGTCCCTCCTCATCATCAGCACATTGTGTAGTTCTGCACTTTCCCTCTTCATCATTAGTTCTACACTGTACCTCATCGCCAGCAGATGGCGCAATTCCACACTGTCCCTCCTCATCATCAGCACATTTTCTAGTTCTGCACTGTCCCTCTTCATCACTGTCCATCCTCATCACCAGCCGATGGTGCAGTTCTACGCTTTCCTTCTTCATCATTAGTTCTACACTGTCCCTCCTCATCATCAACCGATGGTGCAGCTCTACACTGTCCCTCCTCATCATCAGCACATTGTGTAGTTCTGCACTTTCCCTCTTCATCATTAGTTCAACACTGTACCTCATCGCCAGCAGATGGCCCAATTCCACACTGTCCCTCCTCATCATCAGCACATTTTCTAGTTCTGCACTGTCCCTCTTCATCACTGTCCATCCTCATCACCAGCCGATGGTGCAGTTCTACACTTTCCTTCTTCATCATTAGTCCTACACTGTACCTCCTCATCATCAGCAGATGGCGCAATTCCACACTGTCCCTCCTCATCATCAGCACATTTTCTAGTTCTGCACTGTCCCTCTTCATCACTGTCCATCCTCATCATCAGCAGATGGCGTAGTTCTACACTGTCCCTCCTCATCACCAACCGATGGTGCAGCTCTACACTGTGCCTCCTCATCATCAGCACATTGTGTAGTTCTGCACTTTCCCTCTTCATCATTAGTTCTACACTGTACCTCCTCATCGCCAGCAGATGGCGCAATTCCACACGGTCCCTCCTCATCATCAGCACATTTTCTAGTTCTGCACTGTCCCTCTTCATCACTGTCCATCCTCATCACCAGCCGATGGTGCAGTTCTACGCTTTCCTTCTTCATCATTAGTTCTACACTGTACCTCCTCATCATCAGCAGATGGCGTAGTTCTACACTGTCCCTCCTCATCATCAACCGATGGTGCAGCTCTACACTGTCCCTCCTCATCATCAGCACATTGTGTAGTTCTGCACTTTCCCTCTTCATCATTAGTTCTACACTGTACCTCATCGCCAGCAGATGGCCCAATTCCACACTGTCCCTCCTCATCATCAGCACATTTTCTAGTTCTGCACTGTCCCTCTTCATCACTGTCCATCCTCATCACCAGCCGATGGTGCAGTTCTACACTTTCCTTCTTCATCATTAGTCCTACACTGTACCTCCTCATCATCAGCAGATGGCGCAATTCCACACTGTCCCTCCTCATCATCAGCACATTTTCTAGTTCTGCACTGTCCCTCTTCATCACTGTCCATCCTCATCATCAGCAGATGGCGTAGTTCTACACTGTCCCTCCTCATCACCAACCGATGGTGCAGCTCTACACTGTCCCTCCTCATCATCAGCACATTGTGTAGTTCTGCACTTTCCCTCTTCATCATTAGTTCTACACTGTACCTCCTCATCGCCAGCAGATGGCGCAATTCCACACTGTCCCTCCTCATCATCAGCACATTTTCTAGTTCTGCACTGTCCCTCTTCATCACTGTCCATCCTCATCACCAGCAGATGGCGCAATTCCACACTATCCCTCCTCATCACCAGCAGATGGCGCAGTTCTACACTGTCCCTCTTCATCACCAGCAGCAGGTGAAGTTCATTACTAATTAAAGGCTTTTAGATTTAAGAGTCGCCGCTGAGTTTAAACCGTCAGATCGGCTAAAGCAGAAGCAAACTCAGCTCAGCTTACACCACCCTCAGGTGGCGCTCTGATTGTGGAGCAATTCTAGTCTGGAGGACTGAACTCCTGTCCTCTTTTTCTGGAACACCAACAGGAGAACCACAGCACTAACAACGATATTTATGGTTAAATAAACTTCCCGAAGAGAGAAAAGCTGACGAGTTCAGGTCTTTGACTTTGTTTAGGTTTGCAGTCTCTCTCCAACCGTCTTAAACTATCGCCCAGGTGAGAAGAAAGTCTCTATAATCACTATAACAGAGCGCTAAGAGCACCAGGACGGAAACTAGAGCAGCACCACTGATATTTCTGCAGTTAGCACTTTATAAACACTTCACAACAGTGATGTAGGAAGCTGAGGCTAACATTATTAGCATGCGTGCTAGCAGTTAGAGATAGCTCTTGTTGAGATTCTCCTCATTAACGAGGAAAACATTGGCAGTTCAGCCCTCCTGAGGTTTGTAGACGGAGCTCTGAGCTGATCTGGTCCTGCTGAAGACTCACTGCTTCTGTTTTGTTCTTGTAGCTTTACATTTTCACACTGTTCACTAAAATAACAGCAGCACTTCGATTCAGAACAATGTCTGATCAGCCTACCTGACTCTGGAGCCGCTCTCCTTCTAACACCACACCTCATTGGCTGATCTGTTACCATGTCCTTGTCTGATTGGTCCATCATTAATGTAGCGTTCATGATTATTATGGTGTAAACACTGTGCCAGTCTTAAAATCTTTGAAGTAGAAAATGAATATTTAAAATATTAGCAAGTAATTAAAACTTAAAACTAAATTTAATCATAGAAAAACTCAATCAGCCCGTTTAAACAACCTAATCAATATATATCCGTATTCAGATGATAGCACTAACACCTTAGATCTAAAATTTAAAATCTACTAACACTACTGCTATTAATATTAGTAATATAATCACTTGTAGGTAGTTTGACCAGAGGAGGATGGGTCCCCCCTGGTGAGCCTGGTTCCTCCCAAGATTTCTTCCTCATTTCTGAGGGAGTTATTCCTATTCCTGTTGCCCCTGGCTTGCCTGCCGGGGGCTTTTTACATTCTTGTTCAAACTTTGTCTTTTCTGGAATTCTGTGAAGCTGCTTTGTGACAACATCTGTTGTAAAAAGCGCTACAAATAAATTTGATTTGATAATTGTTTAGGATTTTTCATACCCAAAGGGTGAAGTGCCCATTTTTTGTTGAGGGGGTTCTCACCCCTCCTCTTTTCACACCCACTGAAAGAAGAGTGTCTGAGTTTATCTGATTAAAGACTTACAGGGACAAAATACTTCATTACATAATATTAAAATATGAGAGGAGACCTCCGTTCTGTTGATAGAACCTGTTATCATCAGGACACCATCCTGAGTCCCACTCCATCTGCAGCACTGGTGACCGTTGAAGGTCCAGAAACCTGACCGTGGAATCTGGGTGGATCATGTGACTCAACAATGGAGGAGGTTCACACTCCAGGCTTCACTGGTGCCTCACAATAGGAGCTTTGTGTGTTAGCAAGTGAAACAGGTCAGTAATGAGAGGGGTGGAGATTCCTGTAATGAGCCACACCCACTCCAGCTAATTAGCTTCTTCAGAAGTGCCTGATTGAAACCACACTGTTCATTTTCTTATTCTGCACTTGGAGAAAGCTGTCAGAACTTTAAAAGTCTTTTTTGGGGGGTACTAAAGTGGCGGCATTGCACAAAGCATTGTGTCACAGAACTGTTTACCATCAATGTGAAGACCGGTACTAAAGTACTTAGAAACTATAAAATGGAAAATCTCTGGGTGCAATGGTCTAGAAGTTTGTGACTTCCATGTCTATGATTGTGACAGGCTGTGTTGTATGATAGTACTTAATAATCTAAAAACAATTTTGCATAATTGACCTTAAAATGAGCAGAAAGAACAGTTCAGAAATTCAAGATGTCAAACAGAGTTTGCAGCTTGGTTGGTCACATCTAACATGGTGCTCTAGGATTCTCATTCATGGTGACTCAAAAAATTTGCATAATTATCATATTCTCATCAGGAAATGACAAGAAGTTACCATCAATTTGAGAGCCAGTCCTCAAAGCTGCTATTCATAAGAGGAAGCTTGTTCTTCACGACGTGATTAAAACAACATGTTTAAAGTCTCTTGTCTAAAGTGGAACAGGGGAGCGTCAAAATATGTTGCTGGTATTTCCAACATGAGGCTTGTTGCTGTAACTGTGCAATATTCCTGACCACTACAAGTTTCTGACCACAGTGTCAAACAGAGAGGAAACGGCTTCATCAGCCAATCTTAACGTGGAGCTTCAAGCTTCTCATTTATGGTCCATCCATCCATCCATCCATTTTCTAAGCCGCTTCTCCGTAAGGGTCGCGGGGGGGAGCTGGAGCCTATCCCAGCAGTCTTCGGGCGGAAGGCAGGATACACCCTGGACAGGTCGCCAGTCCATCGCAGGGCAATTTCATTTATGGTAACCCAGAAAATTAGCATATTACCATATCTGGATATCAAAACTTACCATCAATGTGACAAGTAGTCTTGAAGCAGTTAACACGTTTATATCTGTTTTTTCTCTTATAAATTTGGGCTGCTCAAACTGCTTCAGGTCCCATCTGAGGCTATAGAGATGGTTGGCTAGTCTTAAGTCCCGCCCACAGAAGGCAGGAGGACCGCCTCTTTGGCAGTGAAGGGGTGGAGCAAATGTGCTAGCCCAAATTTAATCTGCCATGTTCTACCATGTGGTCAGAGCTCTGATTCTTCGAGATTCGATAGCGCTTCAGGCCTAATGGAGAACGTGGACACGGCCCTCGGGTGTTGGGCGAAGGCCAGGTCAGGGCGGTGGACACGGCCCAGGCAATGCCCTCAGCCGTTGGGCGAAGGCCAGGGCGGTGGACACGGCCCAGGCCATTCCCTCGGCCGTTGGGCGAAGGCCAGGGCGGTGGACACGGCCAAGGCCATGCCCTCGGCCGTTGGGCGAAGGCCAGGGCGGTGGACACGGCCCAGGCCAGGCCCTCGGCCGTTGGACACGGCCCAGGCCAGGCCCTCGGCCGTGGGGCGGTGGACACGGCCCAGGCCAGGCCCTCGGCCGTTGGACACGGCCCAGGCCAGGCCCTCGGCCGTGGGGCGGTGGACACGGCCCAGGCCAGGACCTCGGCCGTTGGGCGGTGGACACGGCCCAGGCCAGGACCTCGGCCGTTGGACACGGCCCAGGCCAGGACCTCGGCCGTTGGACACGGCCCAGGCCAGGACCTCGGCCGTTGGACACGGCCCAGGCCAGGACCTCGGCCGTGGGGCGGTGGACACAGCCAAAGTGTAGAAAGACTTGAGGTCAAGGAAAGAATAAATGCTATACGAAGCGTTTTAAAAAGCACTTTGAACAAGAGAACCTCTTTTGCGATGCTGGTATTTACTCTGTGGGACTAGGCTTCTCAATCGTGGTAGAAATACCTGTTTTTCAGAGTTTTTCTCGTCTTCACCGTCATGCAGAACACCGTTCACATCACAAGCTTTATAAAGACTCAATGGAATTTTTAATTACTTGACTCCTCTGATTGGTCGCTTGCTCATTAACATGCAAATATATGCAAAACTCATGTGGAAGAAGAAGAAGTCCATGAGATTCTTGGTGTCTAGCATTCTGGGAAGGTTATTTGTGCTGCAGAAAATCCAACTGAATGACGCTTTCAGACTGAAGTCAGACCAACAACCAGGAACTTTTCAGCATGGAATGAAGGTCCAGAGGCCAAAATCCAGACCCAGTTCCCTGAAAGCATCACAGTGTTAACATGATAAGATCTGGTAGAGGGAAAGAAAACAAACATATTTACAACATTTCATCAGCTTTTGAACAATTTACAGCTCATTTCTGAAAGGTGAAGAACACCTACTCGTCTTTTCTCACAGACTGATAAAATAAAAACATTTGCAAGATAATTTTCCAATTTTACAGCTGTGATATTTTTCATTTTTCCTCATGGATGAGAGCTATGCATGATGATAATCAATGGAAATCTAAATTTCAAATATATAAAAACATGTCAGAAACATTCTATTTGAATAACAAGCTAGCAGTTTACACTTAAGATACGGACAGTGCTTGTAAGGGTGAGCGCTGCTTCCAGACTCTGAGATTCATTAACCGCATTGGAACATTTTTCAGAACGGGCGGTGCTGCATATCACACACGGTACAGCATAACGTGTCATATGCGTCAGCCTCATCCTGAGAAAACCCATAGAAAACATTGTGATTTGGGGTTTTGTGATGTGTTTTGGCTGTTTTCATGGGTCAATATCACAACGTAAAGGATCCTAATGGCTTAACAGGTGACCAATGTCTGATTCTAAGTTCATTTGATGGTACCATATTGGGATGTAAAGGTGTTCTACAGGAAGCTTGTGGTTGGAAACCGTTAAGCCATTAGGGTTCTTTACATTGTGATATGAACCCATTAAAAACGACAAAACAGATTACAAAACCATCAGGAGCCAACAGAAACACAATGGCTTTCACGCGCGAGCGCTGGTTGACGACTGGGCAGATGTTAGGCACTGAGGCCAAAATAGGGCCACATGCTTTAGAGCTGAAAGCAGCTTTGCCTTGAGTCTATATTACTGGGCCAATTCTGGTGTGACTGCTGTGAACCAATAATGTAAAAAAATGACATTTGTTTCTAAGATACACTCAATAACCTGTCGTTCCGTCCTTTAGTTTTCAGACAATTTGTTAATGAAAAAAGGTAATAAGTGGTATTGAATGTCCTGGTGACCTGAAATCTTCTCTGTCGACTTTACTCTGTCTGGCGCAGTTCTACACTGTCCCTCCTCATCATCAACCGATGGTGCAGCTCTACACTGTCCCTCCTCATCATCAGCACATTGTGTAGTTCTGCACTTTCCCTCTTCATCATCAGTTCTACACTGTACCTCCTCATCACCAACCGATGGTGCAGCTCTACACTGTCCCTCCTCATCATCAGCACATTGTGTAGTTCTGCACTTTCCCTCTTCATCATCAGTTCTACACTGTACCTCCTCATCACCAACCGATGGTGCAGTTCTACACTTTCCCTCTTCATCATCAGCAGATGGCGTAGTTCTACACTTTCCCTCCTCATCATCAGCACATTGTCTAGTTCTGCACTGTTGCTCTTCATCACTGTCCCTCCTCATCGCCAGCAGATGGCGCAGTTCTACATTGTCCCTCCTCATCATCAACAGATGGCGATGTTTTACACTGTCCCTCCTCATCACCAACCGATGGTGCAGCTCTACACTGTACCTCTTCGTCATCAGCAGATGGCATAGTTCTACACTGTCCCTCCTCATCATCAGCACATTGTGTAGTTCTGCACTTTCCCTCTTCATCATTAGTTCTACACTGTACCTCATCGCCAGCAGATGGCGCAATTCCACACTGTCCCTCCTCATCATCAGCACATTTTCTAGTTCTGCACTGTCCCTCTTCATCACTGTCCATCCTCATCACCAGCCGATGGTGCAGTTCTACGCTTTCCTTCTTCATCATTAGTTCTACACTGTCCCTCCTCATCATCAACCGATGGTGCAGCTCTACACTGTCCCTCCTCATCATCAGCACATTGTGTAGTTCTGCACTTTCCCTCTTCATCATTAGTTCTACACTGTACCTCATCGCCAGCAGATGGCCCAATTCCACACTGTCCCTCCTCATCATCAGCACATTTTCTAGTTCTGCACTGTCCCTCTTCATCACTGTCCATCCTCATCACCAGCCGATGGTGCAGTTCTACACTTTCCTTCTTCATCATTAGTCCTACACTGTACCTCCTCATCATCAGCAGATGGCGCAATTCTGCACTGTCCCTCTTCATCACTGTCCATCCTCATCATCAGCAGATGGCGTAGTTCTACACTGTCCCTCCTCATCACCAACCGATGGTGCAGCTCTACACTGTCCCTCCTCATCATCAGCACATTGTGTAGTTCTGCACTTTCCCTCTTCATCATTAGTTCTACACTGTACCTCCTCATCGCCAGCAGATGGCGCAATTCCACACTGTCCCTCCTCATCATCAGCACATTTTCTAGTTCTGCACTGTCCCTCTTCATCACTGTCCATCCTCATCACCAGCAGATGGCGCAATTCCACACTATCCCTCCTCATCACCAGCAGATGGCGCAGTTCTACACTGTCCCTCTTCATCACCAGCAGCAGGTGAAGTTCATTACTAATTAAAGGCTTTTAGATTTAAGAATCGCCGCTGAGTTTAAACCGTCAGATCGGCTAAAGCAGAAGCAAACTCAGCTCAGCTTACACCACCCTCAGGTGGCGCTCTGATTGTGGAGCAATTCTAGTCTGGAGGACTGAACTCCTGTCCTCTTTTTCTGGAACACCAACAGGAGAACCACAGCACTAACTACGATATTTATGGTTAAATAAACTTCCCGAAGAGAGAAAAGCTGACGAGTTCAGGTCTTTGACTTTGTTTAGGTTTGCAGTCTCTCTCCAACCGTCTTAAACTATCGCCCAGGTGAGAAGAAAGTCTCTATAATCACTATAACAGAGCGCTAAGAGCACCAGGACGGAAACTAGAGCAGCACCACTGATATTTCTGCACTTAGCACTTTATAAACACTTCACAACAGTGATGTAGGAAGCTGAGGCTAACATTATTAGCATGCGTGCTAGCAGTTAGAGATAGCTCTTGTTGAGATTCTCCTCATTAACGAGGAAAACATTGGCAGTTCAGCCCTCCTGAGGTTTGTAGACGGAGCTCTGAGCTGATCTGGTCCTGCTGAAGACTCACTGCTTCTGTTTTGTTCTTGTAGCTTTACATTTTCACACTGTTCACTAAAATAACAGCAGCACTTCATTTCAGAACAATGTCTGATCAGCCTACCTGACTCTGGAGCCGCTCTCCTTCTAACACCACACCTCATTGGCTGATCTGTTACCATGTCCTTGTCTGATTGGTCCATCATTAATGTAGCGTTCATGATTATTATGGTGTAAACACTGTGCCAGTCTTAAAATCTTTGAAGTAGAAAATGAATATTTAAAATATTAGCAAGTAATTAAAACTTAAAACTAAATTTAATCATAGAAAAACTCAATCAGCCCGTTTAAACAACCTAATCAATATATATCCGTATTCAGATGATAGCACTAACACCTTAGATCTAAAATTTAAAATCTACTAACACTACTGCTATTAATATTAGTAATATAATCACTTGTAGGTAGTTTGACCAGAGGAGGATGGGTCCCCCCTGGTGAGCCTGGTTCCTCCCAAGATTTCTTCCTCATTTCTGAGGGAGTTATTCCTATTCCTGTTGCCCCTGGCTTGCCTGCCGGGGGCTTTTTACATTCTTGTTCAAACTTTGTCTTTTCTGGAATTCTGTGAAGCTGCTTTGTGACAACATCTGTTGTAAAAAGCGCTACAAATAAATTTGATTTGATAATTGTTTAGGATTTTTCATACCCAAAGGGTGAAGTGCCCATTTTTTGTTGAGGGGGTTCTCACCCCTCCTCTTTTCACACCCACTGAAAGAAGAGTGTCTGAGTTTATCTGATTAAAGACTTACAGGGACAAAATACTTCATTACATAATATTAAAATATGAGAGGAGACCTCCGTTCTGTTGATAGAACCTGTTATCATCAGGACACCATCCTGAGTCCCACTCCATCTGCAGCACTGGTGACCGTTGAAGGTCCAGAAACCTGACCGTGGAATCTGGGTGGATCATGTGACTCAACAATGGAGGAGGTTCACACTCCAGGCTTCACTGGTGCCTCACAATAGGAGCTTTGTGTGTTAGCAAGTGAAACAGGTCAGTAATGAGAGGGGTGGAGATTCCTGTAATGAGCCACACCCACTCCAGCTAATTAGCTTCTTCAGAAGTGCCTGATTGAAACCACACTGTTCATTTTCTTATTCTGCACTTGGAGAAAGCTGTCAGAACTTTAAAAGTCTTTTTTGGGGGGTACTAAAGTGGCGGCATTGCACAAAGCATTGTGTCACAGAACTGTTTACCATCAATGTGAAGACCGGTACTAAAGTACTTAGAAACTATAAAATGGAAAATTTCTGGGTGCAATGGTCTAGAAGTTTGTGACTTCCATGTCTATGATTGTGACAGGCTGTGTTGTATGATAGTACTTAATAATCTAAAAACAATTTTGCATAATTGACCTTAAACTGAGCAGAAAGAACAGTTCAGAAATTCAAGATGTCAAACAGAGTTTGCAGCTTGGTTGGTTACATCTAACATGGTGCTCTAGGATTCTCATTCATGGTGACTCAAAAAATTTGCATAATTATCATATTCTCATCAGGAAATGACAAGAAGTTACCATCAATTTGAGAGCCAGTCCTCAAAGCTGCTATTCATAAGAGGAAGCTTGTTCTTCACGACGTGATTAAAACAACATGTTTAAAGTCTCTTGTCTAAAGTGGAACAGGGGAGCGTCAAAATATGTTGCTGGTATTTCCAACATGAGGCTTGTTGCTGTAACTGTGCAATATTCCTGACCACTACAAGTTTCTGACCACAGTGTCAAACAGAGAGGAAACGGCTTCATCAGCCAATCTTAACGTGGAGCTTCAAGCTTCTCATTTATGGTAACCCAGAAAATTAGCATATTACCATATCTGGATATCAAAACTTACCATCAATGTGACAAGTAGTCTTGAAGCAGTTAACACATTTATATCTGTTTTTTCTCTTATAAATTTGGGCTGCTCAAACTGCTTCAGGTCCCATCTGAGGCTATAGAGATGGTAGGCTAGTCAAACACTGGCTAGTCTTAAGTCCCGCCCACAGAAGGCAGGAGGACCGCCTCTTTGGCAGTGAAGGGGTGGAGCAAATGTGCTAGCCCAAATTTAATCTGCCATGTTCTACCATGTGGTCAGAGCGCTGATTCTTTGAGATTCGATAGCGCTTCAGGCCTAATGGAGAACGTAGACACGGCCCTCGGGTGTTGGGCGAAGGCCAGGTCAGGGCGGTGGACACGGCCCAGGCCATTCCCTCGGCCGTTGGGCGAAGGCCAGGGCGGTGGACACGGCCAAGGCCATGCCCTCGGCCGTTGGGCGAAGACCAGGGCGGTGGACACGGCCCAGGCCATGCCCTCGGCCCGTGGGCGGTGGACACGGCCCAGGCCATGCCCTCGGCCCGTGGGCGGTGGACACGGCCCAGGCCATGCCCTCGGCCCGTGGGCGGTGGACACGGCCCAGGTCATGCCCTCGGCCCGTGGGCGGTGGACAGGGCCCAGGCCATGCCCTCGGCCCGTGGGCGGTGGACACGGCCCCAGGCCATGCCCTCGGCCCGTGGGCGGTGGACAGGGCCCAGGCCATGCCCTCGGCCCGTGGGCGGTGGACACGGCCCAGGCCATGCCCTCGGCCCGTGGGCGGTGGACACGGCCCAGGCCATGCCCTCGGCCCGTGGGCGGTGGACACGGCCCAGGCCATGCCTCGGCCGTGGGCGGTGGACACGGCCCAGCATGGGACACGGCCCAGGCCAGGACCTCGGCCGTGGGGCGGTGGACACGGCCCAGGCCAGGACCTCGGCCGTGGGGCGGTGGACACAGCCAAAGTGTAGAAAGACTTGAGGTCAAGGAAAGAATAAATGCTATACGAAGCGTTTTAAAAAGCACTTTGAACAAGAGAACCTCTTTTGCGATGCTGGTATTTACTCTGTGGGACTAGGCTTCTCAATCGTGGTAGAAATACCTGTTTTTCAGAGTTTTTCTCGTCTTCACCGTCATGCAGAACACCGTTCACATCACAAGCTTTATAAAGACTCAATGGAATTTTTAATTACTTGACTCCTCTGATTGGTCGCTTGCTCATTAACATGCAAATATATGCAAAACTCATGTGGAAGAAGAAGAAGTCCATGAGATTCTTGGTGTCTAGCATTCTGGGAAGGTTATTTGTGCTGCAGAAAATCCAACTGAATGACGCTTTCAGACTGAAGTCAGACCAACAACCAGGAACTTTTCAGCATGGAATGAAGGTCCAGAGGCCAAAATCCAAACCCAGTTCCCTGAAAGCATCACAGTGTTAACATGATAAGATCTGGTAGAGGGAAAGAAAACAAACATATTTACAACATTTCATCAGCTTTTGAACAATTTACAGCTCATTTCTGAAAGGTGAAGAACACCTACTCGTCTTTTCTCACAGACTGATAAAATAAAAACATTTGCAAGATAATTTTCCAATTTTACAGCTGTGATATTTTTCATTTTTCCTCATGGATGAGAGCTATGCATGATGATAATCAATGGAAATCTAAATTTCAAATATATAAAAACATGTCAGAAACATTCTATTTGAATAACAAGCTAGCAGTTTACACTTAAGATACGGACAGTGCTTGTAAGGGTGAGCGCTGCTTCCAGACTCTGAGATTCATTAACCGCATTGGAACATTTTTTCAGAACGGGCGGTGCTGCATATCACACACGGTACAGCATAACGTGTCATATGCGTCAGCCTCATCCTGAGAAAACCCATAGAAAACATTGTGATTTGGGGTTTTGTGATGTGTTTTGGCTGTTTTCATGGGTCAATATCACAACGTAAAGGATCCTAATGGCTTAACAGGTGACCAACGTCTGATTCTAAGTTCATTTGATGGTACCATATTGGGATGTAAAGGTGTTCTACAGGAAGCTTGTGGTTGGAAACCGTTAAGCCATTAGGGTTCTTTACATTGTGATATGAACCCATTAAAAACGACAAAACAGATTACAAAACCATCAGGAGCCAACAGAAACACAATGGCTTTCACGCGCGAGCGCTGGTTGACGACTGGGCAGATGTTAGGCACTGAGGCCAAAATAGGGCCACATGCTTTAGAGCTGAAAGCAGCTTTGCCTTGAGTCTATATTACTGGGCCAATTCTGGTGTGACTGCTGTGAACCAATAATGTAAAAAAATGACATTTGTTTCTAAGATACACTCAATAACCTGTCGTTCCGTCCTTTAGTTTTCAGACAATTTGTTAATGAAAAAAGGTAATAAGTGGTTTTGAATGTCCTGGTGACCTGAAATCTTCTCTGTCGACTTTAAACTGTCTGGCGCAGTTCTACACTGTCCCTCCTCATCATCAACCGATGGTGCAGCTCTACACTGTCCCTCCTCATCATCAGCACATTGTGTAGTTCTGCACTTTCCCTCTTCATCATCAGTTCTACACTGTACCTCCTCATCACCAACCGATGGTGCAGCTCTACACTGTCCCTCCTCATCATCAGCACATTGTGTAGTTCTGCACTTTCCCTCTTCATCATCAGTTCTACACTGTACCTCCTCATCACCAACCGATGGTGCAGTTCTACACTTTCCCTCTTCATCATCAGCAGATGGCGTAGTTCTACACTTTCCCTCCTCATCATCAGCACATTGTCTAGTTCTGCACTGTTGCTCTTCATCACTGTCCCTCCTCATCGCCAGCAGATGGCGCAGTTCTACATTGTCCCTCCTCATCATCAACAGATGGCGATGTTTTACACTGTGCCTCCTCATCACCAACCGATGGTGCAGCTCTACACTGTACCTCTTCGTCATCAGCAGATGGCATAGTTCTACACTGTCCCTCCTCATCATCAGCACATTGTGTAGTTCTGCACTTTCCCTCTTCATCATTAGTTCTACACTGTACCTCATCGCCAGCAGATGGCGCAATTCCATACTGTCCCTCCTCATCATCAGCACATTTTCTAGTTCTGCACTGTCCCTCTTCATCACTGTCCATCCTCATCACCAGCCGATGGTGCAGTTCTACGCTTTCCTTCTTCATCATTAGTTCTACACTGTCCCTCCTCATCATCAACCGATGGTGCAGCTCTACACTGTCCCTCCTCATCATCAGCACATTGTGTAGTTCTGCACTTTCCCTCTTCATCATTAGTTCTACACTGTACCTCATCGCCAGCAGATGGCCCAATTCCACACTGTCCCTCCTCATCATCAGCACATTTTCTAGTTCTGCACTGTCCCTCTTCATCACTGTCCATCCTCATCACCAGCCGATGGTGCAGTTCTACACTTTCCTTCTTCATCATTAGTCCTACACTGTACCTCCTCATCATCAGCAGATGGCGCAATTCCACACTGTCCCTCCTCATCATCAGCACATTTTCTAGTTCTGCACTGTCCCTCTTCATCACTGTCCATCCTCATCATCAGCAGATGGCGTAGTTCTACACTGTCCCTCCTCATCACCAACCGATGGTGCAGCTCTACACTGTGCCTCCTCATCATCAGCACATTGTGTAGTTCTGCACTTTCCCTCTTCATCATTAGTTCTACACTGTACCTCCTCATCGCCAGCAGATGGCGCAATTCCACACGGTCCCTCCTCATCATCAGCACATTTTCTAGTTCTGCACTGTCCCTCTTCATCACTGTCCATCCTCATCACCAGCCGATGGTGCAGTTCTACGCTTTCCTTCTTCATCATTAGTTCTACACTGTACCTCCTCATCATCAGCAGATGGCGTAGTTCTACACTGTCCCTCCTCATCATCAACCGATGGTGCAGCTCTACACTGTCCCTCCTCATCATCAGCACATTGTGTAGTTCTGCACTTTCCCTCTTCATCATTAGTTCTACACTGTACCTCATCGCCAGCAGATGGCCCAATTCCACACTGTCCCTCCTCATCATCAGCACATTTTCTAGTTCTGCACTGTCCCTCTTCATCACTGTCCATCCTCATCACCAGCCGATGGTGCAGTTCTACACTTTCCTTCTTCATCATTAGTCCTACACTGTACCTCCTCATCATCAGCAGATGGCGCAATTCCACACTGTCCCTCCTCATCATCAGCACATTTTCTAGTTCTGCACTGTCCCTCTTCATCACTGTCCATCCTCATCATCAGCAGATGGCGTAGTTCTACACTGTCCCTCCTCATCACCAACCGATGGTGCAGCTCTACACTGTCCCTCCTCATCATCAGCACATTGTGTAGTTCTGCACTTTCCCTCTTCATGATTAGTTCTACACTGTACCTCCTCATCGCCAGCAGATGGCGCAATTCCACACTGTCCCTCCTCATCATCAGCACATTTTCTAGTTCTGCACTGTCCCTCTTCATCACTGTCCATCCTCATCACCAGCAGATGGCGCAATTCCACACTATCCCTCCTCATCACCAGCAGATGGCGCAGTTCTACACTGTCCCTCTTCATCACCAGCAGCAGGTGAAGTTCATTACTAATTAAAGGCTTTTAGATTTAAGAGTCGCCGCTGAGTTTAAACCGTCAGATCGGCTAAAGCAGAAGCAAACTCAGCTCAGCTTACACCACCCTCAGGTGGCGCTCTGATTGTGGAGCAATTCTAGTCTGGAGGACTGAACTCCTGTCCTCTTTTTCTGGAACACCAACAGGAGAACCACAGCACTAACAACGATATTTATGGTTAAATAAACTTCCCGAAGAGAGAAAAGCTGACGAGTTCAGGTCTTTGACTTTGTTTAGGTTTGCAGTCTCTCTCCAACCGTCTTAAACTATCGCCCAGGTGAGAAGAAAGTCTCTATAATCACTATAACAGAGCGCTAAGAGCACCAGGACGGAAACTAGAGCAGCACCACTGATATTTCTGCACTTAGCACTTTATAAACACTTCACAACAGTGATGTAGGAAGCTGAGGCTAACATTATTAGCATGCGTGCTAGCAGTTAGAGATAGCTCTTGTTGAGATTCTCCTCATTAACGAGGAAAACATTGGCAGTTCAGCCCTCCTGAGGTTTGTAGACGGAGCTCTGAGCTGATCTGGTCCTGCTGAAGACTCACTGCTTCTGTTTTGTTCTTGTAGCTTTACATTTTCACACTGTTCACTAAAATAACAGCAGCACTTCGATTCAGAACAATGTCTGATCAGCCTACCTGACTCTGGAGCCGCTCTCCTTCTAACACCACACCTCATTGGCTGATCTGTTACCATGTCCTTGTCTGATTGGTCCATCATTAATGTAGCGTTCATGATTATTATGGTGTAAACACTGTGCCAGTCTTAAAATCTTTGAAGTAGAAAATGAATATTTAAAATATTAGCAAGTAATTAAAACTTAAAACTAAATTTAATCATAGAAAAACTCAATCAGCCCGTTTAAACAACCTAATCAATATATATCCGTATTCAGATGATAGCACTAACACCTTAGATCTAAAATTTAAAATCTACTAACACTACTGCTATTAATATTAGTAATATAATCACTTGTAGGTAGTTTGACCAGAGGAGGATGGGTCCCCCCTGGTGAGCCTGGTTCCTCCCAAGATTTCTTCCTCATTTCTGAGGGAGTTATTCCTATTCCTGTTGCCCCTGGCTTGCCTGCCGGGGGCTTTTTACATTCTTGTTCAAACTTTGTCTTTTCTGGAATTCTGTGAAGCTGCTTTGTGACAACATCTGTTGTAAAAAGCGCTACAAATAAATTTGATTTGATAATTGTTTAGGATTTTTCATACCCAAAGGGTGAAGTGCCCATTTTTTGTTGAGGGGGTTCTCACCCCTCCTCTTTTCACACCCACTGAAAGAAGAGTGTCTGAGTTTATCTGATTAAAGACTTACAGGGACAAAATACTTCATTACATAATATTAAAATATGAGAGGAGACCTCCGTTCTGTTGATAGAACCTGTTATCATCAGGACACCATCCTGAGTCCCACTCCATCTGCAGCACTGGTGACCGTTGAAGGTCCAGAAACCTGACCGTGGAATCTGGGTGGATCATGTGACTCAACAATGGAGGAGGTTCACACTCCAGGCTTCACTGGTGCCTCACAATAGGAGCTTTGTGTGTTAGCAAGTGAAACAGGTCAGTAATGAGAGGGGTGGAGATTCCTGTAATGAGCCACACCCACTCCAGCTAATTAGCTTCTTCAGAAGTGCCTGATTGAAACCACACTGTTCATTTTCTTATTCTGCACTTGGAGAAAGCTGTCAGAACTTTAAAAGTCTTTTTTGGGGGGTACTAAAGTGGCGGCATTGCACAAAGCATTGTGTCACAGAACTGTTTACCATCAATGTGAAGACCGGTACTAAAGTACTTAGAAACTATAAAATGGAAAATTTCTGGGTGCAATGGTCTAGAAGTTTGTGACTTCCATGTCTATGATTGTGACAGGCTGTGTTGTATGATAGTACTTAATAATCTAAAAACAATTTTGCATAATTGACCTTAAACTGAGCAGAAAGAACAGTTCAGAAATTCAAGATGTCAAACAGAGTTTGCAGCTTGGTTGGTCACATCTAACATGGTGCTCTAGGATTCTCATTCATGGTGACTCAAAAAATTTGCATAATTATCATATTCTCATCAGGAAATGACAAGAAGTTACCATCAATTTGAGAGCCAGTCCTCAAAGCTGCTATTCATAAGAGGAAGCTTGTTCTTCACGACGTGATTAAAACAACATGTTTAAAGTCTCTTGTCTAAAGTGGAACAGGGGAGCGTCAAAATATGTTGCTGGTATTTCCAACATGAGGCTTGTTGCTGTAACTGTGCAATATTCCTGACCACTACAAGTTTCTGACCACAGTGTCAAACAGAGAGGAAACGGCTTCATCAGCCAATCTTAACGTGGAGCTTCAAGCTTCTCATTTATGGTAACCCAGAAAATTAGCATATTACCATATCTGGATATCAAAACTTACCATCAATGTGACAAGTAGTCTTGAAGCAGTTAACACATTTATATCTGTTTTTTCTCTTATAAATTTGGGCTGCTCAAACTGCTTCAGGTCCCATCTGAGGCTATAGAGATGGTAGGCTAGTCAAACACTGGCTAGTCTTAAGTCCCGCCCACAGAAGGCAGGAGGACCGCCTCTTTGGCAGTGAAGGGGTGGAGCAAATGTGCTAGCCCAAATTTAATCTGCCATGTTCTACCATGTGGTCAGAGCGCTGATTCTTTGAGATTCGATAGCGCTTCAGGCCTAATGGAGAACGTGGACACGGCCCTCGGGTGTTGGGCGAAGGCCAGGTCAAGGCGGTGGACACGGCCCAGGCCATTCCCTCGGCCGTTGGGCGAAGGCCAGGGCGGTGGACACGGCCAAGGCCATGCCCTCGGCCGTTGGGCGAAGGCCAGGGCGGTGGACACGGCCCACGCCAGGCCCTCGGCCGTTGGGCGGTGGACACGGCCCACGCCAGGCCCTCGGCCGTTGGGCGGTGGACACGGCCCACGCCAGGCCCTTGGGCGGTGGACACGGCCCACGCCAGGCCCTCGGCCGTTGGGCGGTGGACACGGCCCAGGCCATGACCTCGGCCGTGGGGCGGTGGACACGGCCCAGGCCAGGACCTCGGCGTCCTGGTAGAAAAGTGTAGAAAGACTTGAGGTCAAGGAAAGAATAAATGCTATACGAAGCGTTTTAAAAAGCACTTTGAACAAGAGAACCTCTTTTGCGATGCTGGTATTTACTCTGTGGGACTAGGCTTCTCAATCGTGGTAGAAATACCTGTTTTTCAGAGTTTTTCTCGTCTTCACCGTCATGCAGAACACCGTTCACATCACAAGCTTTATAAAGACTCAATGGAATTTTTAATTACTTGACTCCTCTGATTGGTCGCTTGCTCATTAACATGTAAATATATGCAAAACTCATGTGGAAGAAGACGTCCATGAGATTCTTGGTGTCTTGCATTCTGGGAAGGTTATTTGTGCTGCAGAAAATCCAACTGAATGACGCTTTCAGACTGAAGTCAGACCAACAACCAGGAACTTTTCAGCATGGAATGAAGGTCCAGAGGCCAAAATCCAAACCCAGTTCCCTGAAAGCATCACAGTGTTAACATGATAAGATCTGGTAGAGGGAAAGAAAACAAACATATTTACAACATTTCATCAGCTTTTGAACAATTTACAGCTCATTTCTGAAAGGTGAAGAACACCTACTCGTCTTTTCTCACAGACTGATAAAATAAAAACATTTGCAAGATAATTTTCCAATTTTACAGCTGTGATATTTTTCATTTTTCCTCATGGATGAGAGCTATGCATGATGATAATCAATGGAAATCTAAATTTCAAATATATAAAAACATGTCAGAAACATTCTATTTGAATAACAAGCTAGCAGTTTACACTTAAGATACGGACAGTGCTTGTAAGGGTGAGCGCTGCTTCCAGACTCTGAGATTCATTAACCGCATTGGAACATTTTTTCAGAACGGGCGGTGCTGCATATCACACACGGTACAGCATAACGTGTCATATGCGTCAGCCTCATCCTGAGAAAACCCATAGAAAACATTGTGATTTGGGGTTTTGTGATGTGTTTTGGCTGTTTTCATGGGTCAATATCACAACGTAAAGGATCCTAATGGCTTAACAGGTGACCAATGTCTGATTCTAAGTTCATTTGATGGTACCATATTGGGATGTAAAGGTGTTCTACAGGAAGCTTGTGGTTGGAAACCGTTAAGCCATTAGGGTTCTTTACATTGTGATATGAACCCATTAAAAACGACAAAACAGATTACAAAACCATCAGGAGCCAACAGAAACACAATGGCTTTCACGCGCGAGCGCTGGTTGACGACTGGGCAGATGTTAGGCACTGAGGCCAAAATAGGGCCACATGCTTTAGAGCTGAAAGCAGCTTTGCCTTGAGTCTATATTACTGGGCCAATTCTGGTGTGACTGCTGTGAACCAATAATGTAAAAAAATGACATTTGTTTCTAAGATACACTCAATAACCTGTCGTTCCGTCCTTTAGTTTTCAGACAATTTGTTAATGAAAAAAGGTAATAAGTGGTATTGAATGTCCTGGTGACCTGAAATCTTCTCTGTCGACTTTACTCTGTCTGGCGCAGTTCTACACTGTCCCTCCTCATCATCAACCGATGGTGCAGCTCTACACTGTCCCTCCTCATCATCAGCACATTGTGTAGTTCTGCACTTTCCCTCTTCATCATCAGTTCTACACTGTACCTCCTCATCACCAACCGATGGTGCAGCTCTACACTGTCCCTCCTCATCATCAGCACATTGTGTAGTTCTGCACTTTCCCTCTTCATCATCAGTTCTACACTGTACCTCCTCATCACCAACCGATGGTGCAGTTCTACACTTTCCCTCTTCATCATCAGCAGATGGCGTAGTTCTACACTTTCCCTCCTCATCATCAGCACATTGTCTAGTTCTGCACTGTTGCTCTTCATCACTGTCCCTCCTCATCGCCAGCAGATGGCGCAGTTCTACATTGTCCCTCCTCATCATCAACAGATGGCGATGTTTTACACTGTCCCTCCTCATCACCAACCGATGGTGCAGCTCTACACTGTACCTCTTCGTCATCAGCAGATGGCATAGTTCTATACTGTCCCTCCTCATCATCAGCACATTGTGTAGTTCTGCACTTTCCCTCTTCATCATTAGTTCTACACTGTACCTCATCGCCAGCAGATGGCACAATTCCACACTGTCCCTCCTCATCATCAGCACATTTTCTAGTTCTGCACTGTCCCTCTTCATCACTGTCCATCCTCATCACCAGCCGATGGTGCAGTTCTACGCTTTCCTTCTTCATCATTAGTTCTACACTGTCCCTCCTCATCATCAACCGATGGTGCAGCTCTACACTGTCCCTCCTCATCATCAGCACATTGTGTAGTTCTGCACTTTCCCTCTTCATCATTAGTTCTACACTGTACCTCATCGCCAGCAGATGGCCCAATTCCACACTGTCCCTCCTCATCATCAGCACATTTTCTAGTTCTGCACTGTCCCTCTTCATCACTGTCCATCCTCATCACCAGCCGATGGTGCAGTTCTACACTTTCCTTCTTCATCATTAGTCCTACACTGTACCTCCTCATCATCAGCAGATGGCGCAATTCCACACTGTCCCTCCTCATCATCAGCACATTTTCTAGTTCTGCACTGTCCCTCTTCATCACTGTCCATCCTCATCATCAGCAGATGGCGTAGTTCTACACTGTCCCTCCTCATCACCAACCGATGGTGCAGCTCTACACTGTGCCTCCTCATCATCAGCACATTGTGTAGTTCTGCACTTTCCCTCTTCATCATTAGTTCTACACTGTACCTCCTCATCGCCAGCAGATGGCGCAATTCCACACGGTCCCTCCTCATCATCAGCACATTTTCTAGTTCTGCACTGTCCCTCTTCATCACTGTCCATCCTCATCACCAGCCGATGGTGCAGTTCTACGCTTTCCTTCTTCATCATTAGTTCTACACTGTACCTCCTCATCATCAGCAGATGGCGTAGTTCTACACTGTCCCTCCTCATCATCAACCGATGGTGCAGCTCTACACTGTCCCTCCTCATCATCAGCACATTGTGTAGTTCTGCACTTTCCCTCTTCATCATTAGTTCTACACTGTACCTCATCGCCAGCAGATGGCCCAATTCCACACTGTCCCTCCTCATCATCAGCACATTTTCTAGTTCTGCACTGTCCCTCTTCATCACTGTCCATCCTCATCACCAGCCGATGGTGCAGTTCTACACTTTCCTTCTTCATCATTAGTCCTACACTGTACCTCCTCATCATCAGCAGATGGCGCAATTCTGCACTGTCCCTCTTCATCACTGTCCATCCTCATCATCAGCAGATGGCGTAGTTCTACACTGTCCCTCCTCATCACCAACCGATGGTGCAGCTCTACACTGTCCCTCCTCATCATCAGCACATTGTGTAGTTCTGCACTTTCCCTCTTCATCATTAGTTCTACACTGTACCTCCTCATCGCCAGCAGATGGCGCAATTCCACACTGTCCCTCCTCATCATCAGCACATTTTCTAGTTCTGCACTGTCCCTCTTCATCACTGTCCATCCTCATCACCAGCAGATGGCGCAATTCCACACTATCCCTCCTCATCACCAGCAGATGGCGCAGTTCTACACTGTCCCTCTTCATCACCAGCAGCAGGTGAAGTTCATTACTAATTAAAGGCTTTTAGATTTAAGAGTCGCCGCTGAGTTTAAACCGTCAGATCGGCTAAAGCAGAAGCAAACTCAGCTCAGCTTACACCACCCTCAGGTGGCGCTCTGATTGTGGAGCAATTCTAGTCTGGAGGACTGAACTCCTGTTCTCTTTTTCTGGAACACCAACAGGAGAACCACAGCACTAACAACGATATTTATGGTTAAATAAACTTCCCGAAGAGAGAAAAGCTGACGAGTTCAGGTCTTTGACTTTGTTTAGGTTTGCAGTCTCTCTCCAACCGTCTTAAACTATCGCCCAGGTGAGAAGAAAGTCTCTATAATCACTATAACAGAGCGCTAAGAGCACCAGGACGGAAACTAGAGCAGCACCACTGATATTTCTGCAGTTAGCACTTTATAAACACTTCACAACAGTGATGTAGGAAGATGAGGCTAACATTATTAGCATGCGTGCTAGCAGTTAGAGATAGCTCTTGTTGAGATTCTCCTCATTAACGAGGAAAACATTGGCAGTTCAGCCCTCCTGAGGTTTGTAGACGGAGCTCTGAGCTGATCTGGTCCTGCTCACGACTCACTGCTTCTGTTTTGTTCTTGTAGCTTTACATTTTCACACTGTTCACTAAAATAACAGCAGCACTTCGATTCAGAACAATGTCTGATCAGCCTACCTGACTCTGGAGCCGCTCTCCTTCTAACACCACACCTCATTGGCTGATTTGTTACCATGTCCTTGTCTGATTGGTCCATCATTAATGTAGCGTTCATGATTATTATGGTGTAAACACTGTGCCAGTCTTAAAATCTTTGAAGTAGAAAATGAATATTTAAAATATTAGTAAGTAATTAAAACTTAAAACTAAATTTAATCATAGAAAAACTCAATCAGCCCGTTTAAACAACCTAATCAATATATATCCGTATTCAGATGATAGCACTAACACCTTAGATCTAAAATTTAAAATCTACTAACACTACTGCTATTAATATTAGTAATATAATCACTTGTAGGTAGTTTGACCAGAGGAGGATGGGTCCCCCCTGGTGAGCCTGGTTCCTCCCAAGATTTCTTCCTCATTTCTGAGGGAGTTATTCCTATTCCTGTTGCCCCTGGCTTGCCTGCCGGGGGCTTTTTACATTCTTGTTCAAACTTTGTCTTTTCTGGAATTCTGTGAAGCTGCTTTGTGACAACATCTGTTGTAAAAAGCGCTACAAATAAATTTGATTTGATAATTGTTTAGGATTTTTCATACCCAAAGGGTGAAGTGCCCATTTTTTGTTGAGGGGGTTCTCACCCCTCCTCTTTTCACACCCACTGAAAGAAGAGTGTCTGAGTTTATCTGATTAAAGACTTACAGGGACAAAATACTTCATTACATAATATTAAAATATGAGAGGAGACCTCCGTTCTGTTGATAGAACCTGTTATCATCAGGACACCATCCTGAGTCCCACTCCATCTGCAGCACTGGTGACCGTTGAAGGTCCAGAAACCTGACCGTGGAATCTGGGTGGATCATGTGACTCAACAATGGAGGAGGTTCACACGCCAGGATTCACTGGTGCCTCACAATAGGAGCTTTGTGTGTTAGCAAGTGAAACAGGTCAGTAATGAGAGGGGTGGAGATTCCTGTAATGAGCCACACCCACTCCAGCTAATTAGCTTCTTCAGAAGTGCCTGATTGAAACCACACTGTTCATTTTCTTATTCTGCACTTGGAGAAAGCTGTCAGAACTTTAAAAGTCTTTTTTGGGGGGTACTAAAGTGGCGGCATTGCACAAAGCATTGTGTCACAGAACTGTTTACCATCAATGTGAAGACCGGTACTAAAGTACTTAGAAACTATAAAATGGAAAATTTCTGGGTGCAATGGTCTAGAAGTTTGTGACTTCCATGTCTATGATTGTGACAGGCTGTGTTGTATGATAGTACTTAATAATCTAAAAACAATTTTGCATAATTGACCTTAAAATGAGCAGAAAGAACAGTTCAGAAATTCAAGATGTCAAACAGAGTTTGCAGCTTGGTTGGTCACATCTAACATGGTGCTCTAGGATTCTCATTCATGGTGACTCAAAAAATTTGCATAATTATCATATTCTCATCAGGAAATGACAAGAAGTTACCATCAATTTGAGAGCCAGTCCTCAAAGCTGCTATTCATAAGAGGAAGCTTGTTCTTCACGACGTGATTAAAACAACATGTTTAAAGTCTCTTGTCTAAAGTGGAACAGGGGAGCGTCAAAATACGTTGCTGGTATTTCCAACATGAGGCTTGTTGCTGTAACTGTGCAATATTCCTGACCACTACAAGTTTCTGACCACAGTGTCAAACAGAGAGGAAACGGCTTCATCAGCCAATCTTAACGTGGAGCTTCAAGCTTCTCATTTATGGTCCATCCATCCATCCATCCATTTTCTAAGCCGCTTCTCCGTAAGGGTCGCGGGGGGGAGCTGGAGCCTATCCCAGCAGTCTTCGGGCGGAAGGCAGGATACACCCTGGACAGGTCGCCAGTCCATCGCAGGGCAATTTCATTTATGGTAACCCAGAAAATTAGCATATTACCATATCTGGATATCAAAACTTACCATCAATGTGACAAGTAGTCTTGAAGCAGTTAACACGTTTATATCTGTTTTTTCTCTTATAAATTTGGGCTGCTCAAACTGCTTCAGGTCCCATCTGAGGCTATAGAGATGGTTGGCTAGTCTTAAGTCCCGCCCACAGAAGGCAGGAGGACCGCCTCTTTGGCAGTGAAGGGGTGGAGCAAATGTGCTAGCCCAAATTTAATCTGCCATGTTCTACCATGTGGTCAGAGCGCTGATTCTTCGAGATTCGATAGCGCTTCAGGCCTAATGGAGAACGTGGACACGGCCCTCGGGTGTTGGGCGAAGGCCAGGTCAGGGCGGTGGACACGGCCCAGGCAATGCCCTCAGCCGTTGGGCGAAGGCCAGGGCGGTGGACACGGCCCAGGCCATTCCCTCGGCCGTTGGGCGAAGGCCAGGGCGGTGGACACGGCCAAGGCCATGCCCTCGGCCGTTGGGCGAAGGCCAGGGCGGTGGACACGGCCCAGGCCAGGCCCTCGGCCGTTGGACACGGCCCAGGCCAGGCCCTCGGCCGTTGGACACGGCCCAGGCCAGGCCCTCGGCCGGTGGGCGGTGGACACGGCCCAGGCCAGGCCCTCGGCCGGTGGACACGGCCCAGGCCAGGCCCTCGGCCGTGGGGCGGTGGACACGGCCCAGGCCAGGACCTCGGCCGTTGGGCGGTGGACACGGCCCAGGCCAGGACCTCGGCCGTTGGACACGGCCCAGGCCAGGACCTCGGCCGTGGGGCGGTGGACACAGCCAAAGTGTAGAAAGACTTGAGGTCAAGGAAAGAATAAATGCTATACGAAGCGTTTTAAAAAGCACTTTGAACAAGAGAACCTCTTTTGCGATGCTGGTATTTACTCTGTGGGACTAGGCTTCTCAATCGTGGTAGAAATACCTGTTTTTCAGAGTTTTTCTCGTCTTCACCGTCATGCAGAACACCGTTCACATCACAAGCTTTATAAAGACTCAATGGAATTTTTAATTACTTGACTCCTCTGATTGGTCGCTTGCTCATTAACATGCAAATATATGCAAAACTCATGTGGAAGAAGAAGAAGTCCATGAGATTCTTGGTGTCTAGCATTCTGGGAAGGTTATTTGTGCTGCAGAAAATCCAACTGAATGACGCTTTCAGACTGAAGTCAGACCAACAACCAGGAACTTTTCAGCATGGAATGAAGGTCCAGAGGCCAAAATCCAGACCCAGTTCCCTGAAAGCATCACAGTGTTAACATGATAAGATCTGGTAGAGGGAAAGAAAACAAACATATTTACAACATTTCATCAGCTTTTGAACAATTTACAGCTCATTTCTGAAAGGTGAAGAACACCTACTCGTCTTTTCTCACAGACTGATAAAATAAAAACATTTGCAAGATAATTTTCAAATTTTACAGCTGTGATATTTTTCATTTTTCCTCATGGATGAGAGCTATGCATGATGATAATCAATGGAAATCTAAATTTCAAATATATAAAAACATGTCAGAAACATTCTATTTGAATAACAAGCTAGCAGTTTACACTTAAGATACGGACAGTGCTTGTAAGGGTGAGCGCTGCTTCCAGACTCTGAGATTCATTAACCGCATTGGAACATTTTTTCAGAACGGGCGGTGCTGCATATCACACACGGTACAGCATAACGTGTCATATGCGTCAGCCTCATCCTGAGAAAACCCATAGAAAACATTGTGATTTGGGGTTTTGTGATGTGTTTTGGCTGTTTTCATGGGTCAATATCACAACGTAAAGGATCCTAATGGCTTAACAGGTGACCAACGTCTGATTCTAAGTTCATTTGATGGTACCATATTGGGATGTAAAGGTGTTCTACAGGAAGCTTGTGGTTGGAAACCGTTAAGCCATTAGGGTTCTTTACATTGTGATATGAACCCATTAAAAACGACAAAACAGATTACAAAACCATCAGGAGCCAACAGAAACACAATGGCTTTCACGCGCGAGCGCTGGTTGACGACTGGGCAGATGTTAGGCACTGAGGCCAAAATTGGGCCACATGCTTTAGAGCTGAAAGCAGCTTTGCCTTGAGTCTATATTACTGGGCCAATTCTGGTGTGACTGCTGTGAACCAATAATGTAAAAAAATGACATTTGTTTCTAAGATACACTCAATAACCTGTCGTTCCGTCCTTTAGTTTTCAGACAATTTGTTAATGAAAAAAGGTAATAAGTGGTTTTGAATGTCCTGGTGACCTGAAATCTTCTCTGTCGACTTTAAACTGTCTGGCGCAGTTCTACACTGTCCCTCCTCATCATCAACCGATGGTGCAGCTCTACACTGTCCCTCCTCATCATCAGCACATTGTGTAGTTCTGCACTTTCCCTCTTCATCATCAGTTCTACACTGTACCTCCTCATCACCAACCGATGGTGCAGCTCTACACTGTCCCTCCTCATCATCAGCACATTGTGTAGTTCTGCACTTTCCCTCTTCATCATTAGTTCTACACTGTACCTCCTCATCGCCAGCAGATGGCGCAATTCCACACTGTCCCTCCTCATCATCAGCACATTTTCTAGTTCTGCACTGTCCCTCTTCATCACTGTCCATCCTCATCACCAGCAGATGGCGCAATTCCACACTGTCCCTCCTCATCACCAGCAGATGGCGCAGTTCTACATTTTTCCTCCTCATTGCTAGCAGATGGCGCAATTCCACACTGTCACTCCTCATCATCAGCACATTGTCTAGTTGTGCACTGTCCCTCTTCATTACTGTCCCTCCTCATCGCCAGCAGATGGCGCAGTTCTACACTGTCCCTCCTCATCGCCAGCAGATGGCGCAGTTCTGCACTATCCCTTTTCATCACCAGCAGCAGGTGAAGTTCATTACTAATTAAAGGCTTTTAGATTTAAGAGACGCCGCTGAGTTTAAACCGTCAGATCTGCTAAAGCAGAAGCAAACTCAGCTCAGCTTACACCGCCCTCAGGTGGCGCTCTGATTGTGGACCAGTTTTAGTCTGGAGGACTGAACCCCTGTCCTCTTTTTCTGAAACACCAACAGGAGAACCACAGCACTAAAAACGATATTTATGGTTAACTAAACTCCCCAAAGAGAGAAAAGCTGACGAGTTCAGGTCTTTGACTTTGTTTAGGTTTGCAGTCTCTCTCCAACCGTCTTAAACTATCGCCCAGGTGAGAAGAAAGTCTCTATAATCACTATAACAGAGCGCTAAGAGCACCAGGACGGAAAATAGAGCAGCACCACTGATATTTCTGCAGTTAGCACTTTATAAACACTTCACAACAGTGATGTAGGAAGCTGAGGCTAACATTATTAGCATGCGTGCTAGCAGTTAGAGATAGCTCTTGTTGAGATTCTCCTCATTAACGAGGAAAACATTGGCAGTTCAGCCCTCCTGAGGTTTGTAGACGGAGCTCTGAGCTGATCTGGTCCTGCTGAAGACTCACTGCTTCTGTTTTGTTCTTGTAGCTTTACATTTTCACACTGTTCACTAAAATAACAGCAGCACTTCATTTCAGAACAATGTCTGATCAGCCTACCTGACTCTGGAGCCGCTCTCCTTCCTCCATTTGGAGTCGCTCTCCTTCTAACACCACACCTCATTGGCTGATCTGTTACCATGTCTTTGTCTCATTGGTCCATTGATAAGATTATAACCAAGATTATGTAAACACTGTGTAATTTTTCATCTGTATAAGCTCTAGCACCCCCCTGCGGCTTGAGGGAGAAGCGGCTTAGAAAGTGTGTGTGTGTGTGTGTGTGTGTGTGTGTGTGAGACATGTTCACTAGTGCATTCAGTGGTGACTCCATCTCCACAATTCACCATCGCCCCCTTGTGTTGGCATTGACTCACTGCATTACACTCAGAAAAATCATGAATTGTGTGTATTTTGTGATGTTTTTTTCCTCCCAGATTTCCCCTACAAAACATTCACCTGAAGGGTTATAATTACACACCGTATCATGATATATAACTGGCTACTACTGCAGTGTGTGGAACTGAACAGTTCTAGCAGCCCTGAGCTGATACCATACCTGAGCACCCAGTGTTCTTCAGATCTAGTCAAGATTATCTTCTAATCAGTCTTTCAGGAGACTGGGTTTCTCAGATTAACCCAAAAACTTTGATCATTTATGTTATACCAAACAATAATATTGATCAGAACTCGTGATATTTAAAAATCCCATGACGGTGATCTCAGGAGCTCTCACAGTGCATGTGGAAACCAGCACTGTATTACTGAGAACATGGGTGGAACAAGAAATGATCTGGTCTATCTAAATGAAACCCAAAAGTACTGAGTGCAGATAAGAAACAGCATCACTTTCTGTCAACCAGTGTTCAGGCCGCATTCAGTCGGAATTCATTGATGCTAATGTTCATAGTATTAATCAGTATATAGGAAATCAGTATAATATCAGAGGTCGACGAAGTACACAAACCATGTACTTGAGTATCACTCCAGTAAAAGTAGAAGTTCCTCCCTTTAGACCTCCACTTGAGTAAAAGTACTAAAGTATTTGCCTTCAAATGTACTTAAGTATAAAGTAAAAGTACTAAAAGAGTAATTCTGGCTCTGATGTCCTGTTATCATTTTTATAACCAGACTGGCTTCATGAACTCATTTCAGGTGAAAGTCCTCCAGCGTCTCTCTTGGTAAACCAGTCTTTTAATAGAACCTCATTAATTAGTGACGCTGACGTCTATTAAAATGATCATCAGCACAAAACACTGAAGGTAAACAATTTCCATCAGGGAGAACCGAGTGGCTCTGAAATCACTTTTTACACACAAGCAAAGTTTCAGATTTATTTACAACTTAGTTCCAAGTTTAAGTTGAATAAAAACTGGCTTTAAACTCAGGATCACAGATGAGCTCCTTTACTATGTTGATCTGTAGGCCTCTGCTCATAAACATAAACCAGCCCAAACTAATTTACTATAAAATGAAATGGTGTTTGTAGAAATTCAGAAAAAAGCCGCGTCAGTCTCGACTGCATATGTGGACATATTTCTATATTGTGCTCTATTTACACAAAGTTAGGTTGGTTCATCATTTATGTTGAACAGACTCTCCCAAAGTTTTACGCTGCTGCGCTGACGTTGAACCGCGTGCTGCACTGGGTCGGTATGACCAACAGGTCAAAACCAGCTCTAAACAAAGTGACCGCTGGGCCCTGATTGGTGCTCTGGCTTTGCGCTTCTTTCGTTTTGACATGTTACGTTTTTATACACACAGAAACCAAAAGGAACGACAGATTTCTCAAAATGTAGGAGGAAAAAGTCGGATATTAGACTCTGAAATGTAGTGGAGTGAAAGGAAAAAGTCGCCCAGAACGGAGAAACTTCAGTACAGATACACCAAAAATACTAAAGTACAGAAACTAATTACATTTACTCAGTTACTCAGTTACTGTCCACCACTGTATATTATCATACTAAAGAGTCAAGGAGCCTCTTATGACTACCATACATGTGAAAACAGTCTTGAAATACTTGAGGTTTAGAACTATATGCATGTTGTGAAGTTGGTGCCTCACTGTTTTCATTGTTCCGCACTCAGTGCAGGTGAGCTTGGTATAGTTTAGTGTTGGGCTATTGTTGGTCAGAGAATCAGAAGGTGCTTTATGCATGAAGGGAACATGAGGTGGACCTTGGGGCTCAATAGGTGGAGAACAGAAAGTGTGAATTCTGACCCTGGAACTATGGAAGTCTTTGATTTGGTACGATTTTTCTTACATTAATGATCTCTTTTAGCCTAAGTAGAAGTTTCTAGTCTATATCAGAATCAGAATCAAGCTTTATTGGCTTGAATCAAGCTAGATTTCCAATGCATTAAAACAGAATGGCATCCCCTTTTCTCACGACTTTAAAGGAGAACTTATTATTCATGGTGGTATTCATTGTGTTTCTCAACTCTTTCTCACGTGTTGTAGGTCAGACTACGAGCGATCAGATGTTATCCTTATTGTAAAGGCCAATCCTAAATTATACAAGGACTGCTGGACTGTTCATTTTAATCTGCTTTCTACCCTCATCGTCCACTTTATCAGCTCCACTTACTGTATAGCTGCACTTTGTAGTTCTACAGTTACAGACTGTAGTCCATCTGTTTCTCTGAAACTCTGTTACCCTGTTCTTCAGTGGTCAGGACCCCCATGGACCCTCACAGAGCAGGTACTATTTGGGTGGTGGATCATTCTCAGCACTGCAGTAACACTGCCGTGGTGCTGGTACAAATGGATCAGACACAGCAGTGCTGCTGGAGTTTTTAAACACTGTGTCCACTCACTGTCCAATCTATTAGACACTCCTACCTTGTCGGTCCACCTTGTAGATGTAAAGTCAGAGACGACAGCTCATCTGCTGCTGCACAGTCTGTGTTGGTCGTCCTCTAGTCCTTCATCGGTGGTCACAGGACACTGTTGGCTGGATAGTTTTGGTTGGTGGACTATTCTCAGTCCAGCAGCGACACTGAAGTGTTTAAAAACTCCAGGACTGCTGTGTTTGATCCACTCAGACCAGCGCAACACACACTAACACACCACCACAACGTTACACCAGTGTTACTGCAGTGCTGAGAATGACCCACCACCCAAACAGTACCTGCTCTGTGAGGGTCCATGGACATATAAGAACTCTGCTCAGATCTTTATAACTTTATTTGCAGCACCTGATCAGCTGACAGATAAATGAGTCTGTAGAGGAGGTCAGTGTCCGATATTAAATGATCAGTTATTGGTAGAGCTGCAGGTTTGATGGTGCTTTTCTGTACAGCAGACATTTCCATTGTTTTTGTCAGTCAAATAAAGGCTGTAGCAACTTTTTCAGAACTTACCCCACTGGATCTGGACCTGACCGGAGATCTGAAGCAGCCAATCACAGCCAGCCGTGAAGAGTTACTGCGGTCCAGCACCACTAATCTGATTATATTTATCTGCTTCTGCGCACAGTACAGCACAGCACATAACCAGAACAAAACAAGAGGGCAAGTTAGTGAGCAGGTTTATTAAATGAAGGTCAATAAAGGGAGAAACTATCATGATAACATACTGTATGAATCTCTGGATTATTTCAGATGCAGTGGATCTGCTTTGTCTGTCTAATCTGGAGCAAAGCCGAACAACAAAGCAGTGCTGCCCAAGTGTGATTTGGTTGAACCTGCCAGAAATTCACCTCTACCCCATCCTCTCATCTCACACTGTACAAATAATTTCTTATTTCCATTTTAAATCATATTTCTGAATTATTTCCATCGCAGAATAAGGTGTAATATTGTAAAATTATTTTTAAAAACTCAATTTCATCACCAACATAACTGCCTTCTGTTTTCTCTTGCTTGTTTCAACTGTAAATAACTCTGCTGCCCCCCTGTGGCCAAACTCAGCAATACAGCACCACTGTTCCTCAAACTGATATCGGAGCAGCATTAAAGTTTGATTTAACTAAAAATTATTATTGTTAATTTGCTAAATAAATTCAACGGTTCAAGAACGATGACCTCAGAGAGCAGCGTCCCACATCTGGTGGTCAGTAGTGATATTGCGAGTGACATCACAGTAAAAATGTAATATATATATAATTATAATCACTTTATTTCACCATGTATGACATACATACAGGGTATTAATCTCGGTGAGTCACACATGTGACGTGTAACACACTGAGGCAGAAAGAAAACAAAAATTGAATGAATAGAATAAAGAATAAGAGCAGTCAAAATGAAAGCAGCTAAAGAGATGAACATGTGAATACCTGACCATACGCAGGTTTGAGGAGAAATACAACATGTTAAATATTTGGTAAAGTATATCAAAGAATTATATGAACGTCTGCAACATCACAATGCTTGATTTAAAAAAAAATCATTTTCCTGAAGTTTTCATAAAAAGAAGGGAAAAACAAAAAACTACTAATATGACTTATTATACATTTCACACACTGTGCTGGACTAAATCTTGTTAAAAGGGATAAATCATGCGCCTTTTGTAGTGAAGCATGTAGTATTATGACTAAATCTATAAAAGCACTGTGAAATAATTTACTATAATAATTAAGTCAATATTAACGTCAGCCACTCCTAGTTCAGACTGAGGACACCTGTCCTGGACAGCCCATAACTAATTACATATAGCCTGGTATAACCAATGCAGGCTGTTCTTTGTCACTGCGAGTTCAGTCTTCAGTTTTGTAGAGACAGTCAACACATTCAGCAAATCTGTCTCAGTGTGTGCTGATGTAGTAGTATAGAATAAAAATATAAACAAAAACACAGACTTGCTTTGTTCTGCCTTAAGCTTTAGCTCAGCTAAAGCTGCTTTTCTCGCATCTCTAGCAGGAACACTTTCCTCAAAAGTAGAACGGTTTCTTGTAAAAGGCTGAAGTCACTTATCATTCTCCAGCCTTTTCTCTGAATTTTCTGTCTAGTGTGTAGGTACCCTAAGACTCACGGGCTGTGGGTATAGGTAGTGATGTACATACCCTGCTACTTCACCACTGTAGATGGAAATGGGGGCACGAGTTCAATGTGTACCACTTTATAGCCTAGATTCACTTACCCATGACGGTTACTGTTCATTATTTGATCCTGTGTGACCCAGCTTGGGGTATTCCGAGTACTGAGTCAATGGCTAAAGTACACTCACTGGCCACTTTATTAGATTGCTAGTAAAAGGTCGGACCCCCTTTTGCCTTCAGAACTGCTTTAATTCTTCATGGCACACTTTCAACAAGGTGTTGGAAACGTTCCTCAGAGATGTTGGTTGGTTATTTGAGTTCCTGTTGCCTTTCTATCATGTGGAACCAGTCTGCCCATTCTCCTCTGACCTCTCACATCAACAAGGCATTTTCATCCACACAACTGACCGCTGACTGGATATTTCCTCTTTTTTGGACCATTCTCTGTAAACCCTAGAGATGGTTGTGTGTGAAAATCTCAGCAGATCAGCAGTTTCTGAAATACTCAGACCAGCCCGTCTGGCACCAACAACCACGCCATGTTCAAAGCCCCTTAAATCCCCTTTCTTCCCCATTCTGATGCTCGGTCTGCACTTCAGCAAGTTGTCTTGACTGCCTCTACATGCCTAAATGCATTGAGTTGTGGCTACGTGATTGGCTGATTAGCTATTTGTGTTAACAAGCAACTGAACATACCTAATAAAGTGGCTGGTGAGTGTAAGTGCCTTTTGTTGTATTTAAGTACACCTAATTATATCACAGTGGCACCCAGTTAATCTATTCAGTCTGATCTTGACAACTCAACACTGATTTGGTTTCATTTGGCATGAATAACTCTGTAAGAAGGTAGGATGAGTTTTCATACTAGACCTTTCACAGATGTTACCTTCAATCTGTCATGGTGTATAAACCTGGTGTCCAGTCTTCATGGCATTTAGTGTCCACTTCACCATCAGACTGGAAATCAACTGATATTTTTAAATAATAATGTCCGATAAAAGATTTGAAACCAGCCATTAGGGGTGTACTTTGTGTACTTCTGGTGGTCAGGAAGGGCATTAAAATTTATGTCAAAACTATCATGCGGATCACAAATATGATTGCCATACCAGATCGGTCGAGGCCCGGGTTAACAACGACCGCCACCGGTGCTGTTGACCAGCAGGGTGCCGGTAGAAATTGGACTACTGTAGGTCGAAGACCATCAAAGAGGAGAGGAGGAAGGCGGGTTAGAAGGCAGTGAGAGAGAAGGAAAGGCAGGAGTGTGGACTTTACAGTAGGGACTCTGAACATAGGGACAATGACTGGTAAAGGCAGAGAGCTTGCAGACATGATGGAGAGAAGGAAGATAGATATTCTGTGTGTTCAGGAGACCAGATGGAAAGGAAGCAAGGCCAGGAACATTGGAGGTGGATTTAAACTGTTCTATCATGGTGTAGAGAGGAAGAGACATGGAGTAGGGATAATCCTAAAGGAACAGCTTGTGAAAAGTGTTCTGGAGGTAAGGAGAGTGTCAGACAGGATCATGAGCCTGAAGTTGGACGTTGATGGTGTAATTTTGAATGTGGTCAGTTCATATGCACCACAGGTTGGTTGTCAGTTAGAGGAGAAAGAGGAATTTTGGAGTAAGATGGATGAAGTGGTAGATGGTGTCCCTAGAGAGGAGAGATTAGTGATTGGTGCAGACTTCAATGGACATGTTGGTGAAAGGAACAGAGGGGATGAAGAGGTGCTGGGTATGTATGGTGTGAAAGACAGAAAGGCAGAAGGTCAGATGGTTGTAGATTTTGCAAAGAGAATGGAAATGGCTGTGGTGAACACGTATTTTCAGAAGAGGGAAGAACACAGGGTGACATACAAGAGTGGAGGGAGGTGCACACAGGTGGATTATATCCTTAGCAGGAGATGCCACCTAAAGGAGATTGGAGATTGTAAAGTGGTGCCAGGGGAAAGTGTAGCAAGGCAGCATAGGGTGGTTGTCTGTAGAATGAGATTAGAAACAAAGAAGAGGAAGAGAGTGAAGACAGAGCCAAAGATTAGATGGTGGAAGTTGAAGGAGGAGGATGGTTGCAGGCAGTTCAGGTAAAAATTGCAACAGGCCCTTGGGGAGGTATGGAGATGTTTAGGAGAGAAGGCAGTGGACTTTTTAACCAGGTTGTTTAACAAAATCCTGGAGAGTGAGAGGATGCCTGATGAGTGGAGAAGTAGTGTACTGGTTCCCATTTTTAAGAACAAGGGTGATGTGCAGAGCTGCAGTAACTACAGAGGTATAAAGTTGATGAGCCACACCATGAAGGTATGGGAAAGAGTTGTTGAAGCAAGGCTAAGGCGAGAGGTTCAGATCAGTGAGCAGCAGTTTGGTTTCATGCCCAGAAAGAGTACCACAGATGCAATTTTTTGCTTTGAGAGTGTTGGTAGAGAGGTACAGAGAAGGTCAGAAGGAGCTACATTGTGTCTTTGTGGATCTAGAGAAGGCATATGATAGGGTGCCAAGAGAGGAACTGTGGTACTGAATGAGGAAGTCAGGTGTAGCTGAAAAGTATGTTAGGGTGGTGCAGGACATGTATGAGGATAGTGAGACAGTGGTGAGGTGTGCATTTGGAGTGACAAATGGTTTCAAGGTGAAGGTAGGGTTACATCAGGGATCAGCTTTGAGCCCTTTCTTGTTTGCAATGGTGATGGACAGGTTGACAGATGAGGTCGGGCAGGAGGCTCCATGGACCATGATGTTTGCAGATGATATTGTAATCTGTGGTGAGAGTAGAGAACAGGTGGAAGAGAATCTGGAGAGGTGGAGGTTTGCACTGGAGAGGAGAGGAATGAAGGTCAGTAGAGATAAGACAGAATACATATGTGTGAATGAGAGGGAGGCAGGTGGAAAGGTGAAGATGCAAGGAGTAGAGGTCGTAAAGGTGGATGACTTCAAATATCTTGGGTCAACCATCCAGAGCAATGGACAGTGCAAAAAAGAGGTGAAGAAGAGGGTGCAGGCAGGATGGAGTGGGTGGAGACAGGTGTCAGGGCTGATGTGTGACAGAAGGATAGCAGCAAGAGTGAAAGGGAAGGTTTACAAGACAGTAGTGCGTCCTGCTATGATGGATGGTTTGGAGACTGTGGCTCTGTCTAAAAGACAGGAGGCTGAGCTGGAGGTGGCGGAGATGAAAATGCTGAGATTTTCGTTGGGTGTGACAAGGCTGGACAAGATTAGAAATGAGCAGATCAGAGGGACAGTGAAGGTGGAGCAGTTTGGAAGAGGGGCCAGTTTGAGATGGTTTGGACATGTGTTGAGGAGGAATAGTGGATATATTGGGCAAAGAATGTTGGAGATGGAGCTGCCGGGTAGAAGGAGAAGAGGTTTATGGATGTAGTGAAGGTGGACATGGAGATGGTTGGTGAAAGTAGAGGAGGCAATGGATAGGGCAAGATGGAGGCAGATGATCCGCTGTGGCGACCCCTAAAGGGAGCAGCCGAAAGAAGAAGAAGTGTCCGATAAAAGATTTTGTCCCTGTAAATCTGTTTAAGAATGCTGTTGATTAACTAGGACACTCCAGATGTGTCCCACTTCAGGGGCTGCATTTGAAGGCCAATTGCATCACAGCGGCGCGACCTCGCTGTCCCATTTCAAAGGCTCAGTGTGTCTCAATGTGGCAGAGAAATGTGTCCTTTTCCATGGCAACAAAGGATCCAACATGTGGATTCTTCACCAGCCAACATAACCCGAGGCTCAGTATACTGGCGAGGTGATAAAAGTTACACAAGAAAGTATGAGTGTTTATTTAGTATCAGAAGAAAATTAAAAAGATCAAATTTGAAGATAAAACTATGTCGCGTGGTGTTTAAATAAATGCTGAGTCGTAGAGTGATGTTTTTAGGTGCATCTTAAAGAGTGAGCACTGACCTTGACTGTCTATGCTGATGATACACAGCTGTACATATCAGCCAAACAAGAAGATAAAAAGAAATAATGCATTTTTGTCAGGAAGCTCCAACAGGAAACTAAATAAACTTCAATTAGTTCAGATTGCTGCAGCTCGAGTTCTCACTAAAACCAGGAAATTTGATCACATCAGCCCAGTTTTATCAGCGTTACACTGGCTTCCTATCAAATACCGTATTGACTATAAAATTCTCTTATTGATGTATAAAGCCCTGCATGCTCTCTCATCCTAAAATTCAGAAGACTTCAATGGGGGGGGGGCTTTTTCTCGCAAAGCCCCCAAATTGTGGAATAATCTCCCAGTTAATGTTAGGGGCTCTGACACAGTCTCAACCTTTAAGTCTGGACTGAAAACATATTTGTGTAATTTAGCTTTTGATAATTAGCCTGCCCTTTAGAAAAAGGCAGGAGATCCAGGGGTTCACAGGCATAGAGGCTTATAGTAAACTGAGATGTTGGTGCTGTTGACCCACCACTTCACACGATCACACGTTAGTTGATGGTGGAGTGGGGGTCACAGTGTCTCAGGGGATTCTCGTATCTATGTTACCTTCTGGTTCTCTCCTTTTAGTTCATGCTGTTATAGTTAGAACTGCCGGAGTCACCAGCCACACTCTGGGGGAAATCATATTTTTTACGGCCATACTCCTGAGCAGAACTCATTTTGCCTCTTTACTCTTCCTGAGATAATGACTGCCTTCCCACCCTGTTGAAGACTGACCATCAGGGCCTCCTCCTCACCATCACCAACCCACTCTCCTGCTCATTTGTGCCAACTGCAATACCCTCAATTACATCACTGTGCCATCCAGATGTACCAGCATTGAGATAGGATGGGACTGATTCAGCTCACTCCCACTTTTCATAAAGACTCCGTCAGAGACCACCTCAGTCTGAGACCGCCTCCACCAGTGCAGTTTCTAAAGCTTCATCATCAAACAGATGATCCTCTTAGCTCTTATGCGGTATTTAGCTTATTAAACCATAACCCTGTTTGACCAGAGGAGGACGGGTCTCCCCTTGTGAGTCTTGGTTCCTCCCAAGGTTTCTTCCTCCAGTCTGAGGGAGCTTTTCCTTGCCACCGTTGCCTCTGGCTCGCTCACTGGGGGATACGTTGTAACTGTGTGTTTTCAAACTTCTGTAAAGCTGCTTTGTGACAACATCGTTGTAAAAAGTGCTATACAAATAAACTTGAATTGAATTGAATAATACAAGGTGGAATTGAGTTTCACAGTTTGGAAGCAGAATAACGGAACGAGATCTCTCAATGTTTTCTATATTTTACAGAGGGTGTTTGTAGAAGGCCACTATCTACAGATCTTAGATTACATGCTGGAACACAGACAGACACTCTGTGATGTAAACAGTGCTTTAAGGTTATTTAGAGCTTTAAAATCTAGTAGCAGAGCTTTAACACCTGTCCTGAATGATACAGACAGCCAGTGCAGCTCTTTTAAAACAGGAGTGATCTGATCTCTCCGTTTAGCTTTTGTCAGGATGCTGCTGTGTTTTATACGAGGTGTATTGTTTCCTTAGGAAGTCCAGTAAGATGATCATTACAGTGATCAACTCTGCTTGTAACAATGCATCAACAAGTTTCTCTGCATCGCTCTGAGAGAGAAAAGGCCAAACTTTATCAATATTTCTGAAATTAAAAGCTGCTTTAGTGACCGTTTACATGCAGGGTAAAACAGAGCTCACAGTCTAAGATCACAGCCAGGTTTCGTTCTGCAGGTTTGGCATATGAAGCTAGTTTCTCAAATCACTTTTTCTCAGAGTTTCTGTACCAATGATCAATATTTGTTTCTTCCTGATTTAATTGCAGAAAATTTTGCAACAACCACTGAGAAATCTCACACAAAGCTGGTTAGTCTGTCTAGAGTCTTGATCTTCACAAGGAACAGAAATGTACAGCAGCATCAGCATAGCTATGGAAATTTATACTATGCTTCTTAATGACACCACCTAGAGGTAAGTATGTACAAAGAGAAAAGCAAAGGCCCCAAGACTGAACCTTGAGAGACTCCACAATAAATGGCAAATCTTTGTGATGAATGATTTCTAAGTGAAACCATGAACTGACTGTTGCTTAAATACGATTTTAAAACTGATTCTAAACCTGTGCCCGAGAGGCCGACCCAGCATTCAAGACGCTGGATTAAAATCTTGTGCTCAACGGCATTAAAAGCTGTGCCAAGATCTAAAAAAAACCCAAAACAGAAGGATTTTGTGCATCATCATTGATGACACCAATCAATGTTGTCTCTGTACTATGGTTAATAGAACAAAAACTGACAAACTTCTCATATAAATTGTCTGAATACAACATTAAGACTTTACTTAAAAGGTAGGTTTGAAATTGGTGTAAAATTATTTAGAACGGAGGGATCCAGAATACTTTTTTTTTGGCTTTTTAAAAGCTTTTGGAAAAACATCTGTTGCCAGAACAATTTAGTTAAGGAATGAAGTAGGAACAGCATCAAGATCACATGCGGACGAACCTCGTTTCAGTCTGCTGAGCTACACCCCGTCTTATCAGGTCTATTTTATTTTGAAAACGAACTGCGAACTCAATCAAATTGTGAAGATAAACCACCTTAATACACGGGAGCAGACAAGCTGGGGTTAAATAGTCGGTCTACGGTGGAAAAAAGGATTTGTGTATAATCTCTGTGTCTGTTGGAAGCAACCAGGGTCTATGAGCATGCCCTCAGAATCGGGACACTGCTTCTTTACGTGAAACGAGCAGTAAGGCGTAAAAGGGAGCGGCGAGTTTAGGCCACTGAAATAGCCGTTAGTCCAGGTACACAGACAAAGCAGACGGTGATGCCTTAACGTTGTTTAATATGATTCATTTGTACATTTGTAACAGTAATATGTGCAACAAACCATTTTGTCTTTGCCGAAAACAGGCAATTTACAAGTTTACTTTTTCCTATAACATACATGAAATAACCCACAGTCTCGACTCTGAAGTACACTGTTTACAGTACGGATATTTTTCTCCAAACTGAGACGCGGTCTCGCATTAAGCCACAAGCTATAACATAATTCAGCGTGCCCTGCTCGTAACGTTAAACACACATGCGGTTCCAAAGAGAACCCTACCTTCAGGGCACTGCTGATAAACACTCTGAAAAAGACGGTTCTTTAATAAAGGCACCGCCTCTGTGTAGAACCACGAACCCCTCGAAGGAGCGTCTGAATGCTAATATGGTTCGTCGGATCGACGGAGAGGGCGTCGCATATGGTTCTGTACAGAAAAAGGGCTCTTCTATTGTTACGATGTCAACACAAGAACCCTTTTCGGTGCTATACAGAACCACACACCATGCAATTTCCATCGATCTGAAGAACAACTTCACCTAGCAAAGAGCCGTTTTAGCATTCAAATGGCCACGCGGGCGTCCATGGCCCACTGTCTCTACTAAAGAACCTTATATTTATTTATTTAAGGAGTGTGGGGTCCGGCGTTGAGCATCGAGAGCAGTTTGAAAGGCGCGTGGAATCAGCACCACGCCGAACGAATCCTTTAGGTAGTCCGGCTGTGGAGTAGCGGCCAGCTCCCCGGCCCAACTCCGGTTCATCGCTGACATGTTAGACATGATTCAGAAGGTAGGGTGCAAACCGTCAGACGGCCAGCAAAGAAACTGATCCTGAACAAACGCCGCATCCAAACAGGGGCTTTTCAGGACAACTGGGTATAAGATCCAAAAGATCTACTTAAAAGTTTCTTCAAAATAAAGGGAAGAGTCGCCTGCACGCCAACGTAGCTCATAGCGAACGCCGAAGTTGCCAGTTAGCCTGAAGAAGCACCAGCGCTCATTCACCTGTAGCCACATTAGCATTATTTGACGCTAACGTGGCTAAAAATGGATCACGTTAGCATTTACACGGCCGACACGCCTGCAAAATAACGCGCTCGCTGGCAGCAACGAACGTTCGGATGCCAGTGGGCCGACGTGCGCTTTCATCCGGGCAGCGCCAACTCATTCACTGCTAGCCACATTAGCATTAGTTAACTGGCTGGTCGACTGAACGACGCTAACGCAGCTGATGGTGAATGTTTTAGGTTGCCAGTTAGCATGAAGTCACAGCAGCAAGCCTGGCTTCGATTCACCGCGAGCCACAATAGTCTGACATGGCTAATACGGCACGACGTCGAGGCAACGTGAGACCAGCTACAATCACGTTAGCGTTATTTGCCGGATCGGTCTACCGTGTGACGCTAATGTAGCTAATCACGAATGCTTACGTTGCCAAGTGACTAGCTTTCATTTACTGCAAGCCTCATTAGCATCACATGCTAACACGGCAACAGAATAATGCTAACGTGGATAACGGCAAACGATAAGACGCCAGTTCGCATCGCTCCGTCTTTCGCTCCAAGCCGTATTAGCGTCAACTGAAAAATGCGAATGTGGCTAAAAACGAATGGTAAAAATGCCAGCTAGCGTGTCGAGATGGAGGTAATGCTCGTTTCATTCACTCGTAACTACGTCGGCATCATTTCACCAACAGGTCAACAAAATAACGTTAACGTCGCTAATAACGATCGCTGAATTTGCCAGATAGCATGACATCGAAGTAATGAGCTAGCGACGTTAGCGTTACTTGACTGACTGGTGACGTGAACAATGACAACGTGGCTAATAACGAACGGTAAAATGCTAGTTCGCTGGGTCAGGACAGCAGGGAAGACTCACTTTCATTCGCGTTAGCATTTTACTAACATGACAAACGAAATATTGGTCATGGATCTAATAACGATTGCTGAATTCTCCAGTTAGCATAACGTCAAAGTGTCGTAAAAGTAGCGGTCACTGCGCTTGCCCCATTAGCATTATTTGACTGACAGGTCAACTGAATAACGCTAATGTGTCTAGTTATGAGTGGCGGCGAGTCTTTAAGTTACTTCAACGTCTTTCTAACCAGCAAGTTCAACGGTCACCATGAGCTACGTTACCAAATGAGCCTTGCCTGCTGTGTTAACTGTGTTAACGAAAGGTAAAAAACCCGTTAGCGTGTCAAAATAACGGGCCTCGCTTTCGTCCACTCGCAGTTACGTTAGCATTATTTGACGGAACCTTTAAATAAAAAGCAAAACAATAATAAGTGTTATTTCTCTTCTGCGAAAGTGCCGAGATCGGGCTCTATCCCACCACCCTCTGGCGACGGGAAGTCGTGTAGTAACCGATGCAGGCAGGCCTCTCGCTGCACAAGCACCAACAGCGCCGTTTCCCTCCAACAGACCCAGAAAACGAACTGTTCCCGTTCGGATTTAAAACTACAAACGTGTCCAGGTACGTTCCGAACACCTGTACTGTTTAAGCTTTAATGCTTTACGAGGTCAAACCGAACCCGAGCGGTCCAGACGAAGCTCGCTACGCTTTGAGGAAGCATGTAAATGAACGCACAGGTATCTTAAAAAGGAAAAGAAAGGTTCTCAGGTGCCTCGTGTCCCTCGAGTGTTCCAGGGAAGCCAGTCCACTGAGGACTACCAAGTTTACTGTAAAGAGCTCTTCTGTAAATCGGTCAACGTTTATAGCTGAACAGGAAAAGCTATTCGTTTCGGTGTTGGCCCAGGCGTCGCCAACGCTCCAGCGTCCTCCGGGGCTCGACCGCTTCTGAACTCTTCTGAACTCTTCAACCCTGAGGCGTCATGACCCAGGCCAAGACTTTCTTCAGCTTGGAAAATGCACAAATGCCCAAGGTGACACGGGCAAGGAAGAATAAAGCGTCAGTTCAACCATCGTCAACCAGTTTCACGAACGCGAACGTCAGCTAGCAGGACAAACTAACTGACAACACTGGATTTCATTCAGGACCAGCCAGCGTGGCACGGTTTGGTTGAAGTATGCTCAAAAAAAAAAACAAACAAAAAAAAAAAAAACGGTTCTTCAAGTGTTTTCAGCTTGGAACCATGAGTTCTGCGTAGAACCATCTTTAAAATGGTGGAACGGTTCTTCAGACTGTTGTATACGATTCTGGATATCATCCAATAGTTATTCTGCTACTGTTACAACGTCAAGCTTCCAACAGAACCACCACTTTTTGGTCCTGCAAAAGAACCATTTTCAAAAAGCCTCCACACAGAACCATTCCCAACATGTTTTCCATCAATCTGAAGAACGATTTCACCAACATGGTTCCAAACAGAACCACTCTTTACTTAAAAAAAAAAACCCTAAAGAACATTTTTAAGGGTGTACCCCCCTTTACCAGAGCTCAACTTGCTGAAACTGTGCCTTGGCTGGTGGAGCTACATGAAAACCACTGAAACATAAAATAAAATAAAGTAGCAAGACGGGGGTTGACTGGCAGACGTGTCCTTCACAAGCAAAGGTGAACCAGAACATTAATAACTTACCTTCCTAGTGAAAAGGCTTTTCACAGCTCTTATTGCACTGACAAGCAATCGGACAACCACGGAAACAGTGGCAGCTACGACGTAGCACGGAACTAACTATACATGACCTCCGGCCACCGGCCGGGCAGACGGCAACTGGACAAACGCGATAATCAAAGGTCTTACAGTCGCAGCACTATTTTGATCATATCCTTCAGGTGCGTTCCAAATTCAGAACTCCAAAAAAAGCCATAACTGAAGTTCTTATTTTTCCTCCGTATGACAAAATAAACTATTCGACAGGAGACGTCACGACATCCTCCGTTTCTTTTTTTAAAGCAGGGCGTCTATTAGAAATGTTCACAACACATGCTATACATGATTTAGACTCAATACGCTGTTGGGGAGGCTCAACAGGCTACATGTTAACGTCGCTGTCTTTATATTTATATATATATATATATATATATATATATATTCCATATGTGCTGTTCTGCCGCTGGCTGCAAGTGCAGTTTATGCTGCAGGGGGAGGGAAGATCATGCTCTTTTTTTGGCTGTACGATGTTTGGCTACAGCCTAATTTACAGGCTTCTCCTTTTCACGCCTTCGGAATGACCTTCAGGTTCTCTCGGACGACTCGGAAGGATGACAGCAGACACGGAAGGCGAGCGTCGCCTGAAGAGCTGCGGGCATATTAGTGTATGATTATGGAGACGACGTAGCAATTACTAAAACATGTAAAAACGGGGGAAAAAAAAAAAAAATACCCGTCACTTTCTGTATCGTCCGTGTCTCACGCCGTCGCCGAACATGGGCGCGTGCAAACAAAACCGATGAGAGAAAGCGAAAAACAACCCTCCACGAACAAAAAGGAACCATAAAAACGGAAAATAAATGAAAGACGTCCGTCTACTTCTTGCTCCGCAGGCGCTTGGAGTGGCGCGGCAGGTCCAAACTCTTGCGGGGCCGCTTGAGGGACGAGCCGTCCTCGGCCGACCCGGGACTTGAGCTGACCGGGCTGCCCGCGGCGGAGGAGGTGGATGCTACCGCTACCACGGCCGAGGAGGAAGACGGTGCGGAGGAGGAGGTGGAGGGGGCGGAGGCGCCCACGGCGCTCTCCATCAGTTCGCGCAGCTTGTGTTCGAGCTCGGCCAGCCGGGCGTTCTGCTCGCCGATCACCTGCGTCTGCTCCAGCAGCTTCTGCTCCTGGTCCTGCAGCTGCTTCTGCTGCTCCAGCTGCTTCGCCCGCACCTCCTGCATCTCGCGCCTCAGCGCCGTCATGGAGGCGCCGTTCACCTTCACCTGCTGCTGCACCTTGGTCATCTCCGAGCGAGACGGCGTGTTCTTGGCGAGCAGCGTCATGGTGGTCAGCGAGGTGGACGGCCCGGCCACTGGAGAGGAGGGTCACAAGGGTCATCGTTAGGCATGCGTGAGGGGAGAGGTTTCAAAAAGACCTTCTGCAACGTTCAAAAATAAAACATCTCCCAAAACCCCGCTCTCAGAACATATCAGAACAACTGTAGTGTCTGTAGAGTCTGTGGACCCCACCATGGTTAATTAAGAGCTTCACTACTTGTTATTTTTATTTATATTTAAAAACAACTTCAAATAGACAAATACCAGGAGCTAAACACCAGGAGTGATCGCAGGGAACTTCGTTTAAGTTGTTTTGGAAACACTGTTCATCATTAAATAATACACCCTATATGTATTTATATATTTTAATAAAATAACATAAAAACCCTAATTTACGCAGATGGAGTGATCAGCAAAGCCGTGTCTGGTGCCAAGTCCTTGTTTCTGCACTGAACCTACGAGGCTAGTGTAGCCACCAAGTAATAAAAGCTTATGCATATCCATTAATTATATTTTTAATTATTAGCTTTATTTATTGATTGATTCTTTATACTGTTTGTTTTTTTGTGAAGAACAGTTTATATTTATCTGATTTTATTTATTTACTTACTTTTTTACACATAAAACATAGTCATCTATAAAAATGAATGAAAGTGCTGTGTAATTAGACGTTTGTAACAGCAGGGGAACAGTTTTATATACAAGATGCACAGAAAATTTAGCCGAGCATCAAGAGGAGATACGACGGCCAGGACCTGCACCATTACAGGTTTGATACCATTATGTCTCACACGTCAAATGGAATCAGTACAGAAACAAAAGTTCCTGCAAACCCAGTGTCAGCATCTGTATCCGCGGAAATTATGAAGAAAAATGCACAAACGACCGCTTCAAAGTGCAGAGTAGAACAAATATGATGGAATTCCTCGCTTTGGATGACCATCAGTTTCCTCCCACAGTCCAAAGACATGCAGTCAGGCCAATTGGACGTGCTAAATTGCCCCTAGGTGTGAGTGACTGTGTGTCTGTCTGTCTGCCCTGCGATGGACTGGCGACCTGTCCAGGGTGTATCCTGCCTTCCGCCTGAAGACCGCTGGGATAGGCTCCAGCACCCCACCCCCCAACCCTGACGGAGAAGCGGCTTAGAATGGATGGATGGATGACCATCAGATCTTTGTTTATGAGGAAATTTGTTTGTGGTATATTTGCAGGACACTAACACCACAGCGCTGTAACGTTTTACACTGTAATCGTTTTAGTATGTTTGTTTTACATAAACTGTTATTTCCCATCTTTTTTTTGTCTCGGCGGGTCCTGAATTTGTTTTGTCTACGAACTTTCACTTCAATGAATTCTGAATACACATTTTGTGCGTTTCAATGTTAACTCGACTGTATGGGCCTCACCAGGAGCAGATCCTATGAGACGTCCGGAGAGATCCGCGCCTGGAAGCTTCTTCTTCAGGATGGGGACGATTTTCTCGTCGAAGTACTCCATGGCCATGGACGAAATGTCCCGGAGCTCCTGCAGGACCTCGTGAGCTCTCTGCGGCGCACGGGTGGAGTTTACGTAGCGCAGCACTCGGTATATTTCATCTATCACCTGAAATAAGCAGGAAACAGGAAGGGTTTTAACAGTTGTGGTTGAGGGTTAACAACTGATTAATAAGTAAGTGATTTAAATCCCACAAAAGGGGAAATTCCACCTCCGCATTTAACCCATCCGTGAGGTGAAACGCCACATACACACTAGTGAATACACACACACTAGGGGGCAGTGAGCACACTTGCCCAGAGCGGTGGTCAGCCCTATCCACGGTTATTGGGGGTTAGGGGTCTTGCTCAAGGACACCTCAGTCATGGACTGTCGGCACTGGGGATCGAACCGGCGACCTTCCGGTTACAGGGCCAGTTCCCTAACCTCCAGCCCACGACTGCCCCCAATAACTAACTGTATGGCACAGAAACAATACAACAATTACAATATGTAGGAAATGAGGACTCCAACACTTTTACTTCTAATTAAGCTTTTTTACACAGTTCCACTTCAGTCATTCATGTCACACCACGATATCGCTGCTGTCGGATTAAAAAAACCTCATATTTCCGTTTTTCAGTTTTTAACATAAGAAAATTCCTGTCGTCCTTCATCTTCTTCTTTCGGCTGCTCCCTTTAGGGGTCGCCACAGCGGATCATCTGCCGCCATTTTGCCCTGTCCACTGCCTCCTCTACTTTTACACCAACCGTCTCCATGTCCACCTTCACTACATCCATAAACCTTCTCTGAGGTCTACCTCTTCTCCTTCTACCCGGCAGCTCCATCTCCAAAATTCTTTGCCCAATATATCCACTATTCCTCCTCAACACTTGTCCAAACCATCTCAACCTGGCCTCTCTGGCTTTATCTCCAAACTGCTCCACCTTCACTGTCCCTCTGATCTGCTCATTTCTAATCTTGTCCATCCTGGTCACTCCCAACGAAAATCTCAGCATCTTCATCTCCGCCACCTCCAGCTCAGCCTCCTGTCTTTTAGACAGAGCCACAGTCTCCAAACCAAACATCATAGCAGGACGCACTGCTGTCTTGTAAACCTTCCCTTTCACTCTTGCTGCTATCCTTCTGTCACACATCAGCCCTGACATCCGTCTCCACCCACTCCATCCTGCCTAAATATAATGATGAATGGACTAAAAGAAATGGCCCAAAATAACTTTTACATTTTGACTTAAATGAAAAGTAATGCATGTTTTTCGTTTCTCCTGTAAAGTTATCATTTTAGAGACACGGTTTCATCCGACAGCAGCGAGATGCTTTCGGATTATGTTAAGAATACGGCCAGCACTTAAAGAACAGTGAACGACAAATTACAAAAACATAACAATTTTAAGAAAAAAAAAGAAAATAAAAAGTTATTTAACTGGATTAAGTGCAATGGCACATGTTAAATGTTCAACAGAATAATCTGCTTTTATAGCTTTCATTGCATTTTTTTTGGTAATAACTGGGCACTACTGGCTCTTTAATGCATATCCACCACCACCATGGATTACCAAACCATTTGATCATTCAACCTGCGTTCAGTAATCTCCAATTGTGCTCAGCAGACTTGCCGTCGTCATTTATCTCGCTTAAAACATCCGGTTATCTGTAAAAACGAATAAAACTGCAGACAACATGTACCAGGGTAGCTACTACAGCTGTGTTTTTAGCCTCATGCGCCAACTTATCAAACCTTTTTTTTTTTTTTTTTTTTTACTTAAGTCACTGTTTCATCGAAGCAGCATTGTGGTTTTAGGTTATTCTGTTAAAACTAATTTTTAGTAGTGTGTAACTTCTAAAAGTTACACTGCTACTCAGTGCTGGAGCAGGTGCGCCCTCTGGTGTCCAATTGTGTGTAAAACAACATGTATAGTCATCCAGTCTCAATTCCTGACAGAATAAACAGCCCCTCCGATCTACACGTCATAAACGGTCAGCATTTATGTAGAACAGTGACCAAGATCAGCGAGTGGAAACCGGTTTGTGTGGAATTACGGATCAAGAGGCATTTACACCTCACCTAAGAGGTCCTCGGCGCTGTGTCTGCATAGTTAAGTCTTCTCTTATGTTCTTTCAATGGCATTCCCATTCACGCTGAGCCTAATTTCGATTGGCAAATCAATTAACGGTGAGGTACAACAGTATATAAAAGCCTCATCAAGGCAAATGTTCATTCACTTTTAAGGCAAAACCCAGCATCACTACTCAACTGTGTGTTTACGATCAGAGTGTAAAAGAAAAGGGGTACCTTGCCCGGAATGAAGCAGCAGAGATTGGAGTCGACGTATTTCATGAAGGTCATGTTGAGCAGGGAGAGACGCGTTTCCACCGCCGCTAAGATGTCAGCGTGACGGGCCAGAGAGTGGTTCCTCCTCTCCGATTCCCTCCTGACAGACCAAAAAAAAATGATTTATTTATAGAGTTATTCATATCACACACACACACACACACACACACACACACAGTTATATATTAGTGCCCATTGGCTTCTACTATAAATGTGCAGTCAAGATCAATGCAATTTACCACCTTTTAAACAGTAACTATGCGCTTATATCTAATAAATATCCCACTATTTTTCCAATATTTCTGGACAGTTCAAGCACTGAGATAGAAGCAAAAGTCATTCAGGCTGGTCTGATGTGAAATGAGGTAGAGAAACTTGCTAATTCACCAGATTTTAATGCAGTGGCGATGACTGGAACCAGAGCTGCAGTGTCTAATATGACTACACTACAAATACAGCCATTGTATTTACTATCCAAGAGCACCAGGGCCAATGGCAAATTAGAGATGAATCTAAAAAATCGGATTAAATAAAATAACCACAGAAGCCCTGCGTCTACCTCTCTGCCAACAGGCAGCATATTCCCATCGATTTAGCATAATGGAATCCTCTGAAGTAGCTTTTAGAGGCATTAAACGCTTCAGAGGTCTGGCACACATCGCTTCAAACCACTTTGTTTACATCTTATTATTCATGCAGACAATGCAGTGAAAAATCTGTATAATTAGACCTGAAAAGATCCCTGCCCGACATTACATTCAGCAGACTTCATCTGTGATCTAGGAAAACAAAGCTTTCTCTAACAGGATCAGGTGTCAGTTTTCATCCAAGCACTTTCACCACCACGACCGGCGGTGCCACTTTAAGAAGGTGCCCAGTGTGAAGAACCGTGTTGGCATAAGTGGGTCAGCCCCGTTTAATTATTGACTATCCTGCTAGTTTAAAGATTCAGGCCTTTTCTAAAGTGTCAGCTTAGTGTCACGCGCTATATTCACACTCTCCGCTACACATTTCTTTCCAATATCCACAGATTATTTTGAGGAATGTGAGCCAAACTCCCAGAGACTGAGCTCTGCAGAAGCTACTACTCATTAGGTCACATAAATGTGGTCACTAGGCCGTTAATTAAGCCCTATTACGTCTTCAGAATGACATTCGATCAGTTCCCAACACTACACCGGTCAGGCGTAACATTACACTCATCGTCCACTTTATCAGCTCCACTTACTGTATAGCTGCACTCTGCAGTTCTACAGTTACAGACTGTAGTCCATCTGTTTCTCTGATACTCTGTTACCCTGTTCTTCAGTGGTCAGGACCCCCATAGAGCAGGTACTGTTTGGGTGATGGGTCATTCTCAGCACTGCAGTCACACTAACATGGTGGTGTTGGATGTGTGTGTGTTGTGCTGGTGCGAGTAGATCAGACCACCCAGGGTAACAGAGTATCAGAGAAACAGATGGACTACAGTCTGTAACTGTAGAACTACAGAGTGCAGCTATACAGTAAGTGGAGCTGATGAAGTGGACGATGAGCGTAGAAACGAGGAGGTGGTCAGAGTGTTACGCCTGGTCGGTGTATGTTTTCTGTAACACTAATCTCAATTTGAACTCTCTGAAGGAAAAAGCTCAATGTTATTTGAGAAATTTGTGTTTGGTTTTCCAAACGCTATTAATAAAACCTTAAAACTGTAATAAAAAATAAAATCCCTTATGAATCAATGCTGTTATTTTGGGAGTAGAGCTCACCTTGGCAGCTGGGCCTTGACCTGTTTCTGACAGAGGCTGTGATAGCGCTCCACTCTGAGGAAGCCTTGGTTGAGCATGCGCTGGCAAATCATGTCCATGCGCTTGCACACCTACAAAAAGAGAGCAAGTTAGGCTGGAATTAGTCACTGCCGAAGTCTTGACGTACAGAAAAACACCAGTGAACTCATAAGCGATCCCGAGTGTGCGAAATGCACTATATAAATGGAACTTCGTATAGGTCCCATGTGCCAAACACAAAGCCTGTGGGCCAAGTCACACAACCCTATTCAGGCTGTGGAATCACTTTAATTCTTTATTCTTAGTGCCCGTTTCACTACAGTCCCCAGCATGCACTGCAACACACCCTCGTTTCCCACAATGACTTTCTGTGGGCAAGCAGCTACTCAAATAGAAAGGACGTCCGGCGTCTAGTTCAAGCAAACAGGCAAACTACCCAAAACAACTTATTTTTATTTAGAAGCGTTTATGAATATGCATTAAATGCCTATTATGCTGTTGCAGTTTTGGCATAGTCTGAATAAACAACGGCAAAATGTTAAGTAAAAATAAAACAAAACCACGGCTGGCCTACAAATCCGCCAAGATCTCTTTAATATGGCATTTTTGGTGGCTGAGTTTGACCCCCCCCGCCGATCTAGGTGAACATTCACAAATAGACATGGCATCATTGGTATCAGACGGACGCAATGAAAGAACATGATCCAGTCCTGCAACAAATCCAGCCCGAATCACCACATGCGTCGCTGGGCTCTCTGGGTGCCAGCAGAGTTGAGGGGTTTGAGCATCACAGCTGACTTCCAGAAGCTCAAGGATTCAATGTTGGCATCAGAAATGAAAAAGTGGCGTCATGCCATCTCCACACCTGAACCCATCACTAATGATATTAATAAATCCTATAAAATTCAGCACTGATCAAGCGTCTCCGCCTAGAATTGAGGTCCACCTTCATGCACTCGTGACCAGTTATATGGGGTGATTCACAAAGATTCATCTGACTCCAAAGTGATTAATTTCTCTTGTAAATCACTACAGATCAGTGCAGTGAGCTGTAAACGGTTTAAATGAGCATAAAGTTTATTATGTAGTTCTACAAGGTCTCAGTCTGAACCTCCTCCAGCTGAACGGACGACATCAACACCACAAACTCATCCCAGACTGGATTGAGTGTCGGGCGTCACTGTTCTCACGGCTCTTTCAGTGGGATTTCGGAGATCATCCAGTGCTGTGGAACCAGCGCCGAACGCTCTGAGCTGCTGGAGCTTCACTGCTGATGAAAATCCTGCTGCACAGTTCTGACGGATTCACTCTTATTGACGTGGAGAACGCAGAACGCCTTCAGCTCAGGGGTCTCAGCTCCTCTCAGGCTGAAGGAGCCAGTCAGAAACTCTATGACCCCCTCTTACAGTTGGAATGTGATTGGTTCCTCGACGCCTCACGATTGGAAAAATGTGGCGCTCTGGAATCGGATGCATCTTCGAATCACCCTGCATAACACACCCCCCAAGCGCAGCTCTGCGAGATGAATCACTTTCGTTATAGTCTTACTATCGCAGCTTGTGAACTGCTGCGACATCACAACCATAAATAATCGGCAGGCTGGCGCACCGTTCAAGTCCCAAGCTAGAAAAAATACACATGCTGGTCTTCTCAGCCAAAAAAGGCACCAATCACACCTCATTTATAAATAATTTATAACCGCAGCCGGTCAGAAAAATCGTAATAAGACCTTCTGCCCAGGGCGGTGTAGGACCTGAAGGTGGACAAAAAGGTCATGACACTTCAGAGAGTTAATGACACACTAGACAAGTCAAGACATCTACTGTTCTAAGACATCTGATAAGCAAGGACATAAACAGGGCTAGTTCGGCTCTCTTGATCAATCAAATATGCAGCTGGGGAGTGTTTTTAAGCGCCAGCGATGTCAATACGCTCAGACAAGCACACTGACGCGCCGTCGTGTAGCTCATCATGATTACGGTAAGTGGACCTATAAAATTCAACACATACCAGCCCTTTAATAATTGCACTCCGCACGCTCAGCCTGTAAAGACAAGGTGAGATATGACTGACAGGATGACTCCACCTGTCCTCGTCAGACCCAGAGCCGTCAGGACAGCAAACTCCATGTTAGAACTGCAACGAGAGCCACTATATCTAGAACATCTAGCTCACAGTGCACAGCTGCAGCTCCCAGCCTTATGAATCATGGTTACCACCCTCTGCAATAGTAAGCCAGTCAGCTGCAGCTTTAAAGGGGAACCCCACCGAAGTTCTCTGTATAATTACACCGTTGAGCTGTACACGGACTCACTCATGTGCGAATCGCTTCGTTCTAGAGAGCCAGAACTGTTCACAGGTCACAGCTGGTGGTGGTAGGAACCAGATCTTTTTGGCCTAAAACGTATTTTAATCCATTTATTTTCATCTACTCATCATAGGGATACCTGCAGGATCTTGTGAGGCAAAAACAAAAAAAAAACCCTGGAGAAAACCTATCATTTCAGATCCGTCCCCATCTCTCCATCACCATCACACGTTCTCTGGTGGTTCTGGATGCTAAATAGAACGTCTATAGTCACCTGTGCTGTAAACTAGTCATGGTGACCCCTGGCTCCCATCACCACCACCGTGAAGAGATCTGAACCATCTCACACCAAACCACCTCTTAATCACTCTGTTTACAGCTTAATGTCTGAAACAGGACAAATATATATATATCTTTTTTTTTTTGGAAAATTCGGTGGATCTCCCCTTCGGGATCTTTCCACAGCTGTGGCAACTGGCTAGCCAACCTTAAAAAAACAAAAAAAAACAGACGTTATGTTAATTTTTACGGTACAATTTGGGTTTCAGAGACCTAACCTAAGTAGGTTAGAGCAGACTGGATGACAAGTTCCCGGTCCACCTTAAACGCCGCAGCGGTTACACTCCGGCTGCTGCAGCAGCGTTTAAGGTGGACCGGGAAAGCTCGAACAAGACGCGGGCGAACGGGAATAGGAAGCCAACTTCAGCCTCGCCTTTACGTGGCGCAAAGGGAGACCGGCCCGCCGTGTTTAACCCCCTCGGAAAGAATTTGGGTTAGCGGCTTCAGAGGAAGCCCACCGAGGTCGGTTCTGCGGGGCGTTAAGGCGGCGCGGACCCGCGGGCGAAGCTAACCGCTACTAGCCGCTCCGCCTTTGTTTGTGTCCCGTCTCCCTCACCAGCCGCAGCAGGCTGATCTCGTCGTAGGACAGGAAGTTGAGGATGGTCTCGATAGCCACGATGGGGAGACCCAGCAGCGGGTTGTTCTGGTGGGGCTGGTCCGGCGGCGGAGAGGGCAGCCTGGGGGACAGCGCTTCGGGATCCGCGGCAGCTCCGCCGCCTCCCTCTGCTCTCTCCACAACAGCCGCCATCTTCTCGAGCTACATCAAGACTGGGGGAAGTGACGCGCCGTAAAGAGGCTCGGCTCGGAGGAAGTGGGACCCGCAGACCCGGTGGTCCCGGAGTCCTTTTGTTTGTTTATTGTTTTGTAGACCACCACACCGAGGCCTACCAGTGCGTCCCCTTTATTCCTTTGGAGCGGCAGCGTTCGTTACAGTAGCACCGCCGTCTCAGTGGTGGACAGTAACGAAGTACATGTAATTAGTTACTGTACTCAAGTACTTTTTTCCCCATGTATCTGTACTTTACTGGATTTTTTTCCGTTCTGGGCGGCTTTTTACTTTCACTCCACTACATTTCAGGGTCTAATAGCTCACTTTTTACATTCTGAGACGTCTTTCGTTCCTTCTGGTGGCCATGTGTGTAAAAACATAACATGTCGAAACGAAGCCCAAAGCCAGAGCCACGCTGGGGTGTTTTCACCCAGAATGAGCCGATAAAGCAGGGGTTTTCTTAGAAAAATGACGATAGATGCCCAAAATTTTGGATGCTCCGTCGCCTCACAGCGAGAAGGGTCTGGGTTCGATTCCCCAGTCGGGTGACCAGGTTCCTCCCCGTGTCTGCGTGGGTCTCCCACAGTCTAAAGACATGCAGTCAGGCCAAGTGTGTGAGTGAATGTGTCTGCCTGCCCCGCGATGGACTGGTGACCTGTCCAGGGTGTATCCTGCCTTCCGCCCGATGACCGCTGGGATAAGCTCCAGCACCCCTCGTAACCCTGAGGGAGAAGTGGCTTCGAAGATGTGCGTGTACTTTTGATACTTAAGTACGTTTGAAGGCAAATACTTTTGTACTTTTCCGCAAGTGGAGGTCCAAAAGGAGGAACTTCTACTTTTACTAATTAATTAATAGTAATATTTTACTTCGGGCATCTACTATAACTCAAATACATGGTTTGTGTACTTCATCCACCACTGATCCGTCTTTAATGTCTTTTAAACTATAATTTAATTTTTGGAGAAAACACAGTACTTTACACATACAAAAGATGTCAGAAGCCCCACCAGTGACATCCAGACGACATAAATAAAAATAATGTGACCACACTATATTAACACCGGGGAACAAGAGTGTGACGACTGAATAAGCTGTGGGACCAAGATAACCAAGTTGGGCCACGACGGTAAGGCACGGGAGTGAGATCATGCCGTATTAAGCTGCAGTCAAGGCTTAATTATCTTGTTCACATGCCTTACTAAGTCGTGGCCACACATCGGTATCTCCTTCCCATGCCTTACTAGTGGCCACACATTTTTATTGATTCAGGATGTCATCAGCACCGCTCCAGAGAAGGCAGACTTAGTAAGCCCCAGCACATGTGTTTTAGATGCTGGTATGCTTGTCAACCAGCATGACGATGTAGGGTGACCAGATAAACCAGCACCAGACCGGCATTAGAACAGAATAAACCAGCTTAGACCATGGAATTAATGCTTGTCTGAGCCGGTTTGTTTCAGCAGGGAATATTCAGTATGGGTGTGAGTTTTAGTAGATTTGCTGTTCAAAGGCCTTGACATGTTACCTATAGACATTTAGAGGGACTCAACATCAAAACTAACTCATACGCATAGGAAACTAGCAATGTTACAGCACTGGCAAAGTCAATGAGGAGATGCACCATCAAAGCACTTATTACATGGATTGTCATTATGAAGAACCTTAAAACGTGTTTTTTTGTTTTTATAGAGGACAAAAACGTATGAGAAGCAAACCACATACCAAACAACTTTGAGGTTTGTGTACAGTGATCTTGTATTCAATTTTGGTTCTCTCAAAGTTTGCTGCCTCAGTTTTTTTTTAGAACATTTTGTCAGATGTTTATATGGTATAATGAAGTACAATTATAAGCGTTCCATACATGTGTTAAGTTTTTGACAAATACATTCAGTTTAAGCAAAAACTTCATATTTACAGTGTTGACCCTTCTGCAATTCGCCTGGGCATGCTGGATATAAGCTTCTGGGCAAAACCTTGAATGATGGCAACACATTCTTGCATAATCAGTGCCTGGAGTTGATCACAGCTTCTGGGTTTTTGTTTGTCCACCCTCTTTTTGAGGACTGACCACAAGTTCTCAATGGGATTGAGATCTGAGGAGTTTCCTGGCCATGGATCCAAAATTTCAATGTTTTGTTCACCAAGCCACGTTTGCCTTGTGACTTGGTGCTCCATCATGCTGGAGAAAGCATTGTTCATCTCCAAATTGCTCCTGGGTCGTTGGGAGAAGCTGCTCTTGGAGGATGTTTTGATACCATTCCTTATTCATGGCAGGGTTCTTAGGCAAAATTTTGAGCAAACCCACTCCCCTGGATGAGAAGCAACCCCACACATGAATGGTCTCAGGATGCCTTACCGTTGGCATTACACAGGACTCGTGGTAGTGCTCACCTTTTCTTCTCCGACAATCATTTTTCCAGATGTCCCAAAACAGTCTGAAGGCGGCTTCATCAGAGAAAATAACTTTACCCCAGTCCTCTGCAGTCCCTATACTTCCTGCAGTCTGTCCCTGATGTTTTTCTTGGAGAGAAGTGGCTTCTTTGCTGCCCTTTTTGATACCAAGCTGTCCTCAAAAAGCCTTCGTCTCACTGTGCATTCAGAGGCACTCACACCTGCCCTCTGCCATTCCTCAGCAAGCTCTGTACTGGTGGTGACCCGATCTCGTAGCTGAATAAAGAATGGTATCAAAACATCCTCCAAGAGCAGCTTCTCCCAACGACCCAGGAGCAATTTGGAGATGAACAATGCTTTCTACAGCATGATGGAGCACCATGTCACAAGGCAAAAGTGGCTTGGTGAACAAAACATTGAGATCTGGGGAGTTTCCCTGCCTTGGACCCAAAATTTCAATCCCATTGAGAACTTGTGGTCAGCCCTCAAAAAGAGGGTGGACAAACAAAAACCCAGAAGCTGTGATCAACTCCAGGCACTGATTATGCAAGAATGTGTTGCCATCATTCAAGGTTTTCCCAGAAGCTGATATCCAGCTTGCCCAGGCAAATTGGATGTATTTGTCAATAAAAAGTTAACACATGCATGGAACGCTTATAATTGTACTTCATTATACCATATAAACATCTGACAAAATGTTCTAAAAAAAAAAAAAAAGAGAAGAGAACCAAAATTTGTGCCATTCTTAACTTTTGGCCACAACTGTACACATAATACTATAAACCCGATATATACGGTTTGTTCCGTACTGTTAGAGTAAGCAGTTATTGTGTTCAATATGCAGTGAACAGTCTGTTGTATGGAAAAAAAAAGGGATAATTAATAGAAATAGTGTTCATCATACAAGTCTGAGTATTAGTGGAGTGGTGTGGAGTTCAGCAGGGTGACGGCGGATGGAAAGAAGCTGGACCTGAGCCGACTGGTTCTGGTCCGAAGGCTTCTGTATGAGGTTAAACAGTGTGTGGCTGTGGTGGGAGGAGTCCTTGATGATGGTAGGGAGCTGCGTGGCCAGCGGTGCACTCAGAACTTTTGAAGGACCTCCTATCGGCCTCAACGGAGCCGGAGCTGCTGCGTGTATATGCGCACACACACAGACAGAAAAAAATAATTGTAAATACAGATCAACTTAGACTTAATTTGATCTACTAAATCACTCCTTTTTTATTTAAAACTGCTTTATATTTTTTTTTAAATTGGGCAGTCGTGGGCTGGAGCTTTGGGAATCAGCCTTGTGACCGGAAGATCGCCGGTTCAATCCCCAGAGCCGACAGCACATGACTGAGGTGTCCTTGAGCAAGACACCTAAACCCCAACTGCTCCCCGGGTGCTGCGGATTGGGCTGCCCACTGCTCCGGGCAAGTGTGCTCACTGCCTCCTAGTGTGTGTGCTCATTAGTGTGTATGTGGCGTTTCACTTGACGGATGGGTCAAATGCGCAGAGGTGGACGAAGTACAAAAACCATGTACCAAGACTGGCTTCATGAACTCATTTCAGGTGACAGTCCTCCAGCGTCTCTCTTTTGTCATTAATTAGCGACGCTGACGTCTATTAAAATGATCAGAAGCACAAAACACTGAAGGTAAACAGTTTCCATCAGGGAGAACCGAGTGGCTCTGAAATCACTTTTTACACACAAGCAAAGTTTCATTTTCAGATTTATTTACAACTTAGTTCCAAGTTTAAGTTGAATAAAAACTGGCTTTAAACTCAGGATCACAGATGAGCTCATTTAATACTCTGCTCAAAAAATAAAGGGAACACTCAAATAACACATCCTAGATCTAAATGAATGAAATATTCTCATTGAATACTTTGTTCTGTACAAAGTTGAATGTGCTGACAAAATCACACAAAAATCATCAATGGAAATCAAATTTATTAACCAATGGAGGCCTGGATTTGGAGTCAAAATTAAAGTGGAAAAACACACGACAGGCTGATCCAACTTTGATGTGATGTCCTTAAAACAAGTCAAAATGAGGCTCAGTGTTGTGTGTGGCCTCCACGTGCCTGTATGACCTCCCGACAATGCCTGGGCACGCTCCTGATGAGGTGGCGGATGGTCTCCTGAGGGACCTCCTCCCAGACCTGGACTAAAGCATCCGCCAACTCCTGGACAGTCTGTGGTGCAACGTGGGTTTGGTGGATGGAGCGAGACATGATGTCCCAGATGTGCTCAATCGGATTCAGGTCTGGGGAACGGGTTGGCCAGTCCATAGCTTCAATGCCTTCATCTTGCAGGAACTGCTAACACTCCAGCCACATGAGGTCTAGCATTGTCCTGCATTAGGAGGAACCCAGGGCCAACCGCACCAGCATATGGTCTCACAAGGGGTCTGAGGATCTCATCTCGGTACCTAATGGCAGTCAGGCTACCTCTGGTGAGCACATGGAGGGCTGTGCGGCCCTCCAAAGAAATGCCACCCCACACCATTACTGACCCACTGCGAAACCGGTCATGCTGAAGGATGTTGCAGGCAGCAGATCGCTCTCCACGGCGTCTCCAGACTCTGTCACGTCTGTCACATGTGCTCAGTGCAAACCTGCTTTCATCTGTGAAGATCACAGGGTGCCAGTGGTGAATTTGCCAGTCCTGGTGTTCTCTGGCAAATGCCAAGCGTCCTGCACGGTGTTGGGCTGTGAGCACAACCCCCATCTGTGGACGTCGGGCCCTCATAGAGTCGGTTTCTAACCGTTTGTGAAGACACATGCACATTTGTGGCCTGCTGGAGGTCATTTTGCAGGGCTCTGGCAGCACTCCTCCTGTTCCTCCTTGCACAAAGGCGGAGGTAGCGGTCCTGCTGCTGGGTTGTTGCCCTCCTACGCCCTCCTCCACATCTCCTGGTGTACTGGCCTGTCTCCTGGTAGCGCCTCCAGCCTCTGGACACTACGCTGACAGACACAGCAAACCTTCTGCCGCAGCTCGCATTGATGTGCCATCCTGGATGAGCTGCACTACCTGAGCCACTTGTTTGGGTTGTAGAGTCCATCTCCATCTCACGAGTGTGAAAGACCACCAACATTCAAAAGTGACCAAAACATCAGCCAGAAAGCAGAAAGGTACTGAGAAGTGGTCTGTGGTCCCACCTGCAGAACCTCTCCTTTACTGAGTGTGTCTTGCTAATTGCCAATAATTTACACCTGTTGTCTGATCCATTTGAACAACAGCTGTGAAATTGATTGTCAATCAGTGTTGCTTCCTAAGTGGACAGTTTGATTTCACAGAAGTTTGATTTACTTGGAGTTATATTGTGTTGTTTAAGTGTTCCCTTTATTTTTTTGAGCAGTGTATATTGATCTGTAGGCGTCTGTTCATAAACATAAACCAGCCCAAACTAATTTACTATAAAATGAAATGGTGTTTGTATAAAATTCAGGGAAAAAAAAGAAACGTGTCAGTCACGACTGCATATGTGGACATATTTCTATATTGTGATCTATTTACAGGTTAGGTTAGGTCCATCATTGGTGCTCTGGCTTTGCGCTTCTTTCATTTTGACGTTACGTTTTACGCAAAAACCAAAAGGAACGACAGATTTCTCAAAATGTAGCGGAAGAAAAAGTCGGATATTAGACTCTGAAATGTAGTGGAGTGAAAGGAAAAAGTCGCCCAAAATGGAAATACTTTAGTTTTTTTTCTGTATCTGTACTTAAGTACAGTAACGAATTACATTTACTTAGTTACTGTCCACCACTGTAAATACAGAGGTGAAATTTTCCCGTTGTGGGACAAATAATGACTTAATCTTAATCTTGAGGTGTGTTATGTGATATGACCACATGTCAGATCTTTTATTTCTTTAATTTAGTCATTTTTCTTTTGGTCCATTCATCATGAAATGTACACACAACGTAAAGACCAACAGGCATTTTCAAATGACGACAAAAACCGAAAAACAACAAATACAGAGATTCCTACAGCAGAGATGTCATATGTGAAGTGAAAGGAAATGCATACAGCAAGATTACGGCTGGGGGTCATTCTACCTCTGAATCAAAACTCGATACCAATGTCCGTAAACGTTTCTAACTTCCCAAGTTTAGTAGCATCTAAAGAAAGTCCTCACACAAGTAAATAAACTTGGAGGAACTCCAGAATTTCTTTCTAAAATTCTGCATAATTAGATGCTTGAGATGTACAGTCATTCAGAGTGGTTCGGTGTGAAACACTCCGTTCTAGATAAACTTACCAAGTCACAGTCGTTCACGTTAGTAGTGATGGGAACCAGACGTCCACCTCGAAAAGCTTCTGTGCACCGTTAATACGTTAAATGGTTATGGATTCGCCTGATGCCTGTGAGAGGTTTATGATAAAATTTTGGGCAATAATGTACTGTAATGGGTTTATTTGGTTTAGAATAATCTGTTCATAGGAGGGACCTTTGGTATAAAATGGTTCACTCCTCTATAAAAAAAAAAAAAACACCCTGGAACATTTGGCCTATATAAAGTACACCAAATGGCAATTCAGCAATAGACTAGACCCTCCCTCATCACCTTACAGAAACATTAAATGATTGAATTACTGTAGGATGAACAGGTCACCATCTCCAATCTACTCCAAGGCTCTCTGAGGCCATTGTGGTTCCTTCTTAAAAACGTTAGTCCTCTTTGTTTATAGGGTTAGCTGTGCATATTAAACATGGAATGAACAAACAAGGCCATTCTTTTCCACTTCCATGTTCCCTCGCCAAAAAAAAAAAAAAAGTTTCCTCAAAAAGTTTGTTCCCTCACAAAAAATTATATTCTCTCACAAAAGTTAGGTTCCCTCACAAAATTTTAATTCTCACAAAAATTACGTTCCCTCGCAAAAAGTTAAATTCTCACAAAAATTACGTTAAATATATATATTTAAGTCGTTTAACGCCTTTCTGTGAGGGAGCTTTCAGACGTGGACGTTGGGCAAGTTTCTCTGGAGCAGAGCATTTCACACCAAACCTCTCTGAACGACTGTTCACAGCCCAGCTGCTTCACTCTGTAGAAAATTTGAAAAGTCGGTGGAGTTCCCCTTTAAAGCTGACCTCAAAACATCCTACCTACAACTTATGTACACTAACCCCCCCCCCCCCTTTAAACATGGTTCTCCAGTGGTTCTCCATAGAACCATCTGCATGCTTGAATGGCTCTTCAGGTTGATGGAGAACGTGCTGTGTATGGTTCTGCACCGGAACAGCAGAACCCATTTGTTAAACAGAACCGCACAACGAACACTTTAAGCGTGCGGGCGGTTTTATATAGAGCTCGTGGTTCTAAAGGGACCTAAAGGGCCCTTGAAGAACCATCTCGTATGAGTGTGCAGGGAGCTGCTTGTAATAGACGAACACCGGTACTTTAGGTGGCAGTGTCCGTTCGTCAACACGCCTCCGGTGGGTAGAGCTGAGCGCTACGGCGCCACCTGCCGGCCGGAGCCTGCGCTGCAGATGACTTGCAGTTGGTCAGAGTGAGGGGAAGTGCGGGTCTAATCCTCGGCGCAGGGCCATGGACAGCGTTACCGAGTGGAGAACTGCGTGAGAGGAACCACAGACGATGCTCTTGGACAGCCAGGTACTAACGGCGGTGGTGTGTCTGCAGGCCGCTCGGCTGCTCAGCTACGCGGGGTGGGCGTGTAGTTTTCCCTCGTTGCAGCAAACGAGGCTGAAGTTGGCTTCCTATTCGAATCTCCCCGGGCCACCTTAAACAGTGCCGCGGTTACATTGTGGCGCTTGTGGCGCCAGTACGCAACCCGTGCGCCATTTAAGGTGGAACGGGAAGATTCGCTCAAGGCCTGCGCTGGAGCTCGCCAGCTAACGCTAACTAACGTTACCCGTGCTATGTAGCCTACTGCACTCCTAGAAACTATACAATTCAGGCACTTTGTGCGTGTTTGTGAGCAACTCTGCGCTTTTAGACTTGTTCGTCTTTCGTCCGGGTCTCGGTTGGAGTTTGTTGGCGGTGTGTGTTTCGGGTTTGAAGCAGTCTGTTAGCCCGGCCTAGCGCTAACATGCTAGCCCGCGTCTGCAGAGCGAGATAGTTGGTTTGTTTATGATTCTGATGACGTTAAAGGGAAAGTGCGCTCGTTTATCGCAACGTCTGAATAATTCAGCGCTTGCAGTGTGAAAACAGTCGTCCAGGTTGGTTTGGCGTGAAATGCTTCGTTCTACATGGTTCACTTACAGACTCGGGTGGCTTTACAGTGGCGGCGATAGGAACCGGGGGTCGCCATGACTACAACACAAGTATAAACAACTTATTTACTACCCCAAACCACCTACACGTGTCTTCGGTGTGTGTGTGTGTTTAACGATAATAGCGAAATGGAGTAAAATCTATAAAGTTTGAAAAGTTTTAGTGGGGACTACTTTGCCCTAGAACGCCCTACACGTATCCCTCCACTGTGAGTAGACTTAAGAAGTTGACAACACTACGTTTTAGGCCAAACTCGTGTCTCAGGCTGTCCATATTCAGTGTGAGGAGGCTTTTCGAGGTGGACGTCTGGTTCCCATCACCACTTCCACTGAATAATTTAGACTTGGTAATTCATAATGGCAAAATTCCAGTGATAATGTAACATATAACCGCTTGAAATGCTGATTGAAGTACATTACATTATTATTACTGTCACAACAGTCAAGTTCAGGTGTGATAGCAACTCTGCAAAACTCTCAAACGCACATGCAGCGAGGTTCTAGATAACTAGTTCTAGCTCTGCAGCTCTCCCATAATCATGTATAACAGTATCTTCTCTTGTCTCTTAATGTAAATGCCATAACATTCAGTATTAACCCCTTAAAGTCAGCCCTTTTTTCTATTTTCCCCCTAAAGTTACACACCCAAATGTTCAGGCATTTCACTCAAGCGGTACATAAACTAGAGAGAATGCTGTAATGTTACTGAAACGCCTTGAAAATGGTCATTGAAGTTAATTTGTAATGATCAGAACATGATAAACAACTTAACAGTTGGTGCTTTCGTAAATGTAATCTTATATGTTATATTTTAGTGACTACAAACGAAAGAGTTACCCACAGGTGTCTTGCTCAAGGACACCTCAGTCACGTGCTGTCAGCTCTGGGGATCGAACCGGCGACCTTCCGGTCACGAGGCCGGTTCCCTAACCTCCAGCCCACGACTGCCCCAATCGAAGCCAATTCAAACTTCTGTCCTGTGCCCCTGGTGGGAGAAATGTGGAAAAATGAGTGGAGTTCCCCTTTAAGGGAGATGGTGTTAGGCACCATAAGCATTATTCTGTTCTGTCGCCTGACTTTTGGACTCTGTACCCTGCTTTACTCGCTGAAACGGCCTCGAACTGAAGGTACACGACCACAGCAGGAGTGCGTTTGTATGTAAAATGAGTGCAAACAGCAGAATTTCCATCTAACACTAGGCAAAGGTTACAAGCTCTCCTTTCCACTCACTTTGGCTGCAGTTCCCTCATCCACAAGAGAACCCGAGTTCCTGTTGACAGCTGTTGGCACTTTGTCCACAGTTGGAGTCGCTGAGCATGGCTGTCTTCTCTAAATGAGTTCGCAAGCATGCTGGCTTTTGGAGTTCTTGTTGTGCCACCAGCTGTACATGGTTAGAAGCTGATTGGTGAAGACCCAAAGCTTGGCACTGGAGATCCGCCACCCTGGAGAGTTCAGATCCAACACTCCCAGCAATATTCAGATGCCCATGAAGGGCCTCGTTACCTGGATCAGGTGGAGCTAAACTCTGCAGGGTGGTAGACTTTGAGGACCGGGCTTAGGCACACCTGAACTTATGGTAGAACAAGGATGCCCAATCCTGGTGATCTACCTCCAGAGTTTAGCTCCATCTGTGATCTAACTCAGCTGATCCAGGCAGTGAAGGCCTTCAGAGGCATCTGACTTCTAGAGCCAGGCGTGTTGGATCGGACTTTTCCAGGGTGGTAGATCTCCAAGGCCAGGATTGAGCCCTTGTGCTAGACCCTTGCTGTGTTTGTAGAGGTGCTTTTACCTTTACTCACGTGTAGTCAGGTACACTTTGATTGGAAATCGGGAGGAGAGGTTGGTAGTTTTTTGTCTAGGAGTTTGACAGTTTAACCTGTTGAATTGATCATAATGGGTATTATCAATTAGGGCTGGGCAATATGATCGTATTTATCACTATTGTGGTAATGACACAGTATGCTTTACTGAATATATCGTCAATATCAGCAGTACTTAAAAACGACTCCGTTTATATACACAATATGTTAGACGGGAACTGTAAAAAAGCTTTCTGCCCTAGTTTTTAAATTTATTTATTTATTTATTTATTTATTTATTTATAATTTGGCACCACTTTTTTTATTTAATACTGATCAGATGTCAGAAAAAATATATATTGACATTGTGTATTATGAAAACAGTAAAGGGAAAAAATTGACATTGTCGTATCGCCCGCCTCTACTATGAACTATTCAGCAGCTCTTCTGATATGTAATACAAGTTATGAGGAATTGAAGCCTGGGCCCACATACATGCCCTCAGAGATTCAAAAGATTAATATTTTCTTATGTACATTCTTAAACACACACACACACACACACACACAGCACTGCTGTGGACTTCTAATGTAAGTGAATGGAACCAGACATTTTTCAAAGCAGTTTGGGGCGTTTTATTTATTTTTTTATTAGTCTTATAAGTGACACATAACAAAGGGCAACAGGTTTTTTCAAATTATGCACTACGCCCCTCAGCATCCGCTGACCGCTCTGTCATTTTACCTGGCCGACCACTTCGTGGCTGAGTTGCTGTCGTTCCCAATCGCTTCCACTTTGTTATAATCCCACTGACAGTTGACTGTGGAATATTTAGTAGTGAGGAAATTTCACGACTGGACTTGCTGCACAGGTGGCGTCCGATCACGGTACCACGCTGGAATTCGCTGAGCTCCTGAGAGCGACCCATTCTTTCACTAATGTCTGTAGAAGCAGTCTGCAGGCCTAGGGGCTCGGCTTTATACACCTGTGGCCATGGAAGTGACTAGAACACCTGAATTCAATGGTTTGGATGTGAGTGAAAACTTTTTGAAAAGTACTTTTGGAAATCTATAAAAACCCTTGCTGTTGTCGGAAGAAAACCTCATATCTCCGTGTTTGTCGTCTTTCGGTTTGTGACAATTGAAAACGCCTGTTGTCCTTTACATTGTGTGTACATTTCATGATGAATAGATCAAAAGAAACATCCCAAAATGACTTGACATGAAAAAAGTCTGGTTCCATTGACTTGCATTAAAAGTGGTGTGTGTGTGTGTGTGTGTGTGTGTGTGTGTGTGTGTGTGTGTATAATATAATATAATACACACACACAAAGGTACAGTATATATTTGCCAAGGCACCTAAATGTAAATCAACGAGGGCTAAAAATGCAATTTCCAGTCACATGAGCTACTGATATATTCTACCCAATAACACAGAGGCTGTGAGCTGCCAGTCGAGCACATTACGTTCAGCTTTCAAGCCTGAAAATCAATAAATCAGTTAATCAATAAATAAATAATGAAGCTGCTCACTGGTGACGACAGTTTGGGAATTTAGTGTGAGGAGCTGGAGAACGAACTGCCGGCTGAGCGGCGAGTGGGCGGAGCTCGTTACTCTGACGTAGCAACGAGCATCTCGTTAAGGAGCTATAATTAGGAGGAAGGAACTGAACATTAAAACATTAAACGCCAGTTTATTCATTTCTTACTGTATTTATTTAACTGCTGTATTAAAGCAGTAGAGACACTCGAGGAGTGAGATATCACCAATGTCATCACGGCTGTGATGATCTACGGACACCAGATCACAGCCGGGATGTTATTATGTGATAACACGCTCCCTCTCGTGTCCTATTGTTTAAACATACCATCTCAGAGGTGAAGACTCCCAGTAGCTGGAAGCTCAGGCGAGCAGTAGGGTGTTATATTCGTTTATTCCTTCATTCATCTAATGGAAGTGTTTTTCTTCCCTCTCTTTCCAGAATAACCATAACAGCGGAAGCATTCATGGATATAGCTGGCACGTTTAACCATTTGATTCCCAGTGACCAGTTGGAAGACTCCTTACTTCTAGGACAGAACCTGGAATGTGAAGCAAGTGATGAGTTTACATCTGGTCACAATCGGCCAGAAGACTCACTCAAGAACATGCTCAGCGACAAGGATCCCATGTTTGGATCTGCTAGCACCCAGTTTCACCTCTTAGAGAACGATGATGCAAACTTCCAGCTTCCCAGCGCAACAGGTGGGAGGAATTGCTGCACGCTTTTAAACGATGGTGCTTCAAGGGTTCTTCAGTGAAGGAAATGGTGCTATGTAGAACCAGGAACACGTAAAGAACCCTTTGCATGATTAAAGATGTCTTTGCACCAGGAAAGGGTTCTTCAGGTTGATGGAGAATGTGCTGTAGATGGTTCTCTATGAGTAGATACCCAAGGGCAGAACCCATTTTGGTGCCATACAGAACCCTTTTTGAAAAGGTTCCATACAGAACCCTTTTGGAAACGGTGCCATACAGAACCCTTTTGGAAACGGTGCCATACAGAACCCTTTTGGAAACGGTGCCATCTAGAACAATCTGCAGCACATTCTCCATCAATCTGAAGAACACTATCATGTTGCAAAGAACCCTTTAATTATGCCGAGGCTTGTTCAAGTGTTCATGGTTCTATATAGAACCTGTACCCTTGTAGAGCCATTGAATTCTGCAAGTGAGACTGTATGAAACCTGGCAGGGGCCAGTTAACACATTCATTTTCTGTACACCAGCTGATCCACATAAGCCTTTATTTCAGTTTATTAATTATCATTTCATGTATTATTAACAGTAATAAATGAAACTGCTCTTTTAGACAAAGTATTCCTATTAATGATTATTCTGTGTTGTTGGCTATTTGTGATTTCAGAACTTTATGGAACCAAAACTTTAATGTCCAACTATTATTTATGACCTAATAAATTAATTTTGTGCCATAATTTACAAACACTTAACCACCCCCACTGTGCCTGTAACCTGCTTTACCTGATTTTTACCACTACTAGCTTATTTTCATCATTTTATTATTTATTTGTTAGTTTATTATTCTTCATATTCTTATTCTTCTTTTAGTTATGATTATTTAGTTTGTCATTTTATTTTATTTTTTTACTTTTTATTTGATTTTATCAACCTTTATTATTATTATAGTTTTATGTATTTTTATGATGTAATGTTTCACCTTTCTTTATGGTTACCTGATTTGAGTCTTTTTATGTATTAAATTTACTTTTATTATTTGACATGTTCTTACACATCATCAATCCCTTGTTCTGTATTAACTCGGCACCATTATCATTGAGGGTCACCCTCATTGTTCTCTGAGATTATAAAGGTTGATTGTTTGAAATAAAACATTTTTTAAAAATCAACATGCAAAATATTAAGTATCAAAATGTCCAAAATATGTTGCAAACTGCTGCAGTCTTTACACTGTGTGTAAATTTCCTGATGAATGGACTAAAAGAAATGACCTAAAATGACTTGGGAAAGACGTCCGGTTCCATTGACTTACATTAAAAGTAAAGTAGGTTTTTTCCTTCTCCTGTAAAGTCACCATTACGGAGATACGAGGTTTCGTTTCGACAGCAGGCATTTTCACTCACTCTGATAAAGGTACTACTCCGTTTTCCAGTTTCTGCTTTCATTTTTTGTCTTTTTGCTGATTGAGCTGATATTTTTTGCTTCTGAAGTTTCGGCACTTTTTAAACAAGGAGTGGGTTTTAAGGAAGGGGGCATTCACTTGCACATTCTGGTGGTCAGCTGATTTGGAGTAAGCGCACCATTTATGGTGGAACCGGAAGATTTTGTATAGGAAGCCAACTTCAGCGTCGTTTTCTGCAGCGAGGGGAAGAAGTGCCAGAAGTCAGAAGCAAAAGAAAGATTTCACAATCAAAAGAGCGATTCCTGAAGCAAAAAATCAGCAGAAATAAAAAAAAAAAAAAGAAAGCAAAAACTGGTCAAATGAGTAATAAACTTGCCAGAACGAGTGAAAATTGGTAATAATGTTTTTGAAAAGTTAGAGTTGATTTAACTCTCATCATCTTTTGCCTATTTTGTACATTTTGATACTTAATATTTTGCTTGTGGGTTTTATTTTATTTGAAACATTTGGCACAAAACTAACTCCATACTTTTCCTCTTGTAGTTTCAAGCCAAGACATGAACCCTCCAGACATTAGCCAGACTTCTGCTGCTGAGGACGAGACTCAGTCCAGCTTTTCCCAGGGAAGGAGGAAAGCAGCTGCTCAGATACAGAAGAAACAAACAGGTACCTGAGTGTGATGAAGGCTTTGATGACAGCACTGTAACTGGGTTTGACTCTTTTGCTAATGGAGAAAATGCTAAAGCTGTTTGTAAAAGGGCAGAATTATACCTTACATGTACATAAAGCAAGGTCAAATTATATTGTTTTGCAAAGATGTTTTGAAGCGTTATAGAACAACAAACTGGTACCTGTTGTAAGGCAATACAGTGGTATGCAAAAGTTTGCCCCCACCCACCTCTCCCCTAATCTACATAGAGGTGGGCAAAAAAATATTGCAATACTTGAAGAACATTTTAACAATACACAAGTCTCAATGCACCTTCGGGAAAAAATGTAAAACTGTGTGACCACTTTGAATTTTATACACTGCAAATCCAGGGCTAATTTGATCTATTTATATTGAATTATGCAGTTGGTCAGTGTCTAGAAGTATTGATGTACACAGTATGCTCAGAAAAGCATATTGTACTGTATTTTGACAATTTACCACATTAACAATATACATTGTCATTTTGTGTATCCATACCTTTACAGAAAACACAATACATTGTGCACTTTGCAGAAAATTGCCATGTTTAAGTTCCCAGTAGAAATCAACTACTGCATGTGACTATTGCACAGAATGGTTGAAATCGTAAAAATGTGCTTTACATAAAATGCTTAAATTGGTATGTAGTAGTTTTCATTGAAATGATAATAGTTGCATAACTAAAAACAGACACCACCTTAACCTGTATTTTGGGGAAAATCTATAAATTACATCATTGCAGGTTCTGTTGCTTTGAGCAAGTCACTCTTCAGTGTATAATCTTCAAGCATCAAAGAGTTGACCGTGTTTTTAATGTAATGCAAAAGTGGCTGTGTGAACCTCTATTGCATCTTAGTGGCCTAGTTTCTTTTCTGAACTTTCTCAGGGACCAGAGGGCGAGGTAGAGGTGGACCAACGAGGGGCCGAGGTCCTTGGAGAGGAGTTTCAGCTGCAACGCAGGGGAGGAAATCTGAGAGGAGACCTGCAGAAAAGCACAACGAAGAGCCTGCTTCAAGCAGCAACTCGCTAGATGACCGTTTCGCAGAGAAAAGGGAGGACTTGCTCAGCCGGCGATTTAGCATCCATGACATTGACCCATCCATGAATCCAGTGGTTGTGCTGAGGCGATTGACGGTCACTGTGGGGGGCTACAAAATCGAATTGCTACCCGGACCATCTCACACTTCCGGATCATTTAACACAGGCGCTCTCGAGGCTTTGAGTTTCCAGGATGATTCCATGGCAGCCGACAGCATGGGGCTTGACTTGGGACAGAACCAGGGTTTTGATGTGCATTCTGCCCCAGAGGTTGTGGAAGAGCTTAATGTTGGTGAACACATGGCTAATGAAATTCCTATGGACTTTGGGCCATATGTGAATCCTAATGATGTTCAAGAAACCAACGGTGCCCTACCTTTCAAGCCCAGCTCAACGGAGGCAACCGCAGACACTAAAGTCAGTGAGGAAAGTGAGGCTGAGAAGCCAAGCGTCTGCAAATCGCAGAACAAAAACGGCACGGCAGAAAAACCTGCTGCCAGAAAGCAACTGAAACCCAAGCAGCCGCTGTCTGTAACCAAAGACAAGCATGTCCAACTTGCCAAACCTGGTGTCCTGCAAAAGGGGTCCAAACATCTCAAACAAGATAAAAAGGAACAGAAGGACACGGAGGAAAGTCTGCAACATGCCAAAGGTAAGCCAGACAGCGCGAGCCTAAAACGGCCGGCTGTTTCCGTCACACCGAAACCAGCCTCCAAACTGCAAAAGGTGCAAGCAAATCATCCAGTGAAGCAAAATGCCAACCCCGCCGTTCCGGCCTCTCCCACGATAAACAGAAAGCCGTCCTCCGATTCTAGTCCCGGCACCAAGGTCGTCGCGAATAAATCTCCCCACTCTGTGAAGAAACCGCAGATTCCACCCCCAGCAGCAACCAAACCAAGCCAGCCCGAGAAGGACAGCCCAGTAGGGGAGGAGCAGGACAGGACGAAGGTCAAGAAACCAGATAAGATCATGCAGAGACAGAGGAGCAGAAACAGCAGGAGCATTTCTGTTGACGAACCAGAGCTGTTCATCCCTGATAATGCTCCTGTGGTGAAGAAGGGGCCTGCAGAGGGTGATCCTCCACCTGCTTCTGAAAACGAGACCACATGGGATTCTAGCAAGCAGTGCGGATTATGCAAGAAACCTCACAATAATAGGTATGTTGTCCATGCACTGTAAGACTGTAAAACCCATTTCACCCCTTGCCCCTACCACTCAGCCCTTTTCCCCTCCATTTTGCTTGTTCTCATCTAGGTATAGGATGTCCCGATTCTTGTTGAGATAGAGGGGGTAGGGCGAAGTGTTAGATTTTCCCCCAAGCGGAGGTTTTTCAGAGATTCCAAACAAAGTGTTATGAGGAAAAAAAAGAAAATCCAACAAAATGGCTGCACAAGAGACCAAAGAAACCCAAATGTGAGAATGCTCACTGTTAAAAAAATTACAATTATCACTGTATTATTTTAGTTTAATGTTGTTTCAGTGTATTATGGTCCTTTTCTTCATTAGAAGCATTAAAGAAGATGGTAGTAGCTGATGTCTTGGTAGCTGGCTAAATATCCTGGTCTACCTTAAATGGTGCAGCAGTTGCATTCTGGTGCCTTCAGCTTCGTATCGCTGAAATAATTGCCCCTCTGAAGTTATACGACCCCCTAAATGTAGCTAAAGCCCAGCAGTGAGGAGCTGAACTTTACCCTCCTCTGCTATCACTACAGACTGGTAGGGTCGCCTACAGGGCAGCGATAGTAGCTGTTAATAAAGTGATGCTCTTTTTATTTGAGGGCACCTTGTAATACAGTTACAATGAGCAAGGTTAGGGACAGGGTGTAGGAGTGAAAATAAGAAATGGGATTGGGTCAAAGTCTGTGTACTGTACAGAGAACTTTCCTATATTTAATTTTACAACCGTATAGTTATTATAGCTATTATAAGGACTCGCCGAAGTAAAGCCATGAATTAAACTAGTTACAATGGGTGAATTCTCAGGTTCATGGTAGGCTGTGGGCGCTGCGATGACTGGTTCCACGGTGACTGTGTGGGACTGGACCTGGCTAAAGTACAGCAGATGGAGAAGGATGACCAAGAGTACGTATGTCTAAAGTGCTGTGCTGAGGAGGATGGGAAAAGCGAGACCCAGGCAACGGACCACTCGGACAACACGTCTGCCCAAAGACAGAAACAGGCCACTGAGCCATCTGTCACAACAGGAGGAATCCGCCCCTTTCGGAAAGTAAGCAAGTTGCCTTGTTTGCGAGTTTTGTACGACAAAATATTGTGTTTTTATTTTACATTGTCTAGCTCTGAAGAATGAGTACTTTAGAGGTAAAATAAAACCTTAGTAAAATACACCATACAATTGATCTAGACTTTGTACGACAGTACAAGGTTGTCCAACAATGGGAGAACACCAGGGTGAGTTTCTTTTTTCTTATAACATAGCCCGGGGCCTCTTGCACTGCATGGTATCTTCTTTGCCTACAGTAACCCCTTTACAACTAATAAAGGAATTAATAGGGCTTACTGTACTTGTGTGGCACTGGGGAAGACGCAAAACTGCAGCTAATAGGACTCTCTGAATTCAAGGTCACAGTTCAGTTATTGATTGTTCCTTGCAGTTTTACAAAGCAATATGTCTACCCTGCAGTTTGCATAACTTTTACAATTTGTATAACCTGCATCTGTTTTGATTGAATCATGCCTGTTTTACCCTCGTTGACTCAGCTGATATGTGTCATAGCCACCTGCTTTCTTTTAGAAGCTTTGTTCGTAATTTTTTATTCTCAGTAATATTTTATCTATATTTTCCAAGCACAAACCCACACGGGTGTTCAGGAATTCCTCGGCTCCCACTTACAGCAGGTGACATTCGTCACGGTTTTGTGTTGACCACACTTGTACACACTTCACAGGTCAAGAACCACCTCTTGCACAAGAGCTTGATTTGATTTAGCTTCTGTTGTTCACTGCTTGGCGTATGTGTGAGAGACAACAGCCAGAAGTGTAACTGTTCTCTGAATTTGATTCAGGATTCGGGGGACAGAAGACCATCAGATTCGGCGCCCAAAAGTGGTACGAGACCCCATTTAACTTGCATGATATGAAAGCCTTGCTTGAATTTTTCTGAAGTTCATTGAACACAGAGCAACTCTGTTTTTGTCAGGCTCAAATGTGAAGCACGAGTTCAAGAAGGGTAAAGTCTCTCCTGCAAGCTTAAAGAAACCATCCACTGGACAGATCAGAAGAAGCGTACGAGACTCGCTGGAAGAGATTCTGCTGAAAAGGTATGAAATGCATGGACAATTTAGTGGCCATATACTGGTTGTGTTTTCAGACAGATCTTTTTTTTGTCCACACTGATTTCTGACCATAAGTGCAAATGGTAGCTTTTTTGTCCAGACCGCCCAGAGATTTGCTCAAGGTCAGTCAGTCATTAATGCCGAATATGCCTGTAAGCTATAGTCCAGTAGTCATGTTGGATATTCATGAACCTGAGGCAGTTTTGTAGCATGAGTACTCAAATGTATAATTAGTTATATTAATTTTTCTTTCCCTGAAGTATTATAGCACTATTTGACATAACCCTGTATGGCTAGATATGGGGGTAATGTATTTTTGGCTCCCAAATTGTCAGTGCATTCCCGATTTATTAACCACTTGCTTAAAGGTTAAAGGACTCGGACTTGAAGATTTCAACAGAGAAGCCAGCTGAACTGGCTAGAAGGACGGAAAAAGAGCTTTTTGCACTCTTCCAGGGTGTAGACAGCAAGTACAAGAACAAATACAGAAGCTTGACGTTCAACCTTAAAGATACAAAGAATAATGTAAGTGCTGTTTTCTGCCTTGCATTGTGCATCAATACCAGCGAGTTAGACTGCAGCCAAACTAATGTACGCAGTCAGCACTGATTTCTAAACATATTTTTTTGGGAAGTCATTTTAAATATACCATTTAGAAAGTTATCTTGTGACGAAAAAACCAACATGAGTGCACCAACTCTTCCAGGTGTTGTTCAAGCGTGTTCTCAAGGGGGAGATTTCTCCTAGAGATTTGGTTCGTATGAGTGCAGAAGAACTAGCCTCCAAGGAACTGGCTGCTTGGAGACAGAGGGAGAATCGACATGTAAGTAACTTGCAGAACTCTTAAAGCAGCCATACAGTCAAATATTTGAAGATAAATTCAGAACGGAGCTCACAGTCAGTCCTGTTTGCAGACAATTGAAATGATAGAGAAAGAACAGCGAGAAGCAGAGAGACGACCGGTAACCAAAATCACTCACAAAGGAGAGATTGAAATTGAGAACCAGGAACCTGCAAAAGCCCCTGAGCCCATAGAGCCCTTGGTAAGATGGAAGACATTCAATTCTTTAACTTACATAAGGTTGTTTCGCTATGGCACAGTTACAGACACTGATTTCCCCACAGTCGGATCCTGCCCCTAAAGCAGTTGAGATGTCTGAGGAAAAAGCTCCAGACTCAAAGCCAGAGAGCCCCAAGAAAATTAAAGATACAACAAGCTTGCACAAGTCTCATCTCTTTGACCTTCACTGCAAGATCTGCACTGGTAACTTGTGCACATTGCCGTTTACTACACTTTGCAGGCTTATTCCAAACCTTAAAGTATGCTAAATATGATTTGTTTTTTTCTTCATTTAATGTTCCTTTAAGGCCGAATGGCTCCACCTGCAGAGGAGGCCACCACCAAGGTTGTGAAAGTGGCCACAACTGTCATTAGAAGGCAGTCCACAGCCACAGAAGGAGACAGTCAGCAGATTACACCAATATCACCACCTGTAGCTCCATCTGCATTGGTGGATGACTTGTCCCTGAGAGCCATGGAAGAAGGTCTCCTAAACTCCAGTATCTTCCCAGCCTATGAGTCAAGGTAAGGGTGAAAAACGATCTCGTAAAACAAGTTCATGATTTAACATCTATGGCAGAGATCCTCATAGAGGCCCTGTATAGGTCAAGACTTTAGTTTGTACTACACAATACTACCTCATATTAGGCTAAGCTGATCCTGCATTGAATAAGAGTTGGTCAGTCAGGTACTGAACAAAGGGTTGAATAACTGGGGTCACTCGATCCATTCTTTTTGTGTGTGTGTGTGTGTTCCTTGCTCTAACAAACCTGTTTAAGCTCTAGTAGGGCTTGTTTGTTAAAGGTTTTGTTAGAAGAGGTGGGTTTGAAGTGACACAATGCTGAAAAATGCAGGCAGGAATACTCTACCACCAGGGGCACCAGAGATTAAGGGACCGAAGAAGATTGTCGCTAGTGCCTATCCTCTTAAAGCAGGCATTGGTTTGGAAGCAATGTACATCTCAACAAAATATTATCATTGGCATAGAACACAGGGACAGTTTCCCAGACAGGGATTAAGCCTAGTCCTAGACTAAAGAGGCTTTTGATTGGAGATTTTCCACTGAAAGCAAAAAAATGGTCCATGACTGTGGTTAATCCTGTCTGATAAACCTTAATGTTGTGTGTTAATCACAGCTTCTACTTCAGGAATATTCCTGATGTAATAAAACACTGTTTTCTTACAGGTCGGAAAGTGTGAGCAGTAAAGAAGATACAGTTGCATTCCTTGCCAATTTAGAGAGCCTATGGAATGGGTATGTAGACATGCCAGCTGTAGCCAGGTTCTTGACAAAAGCTTACCCAGTTTCTGGAATATTGGACCACCTAAATGAGGTAAGTCTTACTGAACATTAGACATCTCACTTTCAGGTCTGAATGTCAACAAAGACACTCATTCCATCCTTGGATATGTTACAGGATCTGCCGGACAGCATCCAGGTTGGTGGAAGGATCTCTCCTCACATAGTCTGGGACTATGTCGAGAAAATTCGTGCCTCTGGAACAAAGGTGAGAAATCACCAGATTGTTGATTATTAACATATGTCAATATGAATGATGCATATTGACACTATATTGTCTGGTTTTTTTTTTTTGGTGATTATTTCTCTAATTTCTTAGGAAATATGTGTCATTCGCTTCACCCCTGACACAGAAGAAGATGAAATATCATACACCTTGCTGTATGCCTATTTTAGTAGTCGCAGGCGATACGGTGTTGTCGCCAACAACCGCAAACAAGTTAAAGACATGTATCTCATCCCTCTCGGCTCCAGTGAAAAAATCCCTCACCAGATTGTCCCATTTGATGGCCCTGGTAAGTTGTCATCTCTGTACTGTTGTATCAAAAAATCACTGCTAATCTGTGTTAACCTTTTGTACCTAATTTTAAAATGGTATGGTTGCTGGTGACTTACTTAAGGAAGCCTAGGGTTCAGATTGGTACTTAGTAAGCAGTTAATCACACGTATCCAATTTATCAATACAAATTATTGTAGAACTTGGAAAAAAGGCAAAGGGATTTATTTAGGGGTGTATCCATCTTGTTTCACCAAAACATAGGCTACAGGCTTACGTACTGGCCTGTATACACTCATGCTAGCTATCAATCAAGACCAGTCATTAAATGTGTTCTCTGATGTAATAGGATTGGAGACCAACCGTCCAAACCTCCTCCTTGGACTAATAATTCGCCAGAGACCTAAAAGGGACTTTGGGGTTATCCTACCAAGCGATGCTAGTGAAGCTCCAAGTTTCCTAAAGGAGAACAAACCTCAAGTAGATCCCGTCCAGAAAACTGGCACACCCCGAGATGAAGAAAGAAACTTCATTAGCAGTCTTGGTCGTATTCACAAAAAGGACACCCCAAGCCTTATCAAATCCACTGCTGAGGAACCGTTGGAGTTGGAGGATGATGAAAATGTCTCCTTGCGTTTTCTCCCTGGTGTGCTGACGCAGCCGAAATCCGGGAAGACAGTGCCTGCAGGTGATGATGTAAAGGACACAATAAGCAGCACCATCAGTCAGACCTCTGCCACTGAGAGCACCACCTCAGGAAGCGTCACTCCCAAAACGCCCACCACCCCACGCCTGGATCGTTTCATCATCAAGAAGAAAGAGCCCAAACCTGTCAAAACGGAGGAAGAGCCATCTAGCTCAAGTGCAGAGATGAGCTCGCAGGGGAAAGAGAAAGAAAGTGGAGGTACAAGTGCAGTTATATTATCTCTGAAGGATAAGCCAGGAGATGTTTCAACAGAGACTTTCCTCTCCAGCCTGGCCGCAGCTCAGCCTAAGGTCGAATCTAGCAGCACTGAAACAAAAAGCGATAGTTCTGAAAGACCTAGTCAAGAAACCAATTTGCTTCCTGCATCTTCATCAACTACATCCAAAGATTCTACCAGTGACATCCCTGAAGTTGTTTCCAACAATGAAAATATCTTAAACCCAGCTACGACTACAAAACCAACCACTTCTGGCATTTTGAAGAAGAGCAGCATATCAGATGAACCTGATGATGCAAAGCAGCTAGCATTGAACACAGAACAACATGTGGCACAACCAAACGCCAGCCAGTCTGCTCCCGCAGAACCTTTACCAGTGACCAAATCGGCACCTCCTGAGCAAGAGTTCAAAGCAGTGGAAGATATCCAGACCATCACCACTATCTCCTCTTCAGGCAAAAATGAAGGACTGAAGCAGTCGAGGACACGTCTTCTAAGTCCCACTCCCTTCAACTCTGCAAGCCTCGTGCCTCCCCCAGGTACCTTTCCTCCTTATCACCATGGAGCACCTGACCATGCATACCATCCTGCACCAGTACCCAACTACCCTCCCCAGTGCAGTCCGGCACCATTCTTACCTTTACATCAGCAGGCTCCTGTACCATTCGGCTTCTCTCCTGCTCCTCCTCTTCCAGTGATGTTCCCCCAGACGGACCCTCCAAATCAAATGCACGCTGCTCCACCTTGGTCTCCGCCGGTCCCTCCCCAGGCTTGCTTTCCGCTCCCCATCCCAGAAACAGTTGCCAGACCGCCGCTGTCCTACGTAACCTCAAGATTCCCTGATACCTCCTTGCTCTCAAAGAAGGACGAGAAGGGTGCTGAGGCAAACTACGATGACCCATGGGACAGGCAGTCCAGACGTTCAGAGAAGGACGAAAGAGATCACTACGGAAAGCACCGCCATAAGGGTCGGCACCACGAGCGGGACAAGCACAAGGCAAGGAGCCAGAGCCGGAGCCGGAGTAGGTCCAGGTCCAGGTCCAGGTCCAGGTCCAGGTCCAGAAGCAGCAGGAGTCGGAGTAGAAGTAGGAGCCGTAGCAGAAGCAGGCACAGACACAAGAGCAGGCACTCTCGTGATGACCGACATGGGGAGAGAAGGAAAGAGAAACACCACAGCAGCCATCACAGGGACAGAGACAGAGAGAGGGACAAGCGCAGACGAGACTCTGATCATGAAAAACACCGGAGAGACTCAAGAGACTCACGAGAGGGGCACTCATGATCTCCATACTCAACCCTGGTGCATCTGATCAACACCACTGACCTGAGACATGCTCCTTTTGTATTTTACTACAGTTATTTATAACATTCAGAAGCAGCTTTTATAAGAGTGAATGATTTTAGGTTTTAGTTGGTTCATGTTTTGAATTCAGAAGTGTGGCTTTTTTTTTTCTTCTGTAAAGGCTAATGTACATGACGACATGGCCATAAGAGCAGGCGCGCATGTACTGATCACAAGAAATTGGAATCGATAACTACTGTTGAAACAAAAAATAATCCCAAGAGCAAAACATGTCCTGGTTTTTTGTCTGCCTTTTTATCAGGGTATTTTTTTTGTTTTGTTTTTGTTTTTTAAAGTCCCTTAAATATTTTCTATTTGTGTCAAATGACATTTGTCTTTGTACATTTTGGCTTGTCGAACATTATAGATACCGTGTGCCTTCTGCACATTGTGTTTATGTACAGTTCCTAAAATACTTTTTATTGTTGATAGAAAAAGATAATAAAACCTTTTGTTAATTAAAGATGCTGGGACAACATTAATGCGTCAGGAGAAGAAGAACTCAAGAGTTCAATAAAGAGGTTTTTTGTTTATTTTTCAATGTACAGAATGAGTACGGAGTGCACAGAATCCCCTGGAGGGCAGATAAAAAGAACAGCAAACAGTGTATACATTTGACAAGAGGTTAGCACCTTGAAAGAAAGAACAGAAAACATTCTATTTTTGGTTTCTGCTGAAAAAAGACTGATCAGCCACAAGAGCACCTGCAGAACATTTACTAAAATGACCACTGTGTAAAAGGAGTCCAGTGGAGTTTCTGAGCATGCAGACTTTTCTTCCCCATTTCTCATAACCAAATCCATATGAATGACAAAGTTTTCGAAGGAATTAATTTCTAAAATTTTACCAATAAATACATCTAAAATTACTTTCTAAAACTTTGCTGTGCAGTACGGGATATCTAATCTTCTCCTTGGTAAACATTAAAACCCTCATAGGTTTGAAGAAACTGCAGTGCTCTTGTGTCTTGATACAAAACAACATCTTTGATGCTTCCCACAAAGCCTGTGGTGAAGAGACCAGATGAGACTGATGTTACATCTCTGTTCAACTCAAAGCCTCCAAAATAATAGACACCTCCGTAATTAATGGCAACATAGCGCTCAAAAGGGTCAATGTCCTCAAAAATGACCCTCTCACCATCAACAAAAGCCTGGACGACTGTGCGATTGTGGGTAATAGACACGTAATTCCACCGTTCGCAGCACAGCGTCACCTTCCGGGAGACGAGAGGAAGAGCTACGTTCTCGCCGAGATTCATGGCAACTTTTAAATGACCATCCTGAAGTCCCACAGCAAGATAGTCATCGTCCTCGCTCTCCGCACGTCCCATCCACAGAACCAGCCCGTCTTCCGAGCTTGCGGAAAGGTTAAATGATACTTGCGTATACATCAGGTTTCTCGAATTATACTTCAGATCTCGGTATTTAAGATATGAATTTCCGACAAAGCGCGCGGTCTTCATTGACACCTGCTGATCGCAATACGTCCCATTCCATCCAAGGGCGCAAACGCAGGAATATGAGGCAGTAGCAACTTTGGGAACACAAAGAGAGCCATGTTGGCACCGGTTGCCAACGCAATGAATGGACTGATCGCAACGGGTGCCCGTCCACGATGGGGGGCAAATGCACACAAATGAATCGAGACCGACGGGCCGGCAGTAGCCGCCATTCTGACACACTTTGTACCCGCATCCTGTCCCGTCCCAGTCGCCCACATTTGCCCCCCTCAGCGCCCCTCCCTCTGTGAGCTCCAGGTCACGACCATTAACAATGACCTCGCGAATTCCACCAGTGAAACCCACCGGCTCTCTCTCCACCGCATTGGACGAGACCAAGTTCAGGCTGGACAAGCCGCCGACAAAAACGTCTGTGGCGACGTCCAGAGTGGTCATACCCTCTGAGGAGTTCCGCGTCAACTCTTGGTCATCAAGGACCAGGTAGCCTTGGTTTCCCACTCGCCCGGCCTTCACCTTGTGCCAGGTCCTGCCGGTCCAGTCCACTCTGTTTTGCGACTGCAGAACGATCGTGCCGTCCCCTAGACTGTAGCGGAGCTGCACGAATCCAGCAGACAGAGACACGCTGATGAAGTCACCTTGAAATAAGACACAAATTGGAGGTCAATCAGTCTGTTTGTGTATATAGTACAGGTGATACTATAGTCTTTGTTAACGCGCATTATTTACTCTAATTTAGGTTCTTCAGCGTAGACCCTCTTGACCTTGATGTACCTGTTCTCTTAAGCAGCATCATGAAGAACCACCTGGGATGCTTTTCCAACAAGTTCTACATACAGTTGTATGTAAATGTTTGGTCAAATGGCATGTTTTGTTGAAATTTCTCTACAGAACATGCACTTCTTTGAACAGGGTTGAACAGTATGGCCGGTGCAAAATTCATGGGCACCTTTTATATTTTATATTTTCCAGTATGTTAAACGCCTCAAATAAATAAAAAATTGTGCACTAAACTTTGCAGAAGTTAAGGGTGTTCCTAGCAGAGGACGGATTACTTTATATGCATTAACCTGGGTTCCCCTTTTTACCCCCACTTATGATGTTTGTGGTTTTATACTTCATTTGTACGTGTTCCTGCTTCTCTTTACTCCTTAGAATCTTCTTTTTTGTTTCTGTGCCTTAAAAGACTGATATAGCCTATGTAAATGAGCTCTGTTCTGACTGGCTGCATTTTTGCACACATATATACGCCGATCAGGCATAACATTACGACCACCTCCTTGTTTCTATGTTCATTGTCCAATTTATCAGCTCCACTTACTGTATAGTTGCACTCTGTAGTTCTACAGTTACAGACTGTAGTCCATCTGTTTCTCTGATACTCTGATACCCTGTTCTTCAGTGGTCAGGACCCCCATGGACCCTCACAGAGCAGGTACTGTTTGGGTGGTGGATGATTCTCAGCACTGCAGTAACACTGATGTACTTTGTGTTGTGCTGGTCTGAGTGGATCAGACACAGAAGTGCTCCTGGAGTTTTTAAGCACTGTGTCCACTCCAACCTTGTTGGTCCACCTTGTAGATGTAAAGTCAGAGACGACAGCTCATCTGCTGCTGCACAGTTTGCGTTGGTCATCCTCTAGTCCTTCATCAGTGGTCACAGGACGCTGTTGGCTGCACAGTTTTTGGTTGGTGGACTATTCTCCAGTATGATCCACCACCCAGATAGTACCTGCTCTGTGAGGGTCCATGACCACTGAAGAACAGGGTAACAGAGTATCAGAGAAACAGATGGACTACAGTCTGTAACTGTAGAACTACAGAGTGCAGCTATATAGTAAGAGGAGCTGATAAAGTGGACAGTGAGCGAAAACACTGACGCAGTGAAGCACTATTTTAGACCCCTGCTACGTCGGGCAGAGCACAGACTAAGAACACACTGAAAGAGTTTGGGATTTGCTGACCAGCCCGAGCACTCAGATACTGCGCTGTGTAGAAGAGGATGCCCTCTGGTGCCAGAGTCTGGAACTGCAGCTGAAGGTTCGTCTTGTGTCTCATGCTGACCGGAGGAAATGCCATCCAGGAGGACTGGTTAGCACTGAAGAACGGGTCAGTGATGGATAGAACTGTAGGGGGCAAAAAAAAAACCCACATCAATTCTTAGGACATTAATAAATTAACCCCAGAAGTGGAATTATTATGTAGTTTTGCTCTACTATTCAAATCTAATCATGCAATTACACATTTAATTACAAGCTGGCATCAACACTGACATTAGCGCTTGATTTCTTTACACATGCACGTCTGCAGTTTTTTTACAGGTTGTTTCAATATGACAAAAGACGCAAAATGCTGCCTTTTCATCCAATTCAGATCAGAGTCAAATGCAAAGTTTGGACATTTTCTACAGCCCTTTGCAACTTGCGACCCACAAAAACAAGCATAAACGCTTCCATGGCCTACAAGACAAGTGGCCTGATCCTGTGAAATGCAGGCAAATATAAATATAGGTATTTTAAGCACCAAAATAAGCTGGCACTGTAAAAGAAGTTACGAACCCCTGCATAAGGAGGTCTGTGGTGTCACTTCTACACTGTAATCTGTAACTCTAAGATGTAACTCAGCAATGGTTCAGACGTCTTTACAGTGGTGGTGATGGGAACCAGGCGTCGCCATGACTACCACACAGATATAGGCACTTTATTTACCATCCAGAACCACCAGAGAACCTACACGAGTCTTCTGAGTGTTCATATGGAATGATGATGGAATATTTTGCCTTAGAACACTCTTCTTATATTCTTCTACCATTAATGTATTAAAATATGTTTTACACCAAAAAACATCACAAAACTCATAAAACAGCGTCTCAGTCATCAGGCAGTGAATTCAGAACCATCTCGTGTAGGAACTTTCTGTGAGGAGCTTTTAGAGGGGGACGTCTGGTTCCCTTCACCACCACTGTGAGCAGTTCTGACTCGGTAAGTCTCTCTATAACAGAGCGGTTCACACTCTGAACGACTCTTTCTATTGCAAAATTCTGAAAATTCGGTGGGATTCCCCTCACTGTTCCATTACACTGGAACCCTGTGAATATGAACATTAACCTTCGGACTCAATTTAACTGAGGGGGTGGCATTCACTTTCATCACCCTCTCAAATCAATCCCTTGATATATTCCCTACGCTCTTAAAGACGGTTCTTCCAGGGTTCTTTAGTGAAGACGGTGGTTCTTTATAGAGCCATGAACTCTCAAAGAACAATTTGCATGGTGAAATGGTTCTTCAGACTGATGGAGAATGTGTAGTACACAGTTCTGCATAGAACCTTTTGAAAAGGGTTCCATATAACACCAAAATGGGTTCTTCTATTGTTACAAGCTTGACATCGTGACAACAGCAGAACCCTTCTTGGGGAGAGCCACATACGACGCATTCTCCATCCAAAAGAAGAATTTCATCATGCAAAGAACCATTTAAGCATGCAAATGCTTCTCTGAGTGTTTATACAGAACCATTTACTAAAGAACCCTTAAAGAACCATCTTTTTTAAGAGTGTATTGGATTGCTTTAACAGGGATTTCTATTGTAATGCACTTACACAGAAGAGAGGTCAGCACTAGTCTTACCTTGCTGGCAGAACTGTCCAGCGGTGCCCAGAGCACACTGACAGGTGTAGCCATTCGGAAGCGGGACGCAAGTGGACCCACGGGCGCAGGAGGGAGGCGGAGCGTGTTCGGCATCACAGAACGACACTCTCTCAGAGCAGAGAGCACCTTTCCACCCCAACACACACTGACAGCTGAAGAGGCAGGAGTGGACAAGGGTTTAAAACGGGGACAGTAGTACATATGAAAGGCATTTAAATAAGATTTATACACTTACTGTCCATTTTATCAGCTCCACTGACCACATAGGAGCACTGTGCAGTCCTACCGTTACAGACTGTAGTCCATCTGTTTCTCTGCACTTTGTTACCCTGTTCTTCAGTGGTCAGGACCCCCATGAGAGCAGGTTTTATTTGGGCGATAGGTCGTTTTCAGCACTGCAGTGACACTGATGTACTGCGTGTTGCACTGGTGCGAGAGGATCAGACACAGCAGTGCTGCTAGAGTTTTTAAACACTGTGTCCACTCACTGTCCACTCTATTAGACACTTCTACCTCGTCGGTCCACCTTGTAGATGTAAAGTCAGAGACGACAGCTCATCTGCTGCTGCATAGCTTGTGTTGGTCATCCTCTTAAAAACTCCAGCTGCACTGCTGTGTCTGATCCACTCGCACCAGCACAACACACACTAACACCACCACCACCACGTCAGTGTTACTGCAGTGCTGAGAATGACCCACCACCCAAACAGTACCTGCTCTGTGAGGGTCCTGCAGGCCTGTTTGACTGAACATATGCACTGCAAATAAATGATATTATCTCATATCTAGTGACTATATATGATATTTCTCAATATGGGAGTTTAGTATGTTTAGTATAGATTATTATAACTAATTTCCAGACATTTCTACTTGTTATTTAATGATTTAAGTCAAATGATCTCACAATATTGGCAGATAAATTGCTTTAAGTATATTTTATACAACAAGCAAAAAGATCAGCCAAGACAGTGAGACACTGTGATCACCAAAAACAAGGAATAAAGGTGTAGAAAGGCATCAGTCATCTAATAATAAGCTTACAACAGTCTCAAAATGAAAACTATTAGATATAAGAGCAAGATTTGAGACAAATGCGGTATAATGAGAGGATATTTTATAGCTTTTGTCTTCTCACTTTTACTTTAAACTGTGGACGACAGCAAACCAGCCGTTTAGAGTAGGTGTGAGTGTGGAAGCTCCTGACTGGCTGTGTTTGTGTAAGATGCTCCCAGTCAGACAGACACAGCACACAGCTAAGAACAGGGCAAAGTCACTGTGTACTTTATGGTGTACTTTGATAACTGAGACCGGGAGAACTTACTACACAGAGGATCCAGAATCCACGCAGGTGCCTCCATTCTGGCAGTGGACAAGGCTGCAGGGAGTGACCCCACACTGACCCACGCTGCGGCCCGACACAGGCTGACCTTCTGGCTCTCCTGGAGCACGAAACTTCCCGTCTGCTCTCGTCCGGAACAGTACATCAAAAATGCAGCCTTTTCAAAGACAAAAGTGCACACGCACGCACACACACACACACACACACACACACACACACTTGTCTTGCTATACATATGAGGACGTCCATAGGTTTCTATTGATTTTTGTGTTACCGTAGCTAAATAATACTAAACCTAAACCTAACCCTGATGTTAATCTCAGTATCCAAAAGTGGTGAAAACAACACATGCTCAAGTGAGGACCAGCTAAATGTCGTGACTTGAGCAAACATTTTGTATAGTACTACCACAGTGAGGACATGGGGTCCCCACAAGTATAGCAATACGTATTACTGTGTGAACTACAGCTTATCTACAAATGTTCGATCACTTTGTCAACGTCAATGTCGAATTTATTTATAAAGCACATTTAAAAACAACGTCAGTTGGCCAAAGCGCTGTACGTGCAATGATAATGTTGAATAATATAAATGATAAACGATAAAATCACACAATAAACACAGACGAATGTAAAAAGAGTAATTAAAAATAATTCAGTAAAAAAAATGACTAATGATTATTAGCAGCGTTAGAGTTATTAACTTTGTTTATTGTTTTATTTGACTTTCACAACAGTAGCTAACGTTAGCTGTTTGACTACCTAGCCTGATTATGTGTTTATGTTTCAGCAGCGTGTGTGTGGTTGGTTGCTAGGTAACAGACATGACAGTTGACTGTCGCCTTCACTCGACTAAGTTAAGATTTCCTAAGTCGAGATAAGAAAAGATGCTGTAAGATAAGATAAGATTCCTAAATTAAGTTAACTTTAGACAAAAAGATAGGAATTTTCCATAAAATGGCCACAGGTCTTCCAGGTGGTTGTTAGGTCGTGTAAATGTTTTCTGAACTCCAGTTTTGGAAAGTCCTGCTATTTCAGCTGTTAAAACTTATTTTAACTTTGATTTTTTTCTTCTTTTTTTTTTGCACAGGACTGTCAAAAAGCCATGGGCTGTAATGGGCGTCTTCTTTTTGGAAGTGGCTTCACAATATGTGAAACTGAACCGGTGATTTCTATCTATTAGAGAAAAATATGCTCAATTTATTGCTTTTTCTTGAGAATTTAATGTACATAATGGAAAAAAAATCCACTTACTCAAAGCAACTAGGGTTACGTTAGGGTTAATTTATTTATTGTTACTATTTATTGTTATTTGTTACTATTACTATCGTACCAGGGGCATTTTGACATGATTTAACATCACTACCTGCAGATTCACTGAAATTTGCAGTCATCCTTGTTGACCAGTAGCCGTTCAAAACAACAATCAATGCCACAAAGATCTGGTTAACTTAAGGTGCGTTAAACTGTCATGTTGGCACATAAAAGCCCCGCACCACCCGTGATATATTACAGTACATAAAGCGATAATTAACAAAACAGCATTTACATGTTGACTCCAGGGCTTTTTGCGCTGGCATTTTGAGGACACAAACTCAAACACGCCAAAAAAACTTCAAACAAATTCAGTGAACCTGTTACATATTCAAGTCTCTTATCCTCCTACTATCGTCCTACTTACACAGCATAAAAGATCAGAGCCAGTACCTTTTTCATCATCACTGCAACAGAAAAAGCTTCCATTTTTAGGGAACATTCCAGCGTTTTTCAACAAAATCTGCCACATCATGCCTTGACCGTACTTTTTCCTGTACTTATTCTATACGTGTTCTATTGGAAGTGTTTTGTGTATAGAGAAAACTCCATAGAAATTCCATAGACATAGCAGCATTCCTTTAATTCCACTGCTGTAAACTGTTTTTCCGGAGCAAACAAACAAGCCCTAACCACAAATGAAATTTGCACCTCTGTTTTCCTTCTGCCACATGTGAAACTCTGCAAAAAAGCTGCTGTTTCGGAAAACACAAGGTTCGCTCCTGTAAGCAGAAATATGTGGAGATCGGGGTCAGCAGTTGCTTTGGGTCATCGCCGAGCCCGTCAGCGGTGCCTACAGTCGGAGCCTGCCTGCTGAATTAGTCATGCCAGCACTCAGGATGTGCAGAAAACTGTTTTCATTCATGAATATTCATGGCGCGAAGCCGTCTACGCCCCACACTTGCTCACTCGCTCTCAAGTGACTGTGGCAAAACAGCAAATATGTGGTGTTGACAAAGAGAGGCAGATGGTTTAAGTGGGTGATTGTTTTCAAGTTAGCTAAGGAGAGAAGAACCGGGCAGCAGAACGGGAGTGGGAAGAGAGCAGGAGATGGAGAGAAGGAGAGATCAAAGGAGACGGAGAGCAAGCAAGAGGAAGAAGCGTGTGTATGAATACACACACACTCACGGATGAGCCAAAACCTTATGACAACTCACAGAAATGAACAATGTAGATTATCTCATAGTGGCAGTGCAAGTCCAGGTCTGGGATTTATTAAAGGGCTGCTGTAGTCAGTGTGCAGGCATGAAGACCTGAGGTAGAGCCAAATTATGTTTAGACAACTGGGTCAGACCATCTCCAAAACGGCCAGGCTTGAAATGAGTACCTGGTCAGCAGTGGCGAGTACCTACTCTACTGGCAGTGGACCAAGAACCGTTGATAGGGTGTCGGCCACCCAGGGCTCATGGATGCACAAGAGCAAAGAAGCCTATCCTGTGTGGTCTAAACTGACAGAAGGGCTGCGCCTGGAGCTATGCAGCTGCAGACCAGTCAAAGTGCCCATTCTAACCCTTTCCACCCTTGAAAGAGCCTACAGTGAGCGTTGGAACTGGACCATACAGGAAGGTCAGATAAGTCCCATTTTCTTCTACACCACGTGGACAGCTGGGTGCGTTTGTGGGTTAACCTGGGGAAATGATAGACTAGGATGCACTGTGGGAACAAGACAATCCGATCAAAGGAGTGTGATGCCCTGGTCGAAGTTCTGGTCTGGTCATTCATGTGGATGTCAATTTGACACATGCCACCTACCTAAACATCACTGCAGACCAGGCACACTCCTTCAAGATGATGGTGTTCTCTCTGCACATGTTCGAGAACGGTTTGAGGAACTTGATGAAGAGGTTCAAGGTGTTGCCCTGACTTTCAAATCTGCCAGATCTCAATCCCACGGAGCATCTGTGGGCTTTGCTGGAACTACAAATCCGATCTGTGGCGGCTCCACCTCGCAACTTAAGATCTGCTTCTAATGTCGAATACCATATGGTACCTTCAGAGGTCTTGCAGACGCCATGCCTTGACGGGTCTGAGCAGATACTTTTTCTCCAATAGACACAGAAGTGTGTCTTCTGTAGAGGTAGTGTCAAAATCATTTGACCTGGGCCGCCCAATCTTTTGCATATCGCTGTTGTCGGAAGAAAACCTTGTATCTCCAAAATATCTCTCTTTACAGGAGAAGGAAATAACATACTTTACTTTTAATGTAAGCCAATGGAACTAGAATTTTTTACAAGTCATTTTGAAGTCCATTCATCATAAAACTTACATACAGTAAGTGTAAAGGACAACAAGTATTTTTATATTATGTCATAAACTGAAAAAGACCAAAAGCAGACAACAGCGACATGATTATACAGGCAGGTGCGCTGCATGATAAGTAATAAAATAAGGGAATAAACATCCTACTTGGTGGCATGTATAAAAATGCTGAGCAGGCCCAGCTGATGTCAGTTTTGGATGAAGGTGGCAAGAGGAAAAGATCTAAATGACTCTGAAAGAGGGATCATTACTGGGGAAAGGATGGCAGAGATTTCAGTCACAGAGACTGCTCAGCTGGACAGGGTTTCAACAGGGACAGGGACTAAAGTGACAACTGCATCTAGATCTGTGTGGTCAAAAGTGCTCATTCAGTTAACGTGATGCTCATACTTTAGTGTAAGGATCAACAGAAGAGCAGCTGTTCCTCAGGTCACTGCCAACGTCAGTGCAGGACGTGACCAAGAACAATCCGTCCAGAACTAGTTAAAGAAAGATCTGCCAACCTTGGGATAATATTAGGTGCATGCAGTAGTGCAAAGTTTATTTAGCCAATAGAGCTGCTTTCTCTGTTCCTGTCACAGTCGTCCGTTTCTGACATCATGTCTATTTTAGATTAGGCTGCAAAAATTATGAATACAATACTGTGACAAGTCACATTTAACAATCTGTGACATGGTTCTATGCCAACTTAAACGACTGGTGAAAAAGCAAGCTAGATTGCAAATTACAAAGTTATTGTTGTTAAGTATCGTTCCAAGGTTGGCAGGTGTGCATTAAGTTAACTCAATTCACAATATCACTTTACACATCCATGTCAGCCCATTTACCTCTGCAAAAGCACCGGCCTCGATTGTGAAGCCAGGCCAGTGAGGAAGGTGAATGAGAGGGATAAACACCATTTCCATTGCCTTAAACAAATCAGCCTAAGCTGATTTTCTATAGCTCAGGAGGGATAACCAGCCACAGTGTGACGAGTGAAGCAAATCTGTCAGATGTAAATATTTAGCTGCACAAAAACAATTTGCAGGCCATATTCATGAATACATTGTAAATATGCTAGCTTGCTTTTTCACTAGTCATTTAAACTGGGAGAGTAACGTGTGTCGCAGACTGTTAAGCATGACTTTTCACAGTACTGTTTCCATAATTATTAATGCTGTCGATTTGCAGTCTCTTGAAATGACTGACATTATGCATTTGGGAATGAGCCCAACACTATGGCTGGCCAAACTCTACTTCTTTTGTTTTCCGGAAGGCTAGACGCTACTGCCTCTTGCAGTTAAACTTAAATACTGCAAATTCACAATTAAACCCAAATTTTTGCGTAGAGTGACAAATCGCACCAGCGTACTCTGATGACAAAATGTGTACCTGTTATGCAAAATACAGGTTGGCAGATCTGTAGGGTTAATTATTATTATCATTATTATTATTATTATTATTACTAATTGCTGTCCAGTTATTTCTGACTCCTGGTGACAATATGGATGGTGTTTCTCCAGAATATCCTGTCTTCTATTTGCGTTTTCAGGCTGCTGAATGGCTGGTTCATGATTCTTTTGATTGTCGCCATCCATGTTATTGATGGTCATCCTCTTCAGATTTTACATTCATCTCATAAAGCCCTCATTACAAAGACGAACACATTTGAGAAAACCATCAGCGCTCGGCTACAGACATGGAAAAATGTGATCTGGTCAGATGAATCATCCTGTACCATATTCTCCACAAGGAGGACAGTGCATATGTTGCATGCATCAAGAAAATTATGGTTGCGGAATGCTTTAACCCTTACAGTAGGGGGTCGGGTAGCTCTGTTTTACTGTTGGGGGCATTTTGCTGGCATGGCCAACCTGTGCTCTTAGAGCAGGGGTCTTAACCCTCTAAAATCCCAGGCTTATTACACACACACATCATCTAAGCCGCTTCTCCTTCTGGGTCACGGGGGTGCTGGAGCCTATCCCAGTTGTCATCGGGCGAAAGGCAGGATACACCCTGGACAGACCGCCAGTCCATCGCAGGGCAAGGCTTATTACATACTAAGGCTTATTTTCAGCAACTGTAGTGACTTTAATGCAAACTGGCTGAGCTATTCTTAGATCATCAAAGTGTGTAATAATACTTTGGGCCTGCTGGTGAGTCCTGGCCATTTAAGCATTTAAGGTCCCATCCCAGCTCCTCATGCCCCATCTCATATTTATAATGCATTCTTGAATATGGTCTGCAAATCATTTTGTTCCATTTTTCTGCAGCTAAATATTTATATTTGATGGCTAAATTTGCTTCACTCATCAGACACTCTGGCTGGTCATCCACCAGCTATATAAAATCAGCTTAGGCTTATTCTTATGTGGTTAAAGGGAATAATAGAGCGCTGCATACAAGAGGAACCATTGAAACACTGCATTAATGCTGTATACTGTGCAAACGTGACTATAATTTAGTTATAACTCACTAACATTCATGACACAGCTTACGAAAGGAATAGAATAGCATAAAAACGCAGCGCTCTCCATTCTCAGTACTTTTCTCGTTCATTTACATTCAGTAGAAGCGCGAGCATAATAAGAGTCCCATGCAATTCTACTGTTCAGTGTAAGTTGAATTAAGTGAAGTGAATGCTAAAATGTTAACCGCTCTGTGTATTTATACTATTACTACTACAATACACCACCTGGTCAGTGGCAGTGGTCTGAGACCTCTGCTTTATAAAGAAGGCTCACTGCGCAAGTTATTCTGATCCTGTAGTAAAACGTTCTGTCCTGACGTGAGTGACGAGAAATGGTTTTGAGTATAAAAATGATGCAAAACATATGTAATGGCCTTCTCAGTCCCAGGATTTTAACACTATTTGAGATTTTGGACTGACATACCACAAAGTTCTCACCACCACCACACAAAATGGGGGAATATCTTTGAGAAGAATGGTGTTCCGCCACTCTAATACAGTTCCAGAAACTTGTAGAATCCATGCCAAGGAACACTGAAGCTGTTCTGGCAGCTTATGGTGACCAAAACAATGCTATGGCTATTCTTTTAATTCATCACTATTACTGCTACAGTAAACCACCCGGCTACTGGGCCACAAGTACTTTGAGTTTGAGACCCCAGCTTTAGACTCAAGTTCACTGTAAGCCAGTCCAAAGTTGTTCTGATCACCTGTGCGTCCACTCACTGTCCACTCTATTAGATAGTCCGACCTTGTCGGTCCACCTTGTAGATGTAAAGTCAGAGACGACAGCTCATCTGCTGCTGCACAGTTTGTGTTGGTCATCCTCTAGTCCTTCATCAGTGGTCACAGGATGCTGCCCACAGGACGCTGTTGGCTGGATATTTTTGGTTGGTGGACAGTTCTCAGTCTAGCAGCGACACTGAGGTGTTTAAAAACTCCAGCAGCACTGCTGTGTCTGATCCACTCAGACCAGCACCACACACACTAACACCACCACTACCACCACGTCAGTGTCACTGCAGTGCTGAGAATGACCCACCACCCAAATCGTACCTGCTCTGTGAGGGTCCATGGGGGTCCTGACCACTGAAGAACGGGGTAACAGAGTATCAGAGAAACAGATGGACTACAGTCTGTAACTGTAGAACTACAGAGTGCAGCTATACAGTAAGTGGAGCTGATAAGATAGACAATGAGGGTAGGAACAAGGAGGTGGTCAGAATGTTATGCCTGACTGGTGTATATACGTTACCAATGACTGGCCGCAGACAATGCAGACAAAAATAGCCCATTCTAAAGAAACCTGGCAACCAGGATTTCTCTTTGGTTGACACAAACACCCATGATGTACAGGCATGATATAGAGGCCTTTGCCACTGTGGACGCAGTAGGCAGTCGCCTGTTCCATCCACTGCAGTTGCATCTATAGCGGGTCAGGTATGAGACCTCAAGTAGGTGGCAGCGTTGGTATTTGGATCTATTAGGTAACCAAATGGTTCTCCTGGCACCAGCTGAGTCAGTTGGTCACCTAGTGCCAAGTGATGACCCTGCCTCATCTACTAGAGGCCTAGTATCTGACCTGGGTCGGGTATCAGACCTCTGGTAGAGGAGGCAGGGTTGGCGCCAGCTATTGCTTAGACCTGTACCTGACCCGGGTTGGATATCAGACCTCTAGTAGACATGGCAGCATCGGCATTTGGCTATAATATAAAATAATATCTATATTTAAATGATTTTAAATTAAAAGAAAATGTAAAAATAACAGTGAAAAAAAAGATAAAAATAGATAAAAATAATAATAAAAATAAAATGAGGTTTAATTGATAAGATATTAAGATCAAAAGAAGATATGAGATTAATAAAATAAAAAAATCTAATAATAATAATAATGATAATAATAAACTAATTAAAATAAGTTAAAAAGTAATAAAGAACTAAAACAAGAAATAAAAGTTAATAAATAAGATTAAATAAAACAGGTACAGGCTGTCTGAAGGTGGTTCAATATTATATGTATGTGACAAATAAGACTTTGTGGGTATAACAGTACTGCTCGTTTCATTGTTACGTTTTGGATGTAAAGAAAAGTTTAAAATTCTTCAAACGGCCAGCAGAAAATTGTTTTTGGTATCTAGGTAGATGCAGCTAAGCAAGCTCGCCAATTGGTTAGGACTTCAGGAGCTGAAAAGAAGTCCTACCACATTAACACAGAGGAGTTAACCAGTCATTTTTTGCTTTACAATAGGTGAAACCACTTTCATGAGAAATTCATCACTCTAGGCAGTCTGGAAGTTCTAGATATGTCAATGACCGTGAACACGAATGGCAGCCTGATGTGTGGGTTGTTAGAAATGGAAAACAGCTGCAGCAGCTTTAGACCAGAGGTCACTACTGAAAGAGTCACTATGAAACTAATACAAATCAGTGTCAACTTACCGCTAACAAACTACTTGAATCCCATAGGGATGCTAGTTGTAGTTAAAATTATTGCATAGGCACTGTTTTCCCCATTTTTTGACCAAGCTTATTTATGGCCCAAATCAAAGGCCTCTAATAGTCACAGCTTCAAGACAGACCTGTTAAGCCACCAGAAACTGAATGAAGCTGTCTGGTTACCTAGTAGAGCCAAATACATGACAGGCATTATACACTGCTCAAAAAAATAAAGGGAACACTTAAACAACACAATATAACTCCAAGTAAATCAAACTTCTGTGAAATCAAACTGTCCACTTAGGAAGCAACACTGATTGACAATCAATTTCACAGCTGTTGTGCAAATGGAACAGACAACAGGTGGAAATGATTGGCAACTAGCAAGACACACTCAATAAAGGAGTGGTTCTGCAGGTGGGACCACAGACCACTTCTCAGTACCTTTCTGCTTTCTGGCTGATGTTTTGGTCACTTTTGAATGTTGGTGGTGCTTTCGCACTCGTGGTAGCAGGAGACGGACTCTACAACCCACACAAGTGGCTCAGGTAGTGCAGCTCATCCAGGATGGCACATCAATGCGAGCTGCGGCAGAAGGTTTGCTGTGTCTGTCAGCGTAGTGTCCAGAGGCCGGAGGCGCTACCAGGAGACAGGCCAGTACACCAGGAGACGTGGAGGAGGCGGTAGGAGGGCAACAACCCAGCAGCAGGACTGCTACCTCCGCCTTTGTGCAAGGAGGAACAGGAGGAGCACTGCCAGAGCCCTGCAGAATGACCTCCAGCAGGCCACAAATGTGTTTGTGTCTGCACAAACGGGTAGAAACCGACTCCATGGGGATGGTATGAGGGCCCGACGTCCACAGATGGGGGTTGTGCTCACAGCCCAACACCGTGCAGGACGCTTGGCATTTGCCAGAGAACACCAGAATTGGCAAATTCTCCACTGGCGCCCTGTGATCTTCACAGATCAAAGCAGGTTCACACTGAGCACAAGTCTGGAGACGCCGTGGAGAGCGATCTGCTGCCTGCAACATCCTTCAGCATGACCGGTTTGGCAGTGGGTCAGTAACGGTGTGGGGTGGCATTTCTTTGGAGGGCCGCACAGCCCTCCATGTGCTCGCCAGAGGTAGCCTGACTGCCATTAGGTACCGAGATGAGATCCTCAGACCCCTTGTGAGACCATATGCTGGTGCGGTTAGCCCTGGGTTCCTCCTAATGCAGGACAATGCTAGACCTCATGTGGCTGGAGTGTGTCAGCAGTTCCTGCAAGATGAAGGCATTGAAGCTATGGACCGGCCCGCCCGTTCCCCAGACCTGAATCCGATTGAGCACATCTGGGACATCATGTGTCGCTCCATCCACCAACGCCACGTTGCACCACAGACTGTCCAGGAGTTGGTGGATGCTTTAGTCCAGGTCTGGGAGGAGATCCCTCAGGAGACCATCCGCCACCTCATCAGGAGCTGCCCAGGCATTGTAGGGAGGTCATACAGGCACGTGGAGGCCACACACAGCACTGAGCCTCATTTTGACTTGTTTTAAGGACATCACATCAAAGTTGGATCAGCCTGTCGTGTGTTTTTCCACTTTAATTTTGTGTGTGACTCCAAATCCAGGCCTCTATTGGTTAATAAATTTGATTTCCATTGATGATTTTTGTGTGATTTTGTTGGCAGCACATTCAACTTTGTACAGAACAAAGTATTCAATGAGAATATTTCATTCATTCAGATCTAGGATGTGTTATTTGAATGTTCCCTTTATTTTTTTGAGCAGTATACTAAAATTCATGTACCACTGGGTAATACAAGTGACCATAATGCAACGACTGCTCTGGCTTTTACATGCTGCAATATTTCATGGTAAATAACGAATGACTGCTGTAAGTGAGGCTTGACTGCTACAGAAAACAAAACAAAACAATGATATGTATTAGCCATTAGACATGTAATAGTTATTACTGCGCCTGCTTCGGTGCATTAAATTAGAGTAATGTGTTGCACCTGGACCACATAATGTGATTAGGGTCACTCAGACACACTGTAATGATAGCTTATGTGACTGGAATAAGGTGGATGGACCCATTATTTAAGCAACTGTTTCTTATCAACAGTTCACCCTCTTAAAACCTTATTTTACTCGCCTTCCATAATTCATCTCTGATCACAGCTCCTCTTCTTAAATTCAGAAAAGCAGAGGAGATTCTCTGGGTAAATATGAGAGACGTGGGTCCCACTCCATTGGGCCAATTAAGGAGAGTAACTGCGCTGAGTGATGCACGCTCATAAAATCTCTATGCAGATTTTATTTAACTATTGCAAATTGGATTCACCCCCTGAGCTGCATTGTAAAACTGAAATGGAGCTTGTGGCGCCGCTGAAGCAAGTAAGCTTCACTGGCATAAAATGGTGTTAAGATTGTGCCGTGTCACTCGATATTCAATAAACAAGCAAACGTCAGGACCTTGATTATCATAATTAGCATAACTGGCACGAAGCTCATTGTCTTACCTTGAAAGCTGCTTTTGAATCTGGAGCCCACAGGCAGCATCTCAGGGGTGAATTCGCTGTAGCCACCCACATACAGTTGACTGAAGGTGTTCAAGCCTGCCAGATGGCCTGGGGTCGAGCCAGTCTTGTTCCTTTGCCCGTCCACCTGAGTATGGACAATTATGGTAATAGGTTATCCATTAAACAGCAAGAGTGACTTTGGATGTCAATCTGTTTCCTGGCTGAGGTCGATACCGCTCATTCAAACTACCTTGACCTGCTTTTGACAAGCACACAAAAAGAGAGAAAACAGCAGCAGCTCTGCGCTGCAAGGCTTACCGCACCAAATCAACAGCGCCGGTTTCAAACATCTACGCCTGCCACTGTCGACGGAAATCACAGAGCACTGCACAGAAGGCTGCCGAGGCCATTTTTACTTGTTCATGGTCCTCAGTAACTTCTCAATTCTGAGCATACAGAGGGGCCAAAGCTCTGACAGCACTGGTGAAATGCTTCTTTTTAACATTACATTCTAATTTAATGAAAACTTTTCATTAATAATGACATTAGCATCATACTAATCTGAGTGAAAAGTCGAATCTGTAAATGTTTGCATGAATTTCAGGATTCATTTTCTCCAATCTGTTTACATGCTCACTACAAGAAATCAGAACCAAAATTACATACGTAGAGAACCACATAGTATAGACGTTAGTCCAGTCAGAGTGAGATGAGCAGCAGTGAGCAGTGCTTGTGTTAATATTTGCTTTAAAATGACGTCAGACTCAGGAAAACGTCCTTCACACGTGCTTATTAAAGAAGGCTGAGAGGAAGACGTCGCGTTCTGAGACACATAAGCTGGACGTCCGTCCCACCGCCGTCTTTTAAAGATCAGAGCATGAACTTCGTCTCCTCTGCAGACCAGTTTCTGCTCCGCCATGTTGAACGGTATAAACTCTCACTCGCACATGCAGAACGGACTTAAACTTTCCGATAGGGAATGTAATCGGATACAGGCGTTTACACGGATATTATTCTTCTATTTAATAGATTATTTACAGGATTACACACCTCGTTCAGTCGGACAGAAACTGTAATCTGAATGGGACTAGACTATTCCGATTGAGGTGTTACATTGACGTAAACTATTCTGATTGAGTTGGATTACTGACGGATTATCAGGCTGCATGTAAACGTGGCTGGCGTGCACTCAAGCTGCATGAACTCCACATTTTGTTTTTGAATTTGAATATTTCTTCATTGTTTTAATTGTCTTAACTTTTCTTTGTGTTGACATTTTCAAGATTTTCTGATGTTTATTACCAGATTTAAATGATAAAAAAAAAACACCATTGAAAAAAGACATTTGTACATTTAAAAGTCTCTAAACCTTTACAGGTAGGGATTAACCCATATGGATTTTTTGGGCCAATGCAGAAGTCTGATATTTTTCATGTACTTTATCTACCTGGATTAGCACTATGGAAAAATGTAAAAATAATTTCTGTAGCACAATATCTCAATAAAGCCTAAAACATTCTGCTCTTCTGAAGTTCATTATATACATGATCAAATATCAGTCTGCAATATCGGTCAAATCTAAACTATCCAATGCTGATTTTTTAAGCAAATAGGCTTCCGATATGCTTCCCTACACTACATAATTACACAGATATTTACATAATTCAATTAAATTCAATTCAACTTTGTCATTATACAATACTGGGTAGTACAGTATAATGAAACACTATCGGGCTAACTTTCCAGTGTAGCAATAAAAGATGCATAGTAAACAGTGCAAAGTGTTATAGGTGTATTGGACGTATAGACAGTTGGTGTGTAGTCAGATATTCAAGTGTATCAGGTACATAGACAGAAATGTGCTGGTGAGTTGCACATAATGTGTTATGTTTACATTCATTTATATTCTGTGTTGACAGAATCATCTGCCCTGAATTTGGTCTGTTTGTATTGATGTCAACAAATGACAAAAACAGAGATGTAGACATCGGACATCATTATCCAAACGTTCTCAAGAAGACATTTCTTCTTTTTTTTTTTACGAAGATTCTGACGCTCATCAGTGCTCTCTTATTTGGGATTTGTTCTCAGGTAAGAACAGAATCGGGGTTGGTTAGTGTAGTGGGTAACACCTCTGCCTTCTACGCTGTAGACTGGGGTTCAATGCCCACCTGGGTAAGCCCCCTACACTACATCAATAAGAGTCCTTGGGCAAGACTCCTAACACCACCTTCACCTCCCTGTGTAAAAAATGATCAAAACTGTAAGTCACTCTGGATAAGAGCGTCTGCCAAATGCCATAAACTTGGTAAACTTGGTAGAATCTACACACACTCAAGAGCACGTCATGTATCTGACCTAAACCTTTTCTTAGGCCCTTCCTCAAGAACAGATTTAGGAACAGACTTAGGAAGACACTGGAGAACGAGGCCCAATGTTCTGCCTTTCTCCAATGGCTCAGATGACTTGAAAGAGCTGTGTAACAAAGGGCTGTTGTGTGTTGTCTGTAATTGAGAAAAGGTAGAAGCACCTTCAGCCACCCGTTCCTGAGGTATCGTCCGAAGCGCACCGTGTGTATTTTCATCCTCCAGTTCAGCCGGTCACTGAAGATGGTGGCCACCCCAGAGCCGAGGTTGTACTTATGGAGGATTCGTCCATTCCTCACTCCCAGGGCAAAGAAGTCATCTCCATTGACACCTTGATGGCAGGAGAGCACAGTTAGAGTTGTTCCAATCTAGTGTTTGCCCAATCTAGAACCTTTTACCTTCTACTGCACACATTATGAGAGGAATAAAAAAAATCCCCAGAGCTGACAGCACATGACTGATGTGTCTTTGAGCAAGACGCCTAACCCCCAACTGCTCCCCGGGCGCTGCGGATTGGGCTGCCCACCACTCCGGGCAAGTGTGCTCACCGCCCCCTAGTGTGTGTATGCTCACTAGTGTGTATGTGGTGTTTCACTTCACAGATGGGTTAAATGCGGAGGTGAAATTTCCCCGTTGTGGGACTAATAAGGGTCACTTAATTTGAATTAATCTTAATCTTAAAATGGACTTCATTCAAGCTATTTTTCTACAAGAACTTAAACTCCATAATTAAGTGGTGGAGATGTAAACAGAGTCGTTCAGAGTGGTTTGGTGTGAAACGCTCCATTCTACCCACATACAAATGATGGTTTTTCAAGAGTTCTTCGGTAAAGAAATTGGTTCCAAATAGAACCATGAATATTCAAAGAACCCTTAAAGGGTTCTCTGCATTGTGAAATGGTTCTTCAGATTGATGGTTTTATATAGAACCTTTTTCAAAAAGGGTTCTATACAGCTCCAAAAAAAAGGTTCTTCTGTTGTATACAAGCCTGACATCGTAACAACAGAAGAACGTTTTGTGGTGTTACGTTGAACCCTTTTTGTTTTGGTGCCGTATAGAACTCTTTTAGCACAATCTCCACTGATCTGAAGAACTTTATTCATGCAAATGTTCTTTGAATGTTCATGGTTTTATATAGAGCTATTTTCGTTACTGAAGAATCTTTTAGAATATATATATATATATTTTTAAGCATGTAGACAAACTTAGAGTCGGAATTGTTCACAGTGGTGGTGATGGGAACCAGACGTCCACCTCTAAAAGCTTCTCACAGAAAGTTCCTACATGAACTGGTTATGAATTTACTGAGACACTGTTTTATGATAGTTCTGAGAACTTAAACTCTGTTCATGGTGGAGGGACATTCAGGGTGTTGTGAGGTAAAATAGTCCCCAAAGAAAACGTATTATTCCAGATTTTGCATCATCAACATTCCATTTAAACACTCAGAAGACTCGTGTGGGTTCTCTGGTGGTTCTGGATAGTAAATAAAGTGTCTATAACTGTGTTGTAGTCGTGGTGACCCCTGGTTCCCATCACCACCACTGTAAAGACGTCTGACCTTTCAGACCAAACCGCTCTAGACCATTTTGTTTATGCAGAAATGTAGAAAAATCAAGTTCCTGCCAGTATAAAGTCCAATCATTTGTGTTTTTCTAGACAATACAGTCACACAGTGCACATTTGGCTACACTAAAGCTAGTTCACGCTTGACCTGAAACTTGAATGGACCTAATATGACCGAGCATCAGATCAGAACCGACCAGTTCTCTCTCTATTAGAACTTTTAGTTTCTGTTTTAGGAAGCAATTATTTTATGTGTCATTAACATGTTATGTCCGTGTTTCATGATCCCTCTAATATGCTCTAAGTCAGCCTGCACATCTCTCTGCTTTGAACGCACTGTTAGTCTTAGTGCTGAGTGCATATTATAAGAGGACGGTGGCATCGCTGGGGAGAAACATCGCAATTTCGCAATTGGACCAGTGTAATGTGCTTTGACGAAAGGCAGCCAGCTTAATCACAGTCGAAATTGGAAAATATGAAATATTAAAAATGACTAACTTTTGCCTCGCAAACTCCCATGTTGTCCCATCAATAGGAGACGCAAATAAACAAACGTGTGCTGCTGCTGTTGCTGGTTTCTCTGCTGTTTGCGCTGAAACAGCGAAGAAGCAGCAGGTAAACGTGTTTAAGTGACGATCAATGATTTAAAAAAGTGATCAGCTGGTATTTTTTTGGGGGTTTTATATGTACATAAACTCGATTGTGCCAAGCTTCGCTCCACACGGGACAGACCTTTCACCGTTTTTCTTTGATTACTTGCTGTATTTTCTTCGTTCGTGCTCTCCGTTTTTATTGGCTGTTAAAGGAGTCTGTTCAGATTGAGCCGTTGTGCATTTATGTACATTTAAAACTCAAACGGATCACATTTTAAATCCATGAGCCTCAGTTAAACATGCTCACCTACTGCTTCTTCACTGTTTCAGCACAAACGGCAGAGGCAGCAGCAGCAGCAGCTCACGTTTGTTTATTTGCATCTCCTAGTAATGGGAGAATGCAGCTCTCGAGAGTTGCGTGAGTTCAGCAACAGCTTAAAAGTTGAGTAGCGTGAGATCCCTAACTCTTTAGTGGATCCAATATTTCGCCCAAAAAATCTGCAGAATCCAGTCTGACGGTGCAAGACACCCAAACTTTTTAGAATCTGTTAAGAGTATAAAGGTCGTGTAGTGAACCCGAGGGTGTAGTTTTATGTAGATGATCAACACCGTGTCATCTGACCAGGTGACCGGGGAACCCAAAATATAGCAAAACCTCACAGGACTTAAAAAACATCAGAGCAGCCTTTCACGTCTAAAGTGTTAACACTGCACCAAACCGACGCAACAAACGTGTCAATTTATCAGGCCAATTATCAAGTGAACGGCTGCCGTCCCATCTCTCTCTCTCTCTCTCTCTCTCTCTCTCTCTTCGTCCCTTTTCTTTTTGGTAAATCTGTCCTCTACCGTACGGAGCTGGTTCCCCTGACAATTGCTTCATTATTCATACCGCTGTCTTCTTCTGCCTTTCCCTCGATGAATCACCCTAAACTGTAATCCCAGGAGAGGCTCGCTGAACTACGGAAGATTCACGGCCCACTCGCGCCCTTTTTCGCCTGTCTGTCTTTTGATTAAACGGCCCGCGAGCGCTGACATGTCACTCAGCAGCCGCCACCGATGACCTCAGGAGAAATTGGGGACGAGCCGACGGACGCCTTTCCGAGCCCCACCTCGTCTCCCGGATCCGGATTGGCCTAATTAACGAGAGCGGAGGCAGCGAGGCTTCATATCAACGGGCGACTTTCGTTTTGGAGGAGAGAGGAGCAAATGCATCTGGAGATGAAAAGAAGAGCACTTCTTCTTTTATGTTTTGACAATCAAAAGTTTGGGCATAGTTTGGTTTCTTTTGAGCTTTTCCACGAAATAACTGACATAAGCTGTTCCTTTTCAATTAAGCAAGAAAGTTTAGAGTCCTACCTTTCTGCAAGAGAGGAATGTGGTTGTATAATTTGTGCTGGCTGAGCCGAGGTTTGCTGTAGTTTTCCTTTTTTTCTTGTACTTTTCTTGTTCTCGCCAGTATAAACATCATCGGTCACCGTTTGGACGGTCCAGTTCTGGCTGATTTTCTGCTTTAATGCCAGCATTCTGACCATCGGCAATCACAAAACAGCTACCCACTAATATTTTGGGCACAAGCTTAATGTTCATTGGAGCATCTTCCTTGGTATGTTGTGCAGGTTTAGCCTAAATAATGTTTTGACAGCATCATATGCACTGATTTTAAAATAGTTAGTAAACAAGCATTGAGGTTTTCTATTATACACACACACACACATACACACAGACACACATATATATATGTATATTCCCAATACTTGTACCCTGTTAAATCTCAACGCTGCTTACTGGTTCAAAACACTTTAAAAAGAAAATTATTTCAGGTGTTTCAGTGGCTGTAATAGCCCTGTCCTCACCCACTGCGTGTGGTCTAACCCTCATCTCCTCTCACCTTGTCCCTTCTGTCCAGAAAAGAGAATTAGGTTGTCCTTCAGGGCAGAGACGTTACTGGCAAACGTCAGCTTCAGCTTGAACTCGTAGAAGGAGCTCATGCTGGGGATGGGCGGATACGCCATGTAGGACGTGTAGCCAAACTCGTCCAGCCCGCTAAACCTGGGCCGGGTGATGTTGATGGCTGTGGAGGGAATAAATCAAAAACAGTCAGATAATTTTCTGAGTAAGCAAATGAAAAATAACATGACATGATTACAAAGCAGCACCAGTGAATGTGCAGCGCCTAATGTCTACTGGGTCTGTCGGATATGTTGTTCAGGCTTCGACCTGATTTGAAAGCACCTGTCGCTCTTTACGTTGCACGAAACATCCCGACAATGCCTTGGAACAAATTCCATTTCCGTTAACTTACATTAAAAGTAAAGCAGGTTTTTGTGCTTCCCCTGTAAAGTAACCATTTTGGAGATACAAGGTTTTCTTCCAGAACATTTATAAGAATATTTTAGTTTCTTGTGTATTTTGAGGTGTTCTTTCCAAACAGACTGCAAGACTCAAACCGTGCCATTCACTGCAGTTAACCCAGATTTTACTCATCTATCAATAATCTATACTGCACATCATACCAGTACTGATATACTGCCCAGCACTTAGAAGAAATCGTCAGAAATTTCAATAAGGTCCAGAAGGTTCAGTCCCCAAACGGTCCACCAGATGGTGCTATTGATCCACGCTCTGCACTTACCTAACATCTCAGTTGTGTTTTTATCTATGGTCATGAGGAGATGGGGGGGGGGGGATGACTGCAGGCTAAAGACTGTTATGCTTTTCTAGCCTCGTTTGTGTTCTTCTCCTTTACAGCCGGCCTGCTTTTGGTCACTGAGAGCGACACTAAACTCAATCTGGACAGGACTGAAGTCAATCTGCTCTAATCTGGTGTAAAAAATAACATGCTCGGAGAAAAAAAACATAGAGCAAAGAAAAAAAACAGCCAGTAATGTATAATCCATCTAAATGATCCCGTTCATCCCCTGAACGCTTCATCAAGAGATTATGTTCAACACGTCAGTGGACGTTTTTCATCGCCTTCGTGAGAAAATCGCCTCTTCTGGAGTGTCTGCTGTGGCCCTGGTGTTTTTCCTTCCAGCACTTTTTTTTCCTACAGGCTGAGGCTCTGTGCATCTTCCCAAATAACGAGTGTTTTCTCTCCGTCTACCCCCCCCTCCACAACCCCCGCACCCCTGAGGCTCTGGCTAAATACAGTGCGGAGAGTGTTGTGTGCCTGTCTCTCTCTCTCTCTGTCTCTCTCTCTCTCTCTCTCACTGTTTGTGCTGCTGTTCTGCTTCCCTTCTGAAATATTGATGCTTTTTGAAATTGCGCACATACAACCTCGTCACTGCGTATTTGAACAGTGCCTAATGAAGGGCCAGGACACCACTAAGCAGAGAGGCGGGTGAGGGGCTGCCATCGTTAAAACCCCAGTGGTCTCTCTCACACACACACACACACACACACACACACACACACACACACACACACACACACACACACACACATCTGCTCATTTGTGCTTTCTTTCTGCCCGAAAAGAGGCCTTAATGAGCACACATACTAACTTAATGACTCCAGGTGAGCTCAGGACTCAGGACAGAGGAAGAAATGAAGCCATTCCAGTACAAACAAGCCCATTAAAGCGATAGTTCAGACAGTTCAGGAAAATGTTTGCAATCATGAGTCCAAATTGGTTTTACAAGTCAGGAGTCTTAAAAGAGATGGGAGTTCTTTGGTAAAGAAGATGGCTCCATAAAGAAGCAAGAACACTCGAAGAACCCGTTGCACGGTCAAACTGTCCTTTGCATGGTGAAATGGTTCTTCAGACTGACGGAAAATGTGCTGTAATGGATCTCTGTAGAACCTTTTTTTGGAGAAAGTTTCTATGCATCACCACAAGTGGTTCTTTTACTGCTAAAGGCTTGACATTGTAACAATAGCAAAACGCTTTTCTGATGCTATCTGAAGAACCATCTCACCAAGCATGGGGTCCTTTGAATGTTCTAGATGCCATCTTTACCAAAGGACCCTTGAAAAACCAATACAAACGTAAAGCTGGGTAAACAAAGTATGCCAACAATTACACTTATCTCTCACACACACACACGTATATATATATATATATATATATATATATATATATATATATATATATATATATATATACACACATGCATATTATGCTTTAAATGTTAATAAAACACAAAAGTAAATATTATTAACAGGAACTAATTTTGCTTTACAACAGCATTTGTGTTTCCTATTGTTCATTTCTTAGTGCATTTTGTTTTAGACAAAGGTGTGAATACAGTTCGACAGTTATGGGGTCTACCAGCTCTTCCAGGTGGTTGTTAGGAGTCCCATTTTCTCAGTAGCTTTAATCAGTGTTTGGACTCCAGCTTCAGAAACTCAATTTCACTTCTGTTAACTTTATCCTTCCTTGCAAATGGGACTATGTTACATCTAACCTCCTCAGAAAAATCTAAAAAATGAATCATTTGTAGTGCGATAGTCTCTTACTTTTGCACGGTACGGTCAAAAAGGCACAGGCTGCAACACGCTTCCAATTAATATGATGTTTTAAACCAATTTGACCTTCAGAATCAGCACAAGTGACCTCAAGTTGCTTTTACTGTAACATTTTACTACGTGTGATATTACAGATTTCATATCATCGTTCCCCGTGGATACATCTTGTGTCTAATGTCATGAAAAAGGCATGACGTGTAATTAATGTCCTTTTTGTCAGGAAATAAACAAAGGGTGGTCTCTGACTTTTACCCTGTGCTGTCAAAACAGGCTTGGGTTGTCATCAACCCCTAATTAATAGAACATTATAAACCAATCTAGTTTTGTAGAACCAGCAAACACGACTAGCATTTACTTTAATATTGTATCGTTTTTGCTATATTTCATCCAGCGTCCTTAAAAATGCATAACGTACACATTTTGACAGGAATTTAAATAAACAAAGGGGGGTCTCTGACTTCTGCGCAGTACTGTAGCTCCAGCGAACTTCAGACGCCACTGGTTCTTCAGACGCACGGGTTCCCTCGCAGGCGCACCCCAGAATATGTGTATAATCTGTGTATAAAAACGTCACGTCAGCCAAGAGACTGTCACGGAAACCTGCGGATATACGTTCAAAGACTGAGAGGGCTTCCTTTTAACAGGCACAGCTTTCATGCAGAAGAATAAAACACACATGCTGCTCCTTTAAGGGCTGGAAACGGTGGTGTCATAACCGTGGCCTGATTTAAAGCACACAAATGGGGCTGGGGAACGCTCTGAGACCGGCTCGTGCACCATCAGCAATTAGCATCAAAAGAAGCCAACATCAGGATGGGAAGCGTGCCAATCCGCCTGCTTTTATGTGTCGGAGGAGCCTCACGAAGTGCATCGGCAAGCCTGTTGAGTGGAGAAGGTGGCGTAGAGGCAACCCACAACGGTTTTCATACGAGGTGGAGGCAGTTTTATGTGTGTTTATGTTATGTACGAAGATGAGTCACACAACTCAGCACGACAGGGTACATTATGTGCTCCTGCAGAAAGCGCCGGCGACCTCTTCCATTTTACAGCTCCTCTTCCCATACGTTTCTGACCCGCATTCAAGCACTTCCCCACCTAAACACAACCAAAACCCTGAATTCAAGCCCTTTCCCCAAGCTCACTTCAGCATGTATTTGAGGAAGGAGTCTATTTCTGGACTGCTCAGATAAGGCTCTGCCTCCCCATCTCTCCTTTGACAGTATCTGTTTGGTCTGAGCAGATTATAGAGCGACTATTACTCACTGTGGAATTGATTTGGGCCCGGACTGTTTCATGGTACAGCCACGTCACTCACACGTTATGTAAACTAGGCAAAGCCGAGGCTGAATGACAGGTAGATAATGACGAACCCAAACGGCTCGCATATACATACGTCAGGGCAGCCGCGATTACTGAAATAAACTCAATTATTTGATTAAAAAAAATAAAGTCAGAGATTAAAAAGGACCTTTTAAATGAGTTGGCATGAAAATAAGGCAGGCTGATGAAGTTTTATCCCCACACAGTGTTTTTATACGCAAACCCCGGCCTAAAAGAGATGGAACAGTAGAGAAATGCAGACAGATAGACAGACAGACAGACAAAGCAAAGCTCTAGAGGTACAGGTACACAACACTGGATTGCTTGGATTGGGAGACTCTGGAGGCTGATGCGGACGATATTTATTGACCTACACTTACAGAAGTGGTGTCTCTCTGCATGGCGTCAGGCTGCCGTGTTTGCCAACACAACGCGCCAGGCGTCTCGGCATGGAAGTTCCCAGTGGTGTCCTGCGATAATTATTCCCATGCAGTTCCGGCAGATTTTGCAGTAGGGGTGAAATGTTGGTAGGACGTCCCCACACATTTTCAATCAGGGATGGGTCTGGCGGTTCGGCTGGCCGTGGCATAGTATCTGCGTCTTCAAGGCAGCTCTTGAGACGGCAGCAGTCTGTGGACACGCGCTGATCTGTGGAATAGCGTGCCGGAGCGTGTTTCCGGAAAGCTGGGGCCACTGGAGGACCTCATTAACCTAACGCTGGGCTGTCAAAGTACCTTTAATGAAGAGTAAAGGTGATCTGGCATCGTACGAAATCACACCCCACACCACGACACCAGGCCTTCTGGACGAGTGACGCCTGACAAGAAACTGTTCATCCTGGCGCTGACCATGGTGCCACAGACGGATTCGCTGGCTGTCTCCACCAATACAAAAGCGGGATAACCCGCTACCATTCTGAGTCACTCCATGACAGTCTTGTCCGACACCTTTGCAGTTTTTGGCGACGTTGACGTGGTGTTAAGGGCAGTCGTGGTAACGGTATGTAGTCCTGCATAATGCACCTGGCTGCCAAAGGTGCTGGCACTAACAGGACGATTCAGGCAGGGCATCACTGCTTACTGAACATCCGCAATTGTGGCTGTTGGGTCACTCCGTGCATGACGGACAATCCGGCGGTTCTCCGTTTGTTCATGTAGGTCTCCCAGATCCTTCACGTCGCTGGTCCGTGCCCTCTTCAGCTTGCTATGGTAATATCTGCATGACCGGTACGGCACACAAAACGTCAATAAGACCATCCCGCTTCCAGGAACCCTACAATGACCAACACAACGACACAGGTCAGAACGGAAAGCAGGTGCAACGGGACGAATGTGTGTGTGCGTACTTTACTTCCAGATTTCTCCTGGACGTCCCCCAGCTATCACGCTTTTTTTAAAAAATTTTTTATTCCATCTTCAGCACTAATTAACCAACCCAGGTAGAGGATCATAGGTATAAGTCATACTGCGCTGCACTGGAAATACACTGGAGAAGTGTACATTTTATTAATGTTATTTCTATTTACTCTAATATGTGTTTTTCTCCTGAGCAAACAAACAGTCAGTGCACGACACTGAATACATAACGGGGAGAAATCAACCAGCCTTCATCTTCTCCAAGAAACCTGCAGGTATATATTATCCACCTCCGAAGCTCAGTCTTAGAAGATGATTGTTTTCCGCAGTAATCAAAACACATTCAGTGGTGTTGAGGTCTGGACTCCAGGGCGGTCAGTCCACTGTTCAGCTCCTTCCAGCTACACATCCTTTCAGACCCCCAGCGCTGAGTGGTCTTCTCACAGTGGAAGGATGGACAGAAACACCTGTGGATGTTTTCAGATCTGAAGCAGCTTGATTTTCTCCTCGAAAGCTTTCAGTGCTGTTTATCTGATGGGGGCAGTTTTGGGGTTCCACCAGGTCTTCCCAGTGTTTGTTAGGAGTCCAGTTTTCACTCCAGTTGTCACTTTTTGTCCTTTGACCTTCCACTTCCTTATGCAAGTGGATTATTTCAACTCTAATTTTATCAGAAATGAAGAACACTTCATGACCGTTTTGTCTAGAACTGAAATGATCTAATATCTAATAATCTTACAGGTGGTTGGTAGAAGCCTCACAGTCAGCGACTGCTGTTAGTTAGAGTATGATATAGTTATCTCCTCAGGAACATCTGCTGAAAAACGAATAACTTGTACTTAATGGCTGGTTTGAATGGAAATGAAAGATGTGAATGGTGGTCTCTGAGTTCTGTGCATGTTCAGGGTATTACTGTTACATACTACACATTAGAATTAGCACATATGGCATGTATACATATAAATATATACACACACACACACACACACACACATGTTGGTGCATCGGGTAAGGAATCGGTGTACATAGCCCATTCATGCATGCCAGATATGCATGGGAAATAAACTCTGCTTCTTTAGTGCTGCATTCATTCTACTAGCAATGAAGTGCATTTGATCACTCTGCACTAGACTGCCTCGGGCACACTTATGTTTCTCTTCACAGGGCTGCCGGTATCAAGTGGAGGAGACTGGGCTGGTAAGTAAGTAGAAGCTTATTAAAATTCTGCTCATGCCCTGATTCATAGTGCAGCCTTAACATGTGACACATCGGCAGTTTATTCCAGCAGCCTGTAAAGGAAAAAACCCCAGTCGATAGGTAGCGGGGTTGCCCTGCTGCTGAACGGAATCGGCACAGGCTACTTCTTAAATACCAACAGTGTTACTGGTCAACGTGCTAAACACACTCGGTCTCTGCTTTGCTGGCTGGATTAGGCCAGACTGATGCGGCGGTTTCCTCCGATTTCTTGCTCCACACACTCGCGATTAGCTCACGGCCAAAACAGCTCAAGTTTAGCTGCATCCGGTCTAAACCCATCTGAATATTTCCTACGAGCACCTCGCATGACATTTCAATCCCAGAATGTGACGTAAAGGCGCTCTGACGGAAAGTAAGCAAGTGGGGCATGACGTCGGCGGTCGGGTTGAGGCTCTTCCGCCAACTACCAGGCAGATGTGCGTGTCGTAGGAGTGGTAGTTTACAGCCAGCAAAGCTTTGGAGCTATTTCAGGTTCACTCATGCTGGATTAACTACCTTCTGTCATGAAGAGAGGTTCATTTATAGCCATGTAAGCCTGGGCTTACGCCGTCTACTTATATGTGAGCATAAAAGATAATGGCTGCGTATTATTCTACACACCTGTCATCTCGCTGTCTAAACACGGGACACTTTCGCCGGCTCACACATTCATGTTCACGTTTCTCGGGGTACATTAACCAAGTTGGGTAGGCGGTAGAGACTTTGAGGCTGCAGGAATGAGGCGTTGAAAGAGATGAACCTGTTGCAGGCAGGTAGAACTCTAATTTGTGTGTGCAGTGCTGTAGATGGGTGTGGCTGGAGGCTGTGAGCTTCATGCACCGAGAAACACGTATAAATGACTCTCGTTCGTCTACAAACAAAGTAAACAAAGTTACCGACGCTTCAAAGCTCAGAACAGTTGAAGAACATTTGTTTTTTTGGTTAAATGAATCGGGTTTACATCATAACTGCAGGTAGTTGCTACAGGGTTGCTGTGGAGTTCCAGCTTGTTGTTAGGATGTTGCTTGGTTGTTGTTTCATGGTTGTCAAGGTGTTGCTAGGCCACTGCTAACCTGTCCCAGGTGGTTGTTAAAGTGTTGCTAGGTAATTGCTATAGCATCTCACATGGTTGCTAGGCTCCTATTATGGTAGCCAAGGTGGATGCTAAAATATAGCTAGGCTAGATGTTGCTGTGCTATCCCAGGTGGTTGCTAAGGGGGTGCTAGGCAATAGCTATAATATCCCAAGAGGTTGCTAAGGTGTCGCTAGGCAATAACTATGGTATCCCAGGTGGTTGTAAGGTGTTGATAGACAATAAATATGGTATTCGAGGTGGTTGCTAAGGTGCTGCTAGGCAATAACCGTGGTATCCCAAACTAACTGTTTTCATTGCAGACTCACAGAATGTCTAAACCAAGATGCTGGAAGTAATCAGAGTGGCAGATCACCATGACCCGGCTTGAGCACCCCATTCTAAAAGAAAGACACTTATGAGCTCCTCAAACCTCTTGATTTTGCAGAACACAATGAGAAGTGAAACACCCCGACTGAAAAGACGTACTAACATACCAGCAGGTAGCTTAACATATTATTAACACCCCATTCCCGGCCTCTTCCAAGTGAAGATCTTGTGAACTGACAACGAGTAAGCCCAGGACATCCGTGACGGCGGCGGCAGCGGCCTCGACTAGTGATCGATACCGCCTCTGATGTTATCTGATGTTATCAGGCTTTAAATTCAAATGTCAGTCGCACTCAGTGTGACACCAGCAGATTACTGCGCACCATTTGGCACCAGGCACTGGGTGTCTGATGTGGCAGGCTCTGTGCGCCGTGCCAAACCGTCTTTTAAATCATGCCACCCAATTAGATTATAGCGCAATAAGGGCTTCTGCTCCTCGCGAAGGTGATCTAATAGATGGAGAGCGACTTCATGTGTGGGGGCAGATGCAGCACACTGTGGAAGTTAAAGCAGACGGGGTATCAATGCTTGTGATATCATATCACTGTTGTCTGAACAAAACCTCGTATCTCCAAAACGGTAACTGTACAGGAAACCTACTTTACTTTTAAAGTTAATCAGTGGAAGCAGTCAAATTTGTATCAGCTTGTTTCAGAGAAGCGCCAAACAAAATGTACCAGTGCCCATTTTTCCGTGGAGTTTCGACGAGCGAAAGAGCACACAGCTATTTGGACGGAGGCATGCCCATAGCCCATGGCTCTGGGCAAAAATTCATACTGCTGCTTTAAGTGCCTCTCCATCAGATGCCTTTCGGAGAGAAAATGGACATTTTACTCGGTTAATTCACTGAAACCCGCTGCTTCCCGAACTCCAGTGATGTGATTATGCAAAAGCCTGCAGTCGTGACGGTGTGAAGTACGTTTCTGAAACCAGTATGAAGAGGAACATGAGGTACATCCGTCTTGACTGTGGATGCACTGAGCAGGTGAAATCTGAGAAACATCCCAGTTATATACTTATATACTGTGGTTGGTGTAGCATAGTGGGTAACATCTCTGCCTTCCACACTGTAGGCTGGGGTTCAAGCCCCGCTTTGGCAAAACACCCTACACTATACCAATAAGAGTCCTTGGGCAAGACTCCTAACCCTACCTAATGCCTACCTGTGTAAAAATAATCAAACTGTAAGTCGCTCTGGATAAGGCATTTTAAATCGTGGTTATAAAATTATAAATAGTTAAAATGATGCTATATTTCATTCATATTTCTACCCGAAGCTCTACAGATTCAATACTTCATCTAAAGACTACAGTAGACCTCCAATGTTGTGTAGTGTCTGTTTGCTCTGAAAACTGTTACTGCAGGCTTATTTTCTTCCGTCATTTGCACCGTATTGGTTCAGAATATCTGGTACAGCTCAATCTCGGCTCCAGAACAGTTCAGCCATCGGCCCTTTATGGACCAACTAACGCCAGGCGTAAGGCAAAAGGACCAGAAATGCTAGGCAACAGAGAACCTACCAAGTTTGTGGACACCTTTCTTTTGAGATGAAGTGTATTAATAGGGAATTTGTCCTGCTTTGCTGCACTAACAGCCTCTGTTGGAACATTGCTGTGAGGATAAGATTGAGAATTAGTGAGGTCAGAAGTTGGAGGTTTAGTTCTGGGGCACTCCCACTCATCCCAAAGATACCGAATGGAGCTCCATCACTCCAGAGGACTGTTCCACTGCTTCACTGCCCAATGCCGGGGGGCTTTATACCCCTCTAGTTCACGATTGGCATTGCACATGGTTCTGTTGCATTCTACTGGCAATGCTTAGCCACAGAGATCATACAAGCTTCACCTCAAAGAAGCTGGATTCACTGATCATAAGCCATGTCTGGACACTTTGGGACAGTGTATAAGAATCTTAGTTGGCACACTCTAAAGTGTCTACAGCAATGAGAAAAGCTTACGCACTTGAACACTAAATGATCAGCTTTGGCTGTGACAAATTTACGGCATGAGCTTCTGTCCACAACCTATGAGCTTCCAAATCCACCCAATCACACTTCTGCCCAAGTCCTCAGTCTTGTCAACATTATGCTGGCACACTGCGCGCAATTAAAAACACTGAACGGCTTCAAACAGAATCCACATCCCAGAAAACAACAGAGCATAAAAATTGGACTTGCTCTTTTTACTGACTGGTTGCCAGCATGACTGGTGAAGAAACAACAGGGTGATTCTGAAAATAAGAGGTAGCTGTAGTAGTTTAACAGGCTCTCATTGCCAATAATTACACTGACTGATAACACAACAGGGTTCTATAATGAAAGAGACATCAGTGTATATCAGATAACCCAACCGCACTAATTATTATACGTGCTGGCCAGTGCAATTCAGCTTTTAATGTGCTCTGATCCTGATTAGTTGCAATGAAAACATTTGGGAGGATTCTAGATATTCGCTGGTGCTCTGTAGCTTTTAAACAGCTCATGTGAAAAAACCAAAAAGAAAAAAAATGATTTGGATGAAATATAGGAGATTGATGGGCAAAGTCATTTAGAAAATAATGTCTCAACTAATGTAGTCAAACCTCTAATTAGCCTCACATCTGCAAAAGCACAATCTCAGCTTATGTTATACCCCCATATAACATGACCCTCATACTGCATGTTTCATATCAAAAGGCTCTGCTGTCTTCATCACTACTTTCCAAATCCATTGCAGCAGCTTCAGCAGCTGTAAACTCTCTGCACGCCATTTCACACGAGTCTCCGATGTGGACTCGGAGAATGGAGGGTTTCCAGCATGACAAGTCAGTCCTTAGTGATTTTCCTGAGTGTCCACTGGTCAGTTTCACCCAGAATGTAGACGGACACACGAATCCACCAGCTCCACACGGTGAGAGGCAGATGATGTGTATCTCAGCCCCTCTACATAGGCTCATAACTCCGGATGGGAGTCTCGTAGGATCTCATGATAAGATGGAATGGAAAGGGCGGCTCTACAGATTCAGGACGAGTTTGAACTGTATTTCTGAAACACAGGTGAGCTTGTGGACCCCACAGGGTTTAGAAACTCCCGTAGCAGCTATCATGTCCAAAATAAAAGATGGAGTTACTAGTGCCTTCAGCAGATATTAGCAAAATGATAATGTGACTGCTGATACAGGTCAGGTTTTCGATGAACTTTCTATCATCTTTAGGTTTAACTCTATACATCCTGGTTCAGCTGTTTGAAACCTACCTGAAACGAAGTTGTAGTTGCATAACGCAAGAAAAAAAGTTTTTTAAACTGAGCCGCAACTGCTGCAAGCGTCTGAACTTCATGAAACAACCAATCAAAAGCCAATAATGCATCGCATGATCATGCATTACATTTTTTCCCCCCCAGTTTTCTCCACAATTGAACTGTATCCAGTTCGACCCACTAGTTAGGACTTCCCCAATCACACAGTACCACCAATGCTAGGGGGCCTTGTGTCTACCATCTTTTTGAACTGCCGCTCATGCAACGTCATTGGACAGCTGAACACGCTCTGAGGACAACACTAACCGCCAGTCCTGTTACATCAATTAACAGATGCCAGTACTGGCTAGCATGTTGAGACTGATGTGGAGACAGGGGGCCATCCTACCCACCCAGAGTGACCAAGGTCAATTGCGCTCTCTTGGACTCCTGGCCACGGACGGCTGTAGCATCACTAGAAATCTAATGTAGTTTGGGCAGTTTCCTCAGCAATGCTAACAATCAAGCTTCTCAAAGCTGACGTTTCTGTAGCCAGCTGTGCAAACTAGCCAGCTAGGCTACCAGCTGTTTAATCGGCTGCCTGCATTTATTCTTCTTTGTTTGCCTGCTGTTATGGTGATCTGCACAGCTAGGTTTATTTTCTCCTGTCTTGATGTCCATAATTTCCACACTACACAAAACTCCGAATAAACTGGAATCCAATGAAAATCATTACCGAAGGAGCGACTGAGCCGTTCTTCTTGTGCTCACAGGACAGGATGAGTGAGCTATCAAGTAGGCTATAACAGTAAGGGCCATTTAAACATTACATGTCAAAGGCTTAACTTGCCAAAGTTTAAAACTCAAAGGTATACAGTAAATGACCCAAGAGAGATAATACAGGTATACAGATCTAGAAAAAAGAATGCCAAATGAAACTAACAGGTGAAGGTGCTGAATGCGTTGCATGCAACTTTGCTTTTGAATTGCTGTCAAGTTGCAAGGAAATTATGCTGCAGGCAACTCACAACATGCAACACACGTTTCACAGAGAAAAAAACAAACTGGTGGAGACGCTGAATGCATTGCATGCAACTTTGTTTTTGAATTGCTATCAGATTGCAAAGAAATGATATATGCCAGCCACTCACAGTACGCAAATAGTTGCATGCACGTTTCACCAGATATAGATATAAAAAACAGATGTAGTCAATGACAGCTGGAAGAAATAACAGATGATAAAAATGCAACGTGTTAATAGCATTTTAGATGACTCCACAGCGAGAACGAAATGAAGTGGTGGAATTGTTGTTGCGTGCAACTTTGTTTTTGAGTTGCCGTAAAGCACCAGCCTAACCAAAGGCAGCCTAAAGGCCTACTTTTCAATTCTTCACTTTTATAACTACATAACTGACATTAAATTCATATGATAACTGTGTGATTCACAGTTGATACTCCGCAGGTCTTACAGTAATAACGAACCAATAAGCCTGGAGTTTAAACTGAAATGAAAACTAAATCATATCCTATCACGGGTGAGCAGTACAGCAAACTACAGTATGAGACCGGGAGAGATTTTCACATTATCCAGATGTACATACACTGACAATAACACGTATCATGATATCCCACAGCAATGACCAGCACTTCACATGTAAAAAATGGCCTATGTACAGTTTCCTTTACCCACGGGTCTTTGAAATTCCAACAATCTGGTAAAACCTGGGGGAGTCTGTTCTATTTGGGTGTCTATTCGAAAAGCACTGTTTAACGAAACATGTAGTGGTCAGTATTCTTGCCTACCTCTCCGTTCTATATAATTACACAGCTTTTGTAATTCAGCTCCTCTGCACTCCGAGCCTCCACGGCCTCCCTTCCTTCACTGCATTTCCACTGTTAAATGATCATCTGCTTACAAACTCACAGCGGGAGACCTACCCTCGTTACACAGGAGGCCCTGCCTTCCATGTGGGCACAGACACACTGCCTCCAGCTGGGACTTGGGAATGCAGGTGGCGCCGTGAGCACACGGGTTGCGCTCGCAGGCGGTGAACTGGCACAGCTTGCCCGAGTAGAGCGGGGGACACACGCAGAACCAGTTCTCTGCCTCGCTGCACACACAGAGAGAGAGAGAGAGAGAGAGAGAGAGAGAGAGAGAGAGAGAGAGAACACAGAAGAAAGGGGAAAGAGATCATTAGGACCCAAATGAAATGTACTCTTGCTGCATCATTAATTTAGTTCAGTGGAGCTTGTGTAGAAAACACAGGGAACGAGGCAGGGGGAGGGAGAAGACGGCGAGAAGGAAAGGAGGAAGGAGAGGAGGAGGCAGGGAGAATACCAAAAACGATGTCACGGCCCTGCTACCCAATCAGTGGACGAGACTGACATGTGCTTTCGATAATCCCTGTCAGCTCTCATTGAATTTGCTATTATATCGCTGGAGTTTTACTGTGATGGATTGACTGTGCAGCGCCAGACAAATCAAATGCAACAGATTCATTCAGAAATGACCCAACCCGGGCCCGGTGGCGGCGGCCAGTCCAGGATCGGCAAAAGCAAAGCAGTGTTTCTGGTTGATTCAGATCTGTCTCGCTGTTACCAACCGATTGGAAATGTTCAAACTAACACCAGACTGTGAAGAGGGGGCGAAAGAGAAAAAAAAGAGGCCAGACAAGATTCCACTAGCAGGCTGGCTCATTTCATATTCCTGTGCTTTATCTCCGGGCGAGAAGTGGAGGGTGGGCCAGCATGATAAGCAATATTCAGACAGGGACTTCATATGCTGCTCCAAGATGCATACACTTTTCAAAGGTAGGATATCAGATACAGGAAGCATTCGAGGGGTTTGGAATCTATAAATTAATAATGTGCCTCAAGCTGAACCACAGCGGGGCGTGTTGTGCCGCTCCAGAACTGGATCCTGAGAAATGAAATATTTACGTTCTGTCACCGGAATTTAGAACCAGATTGCCTTCATATGAGGTACACACACACACACACACACACACACACACATATATATATATATATATATATATATATATATATAGACCTATATATACCTATATATCTATCTATGTCTGTCTGTCTGTCTATGTATCTATCTATCCATATACACAATCCCATTTCCAAAAAAGTTGGGACGCTGTGCAAAATGTAAATAAAGACAAAAAGATCTGATGTGCCAATCATTTAAACCTTATATTTAATTGAAAATACCACAAAGACAACATATCAAATGTTGAAGCTGAGAAATGTTATTGTTTTTGAAAGATACATGCCCATTCTGAATTTGATGCCAAAAACACGGTCCAAAAAGAAAAGGCTGGCAAATTTGTGTCATGATAAAATAAACACCCGATGGTTGATTGGCAACAGGTCGGTATCATGACTGGGCATAAAAGAGCATCTCAGAGAGGTGGAGTCTTTCAGAAGTAAAGGTGAGGAGGGGTCACCACTCTGTGAAATAGGGCAACAATTCAAGAATAATGTTTCTCGACATAAAACAGCAAAGAACTGCTTTTCATCGTCTACGGTACAGAAGATTCAGAGAATCTGGAGAAATCTCTGTCTGTGAGGGACGAGGCTGAACACCAGGATCTGCTGGCCGTGATCTTTGGGCCCTCAGGCAGCACTGCATTAAAAACAGACATGGTTCTGTAGTGGAAATCACTGCATGGGCTCAGAAACACTTCTGAAAACCACTGTCTGTGAACACAGTTCATCACTGCATCCACAAACGCTGTTAAACTCTAAAACACAAAGAAGAACCCAAATATAAACAGGATCCAGAAACGCTGCCACCTTCTCTGGGCCTGAGCTCATTTAAAATGTAGGGGAAGTGGGAAAGTGTCCTGTGGTCCAATGAATCAACCTTCAAAATTCTGTCTGGAAATCACGGACACTGTGTCCTCTGGGCTAAAGACCATTCAGCTTGATATCAGTGCACAGTTCAAAAGCCACTATTCATGATGGTTTAGGGGGGCATTAGTGCACATGGCGTGGGTGACATGTACATCAGTGAAGTCACCATTAATGCTCAATGATATATTCAGATTTTGGAGCAACATCTGCTGCCATCCAGATGACGTCTTTTTTAGGGAAGGCCTTGATTCTTTCAGCAAGACGATGTCAAACCACACTCTGCATGTAATACAGCAGCATTGCTCCGTATTAAAAGAGTCCGGACACTAAAGTGGTCTGTCTGCAATCCAGACCCGTCATCCACTTACAACATTTGGCAAGTTATGAAATGAAAAATATGACAAAGGAGACCCTGAACTGTTATGCAGCTGAAACTCTATCAAACAAGAACGAGAAACATTTCATTTTCTAAACAGCAGTGTCTCCTCAGTTCCCAAACACTTTCAGAGTGTTGTTAAAAGAAGAGGTGATGAAACACAGCGGTAAACACGCACCGTCACGACGTGTTGTTTGCATCAAATGCAAATTGGGCAATTTTTTTTCAAAAAACAATAAAATTTCTGAATTTCAACATTTGAAATGTTGTCTTTTTGCACAGCATCCCAACTTTTTTTTGGAAACACACACACACATATATATATGTATAAAAAACATTATACTACTGATGTGGTAGCCAAAAGTGTCTTGCCATCAAGTATCTGTTACAAAACATCACTTAAACAGGTTGCTTTGCAGCGATCTCCCCTCTCATGACAGTCAGTAATTTCCCCTCGCCGTCGGTAACTCATTGGGCGACCTGGTTTGTGGCAGCTTCTACACGAGAGCTCTTTAGGCTATTCCCAGGGAAGGACAGCATGCGGTTTGTCACTGCCGCTCCGGGACAGCAGGGGGTAACGCCGCAGCAGGCTGCGAGATTAGTGCCCTGCATTATGTGGAACATGCAAACACATCTGTTTCGGTGACTGATTGCCCTTCAGCTCACTCCTGGCTCAAACCGAGGTACAAAGGAAAACGAAAGGAAGCTCAGGTGTCTGCAGGAAAACGGCCTGTCACATACAGCGCTGTGTACAAATATACTGACAGGGGGTTTTCTAGGTTTTTGGCACTAAATAATAACAGGCCCTATTAGAAAAGAGGAAAACTAAAACATAGGAAAAGTAACCTGATGCCCAACACCCAGCATGATGAACTAATAACCTCCGGGCTGTGACGTTAATAACTGCAATCCGCTGCTTCCTGTAGGTATTGGCCATTTGGTCTCACTGTGGTGGAGATATTCTGGCCCACTCCTAAACTCTGGGCTGGCATTTCTGAGTTTAAACCAAACAAGAAAACAATTCTACAGGTCCTGGAGTTGTTTTTTCAGATTTACACAGATTTTGCCCAAGAAAGGTTGAGATTAATTCAGGTTTAGATATTCAAGCTGTGACTAATCCAGGGTTTGATACTCAGGCTGTGACTAATCCAGGGTTAGATACTCAGACTGTTATTAATTCAGGATTTGATACTCAGACTGTGATTGATTCAGGGTTTGATACTCAGACTGAGATTAATCCAGGATTTGATACTCAGACTGAGATTAATTCAGGATTTGATACTCAGACTGAGATTAATTCAGGGTTTGATACTCAGACTGAGATTAATTCAGGGTTTGATACTCAGACTGTGATTGGTTCAGGGTTTGATACTCAGACTGTGATTAATTCAGGGTTTTATACTCAGACTGAGATTAATTCAGGGTTTGATACTCAGACTGTTATTAATTCAGGGTTTGATACTCAGACTGAGATTAATTCAGGGTTTGATACTCAGACTGAGATTAATTCAGGGTTTGATACTCAGACTGAGATTAATTCAGGGTTTGATACTCAGACTGTGATTAATTCAGGGTTTTATACTCAGACTGAGATTAATTCAGGGTTTGATACTCAGACAGATTAATTCAGGGTTTGATACTCAGACTGTTATTAATTCAGGGTTTGATACTCAGACTGAGATTAATTCAGGGTTTGATACTCAGACTGAGATTAATTCAGGGTTTGATAATCAGACTGGGATTAATTCAGGGTTAGATACTCAGACTGAGATTAATTCAGGGTTTGATACTCAGACTGGGATTAATTCAGGGTTTGAATACTCAGGCAGTGATTAATCCAGGTTTAGATACTCAGGCTGTGATGCTACGACTGACTGCTTATGGTCTAAAATTCATCATTGAATTACACAGAATACTAATTTATGAATAATTCAGTCTCAATTCAGTCAGTACAGTAAAGTACCGGATTGTTCAATTATTAATTTACATATAATCAAGCATTAACAGCTTTAAAAGAGTTTTTTTGTCCCTCATACTGCAGCATCATCCTTGGCACGTGGAGGCTGAACACTCTTCCTGTAAGAATATCAATATGACCACTGCATCTTTTCAAACTGCTGCTCAGGCACAGCTGTAGAGCAGCTGAACATGCTTTAGAGCAGACTGCTCGATTCTATAGATTAACAGGAGATGAACTAAGCCATTCTAAAGACCAGCAGGTCTCTACAAAAGGCCTTCAGGCTCCAGCAATTTGATGCAACTTAGCTGATATAAATTCTTAGCCAGCTGCACCATTTATTAGGAGGCCACCCAGAAAGAGACTCTGTATTCTCTACTTATCTCCTGAGAAAGTCTTTTCTGTTTACTTATCTGAAATAAAACAAAGTGTTCACCTTCTAAGGAGGCTGTACAGACAACTACGTCTATGTGTGCTTATGCTGCAGATCAGGGGTCAGCAACATGCGCCAACTTCTTACTGACCCCTTGCCGCTCCACAGCTGAATTAGATTTGTAGGCAATAATAAAAATAATATTTTGCAGTAAAATAAAGCAGTTCTAACACAGTTTTAACACTAGAATTAACTGCTAATTTACCAACCTTGAAGGTTGAAGCGCAGACTGCTGGTCACCATAGCAAAGCAGACAACCATCTTGCCTAGCTAGCTAGGCTAACGGACAGGTAAAATAAAAAAGACTAAAGATGAGCATTTATATTTTAGAGAAGAATGGACAGACACATTTATAACGACTCCAGCTGGTTTCCTCACGTTTTATCTGTCAACCAGAGCTGAAGTTTAAGCAAAGCTTAAGTCGGCTTCTCATTTGAATTTTCCTGTTCCACCTTAAATGGTGCAGCAGTTACATTCTGGTGGCTCAGGCCCCATTTAAGGTGGAAAGGGAAAATCTAAACAAGAACCTGGGGAACGAGAAGCGTCTTTAGCCTCATAATGGAGCAGAGTAAGTCTGTGTTTAGGTTTATATTACATTTTTAGCCTATACGACAGGGAGATTCACTCGAAAGAGGCCCAGAATATTCTGTAATAACTCTCTCTGGGATGAAGCAATCAGAACCAAACAAAGCGCCATGTGCTCCTCAGTATATGGAGCTTTGAACCAGCTGGGATGCACAATGTCTCGATTACGCATCATAGGCCTCGTTTTCTTTGACACCACCGTGTACAGCGATGCGCAACAGGGTCATTTCAAAGGGCCTCTGGCCACCACGGTCGATGGATTTGCCACCACCAGACTTCTTCCTTTGGGGTATCAGAACAAGCCTTGCACTGTGGAAGATTTAAAGAAACACATCCAACGTAAACTTGGGCTATTCTCTCTGATATGCTTCCCGACATGTTCAGGGACATGGAGCTCCGTGTTGAAACGTGTCTGGCAGAAAACAGAGATCAGGTCAAGGTATGTAGGTATTTTGTTGGTTCAGATTGTTTCATCCTAACAAGAGTTACAACAGAATATTCAGGGCCTCTTTCAAGTGAATCTCCCTGTAGTACATCAGCACGTACTGAGACATCTTTACAGCCAAGATGGTGAAACATTACTTCAATAAAACGCACATAAAATACTGTGGCTCCCAAGATGGACTGATTTTGTTGGTTGGTTGGGATAGTGGTTGGGATAGTGATTGGGATAGTGGTTGGGATAGTGTAGTGGTTAACACCTTTGCCTTCTTCACTGTAGACTGGGGTTCAATCCCCACCTGGGTAAGCACCCTACACTATACTAATAAGGGTCCTTGGGCAAGACTCCTAACACCACCTTCGCCTGCCTGTGTAAAATGATCAAGTTGTAAGTCGCTCTGGATAAGAGCATCAGCCAAATGCCGTAAATGTAAATTTTTGTTGAATGTGGCTCTTTTTAACATTCAGGTTGCCGTCCCTGCCTTAGATCATACCTTTGTTAGAACGTCTAAAGAGCTCTTTCTCAATTATTACAATTATTATAACTATTATTATTATTATTATTATAAACTTCCCATCCAAGAAACTGAGGCAAGTTCTATTTTTTCCCCACTTTGGCAAGTGCAGACATTTCAGCAGGATGGTCAATAGTGAGACGTCCCCCTGCTGTCCATAACTTTTCCCATTTGGGCAGTATTGACACTGACTGCAGTTTGGTAGAGCCCCAAGGCTTCTGCAAGGACTCTGTGACCCTTTCCAAACAGATAAGCATCAGCCTGGTATCTTTTTCCCCCCTCCCTGACTCCCTCTACTCACCAGCAGAGACCACGAAAAAGGACAGCAAATGGAACAAGAGAAATGTCATAGAAAAGGTGCCACTGAGCTTAACATTGCGGGCCTGAACCGTTTCATCTGTTTTCAACCTTTTCTTAAGGCCAGGCCTATTATCCTCAGGCCATGCGTAATCCTCTTCGTCTTCGGTGACGGAACGAAGCACCTGCAACACCGGTCTCCTGCTCTAGTACCCGCCTCTGCCTCTATGCCTATCAGGAGCTCACATCTACTGTGTCATATACTCCAAGCTGCAGACGAAGATGACCTTGATGACTGGACCGGCTTCCCCGCGGCAGCTCGGTGAGACGGAGATTAAAATCACATTAAAAACACACCGAGCATCTCGCTTTAACGTCTGAGCCCGGCTCTCAGACCTTCCTTAGTAATCTGTGTGACAATTTGAAAACATAGTGGCAGGGGTCGCCCCTTAATTGGGTCAAACGCTTCCTCTACATATACCTTTCCGAGGTGAAATGAAGAGCTGCCATAACTAATGGCTATCTCTAGCCATCTAGACGGAGGGGGTGGGGGGAAAACACACAACTCGAGATCATTCGAATGAATAATTCAGCAAGGCGAGTGTTTGGCAGGTCTATTCAAGGGAGTGAAGATCAACTTAAAGGAAGCGGAGAGGGAAAAAAAAAAAAAAAACCCTATGCCTCTGAATGCAATCCTTCCATCTGTGCCAAGCTCCATCGGCAAAACAATCACCAGCTTGTTCTCACTAGTACTCACATATCAGACTCCCGCTAGCTCCCAATATCACCCCAGGCTTATCTCAGGCCTGAGGTTGTATACGCAGCACTTGTAGCTATCTAAATCACGCTTTCCCACGAAACCCGTGTTTCGGAATGTCTGGTCAATAATTGAATGGGATTTTTTAAAGCTGATTTGGGTAAAAGTTTGAACCAAATGCTACCAAGCTTTGAGCTTGATGAGGGCTAGCATGTGCTTCCTCTGAGACAAGGGGCGCTCCAGCACATCTACACTCGCTGGTCACTTTATTAGTGCAGCGACGCCCGACACGCTCAATCCACTTTGGGATGAGTTTGACTATGGTGTTGATGTCCATACAGCTGGAGGAGGTTCAGACTGAGACCTTCTACAATTACATGATAAACTTTTTTTTATAATATAATATACACTCACCAGCCACTTTATTAGGTACAGTTCAGTTGCTTGTTAACACAAATAGCTAATCAGCCAATCAGACGGCTGCAACTCAATGCATTTAGGCGTGTAGAGGTGGTCAAGACAACTTGCTGAAGTGCAGACCGAGCATCAGAACGGGGAAGAAAGGGGATTTAAGGGGCTTTGAACGTGGTGTGGTTGTTGGTGCCAGACGGGCTGGTCTGAGTATTTCAGAAACTGCTGATCTGCTGGGATTTTCACACACAACCATCTCTAGGGTTTACAGAGAACGGTCAGAAAAAGAGGAAATATCCAGTGAGCGGTCAGTTGTGTGGACGAAAATGCCTTGTTGATGTGAGAGGTCAGAGGAGAATGGGCAGACTGGTTCCAGATGATAGAAAGACAACAGGAACTCAAATAACCAACCAGAATCTCTGAGGAACGTTTCCAACATCTTGTTGAAAGTGTGGCACGAAGAATTAAAGCAGTTCTGAAGGGAAAAGGGGGTCCAACCTTTTACTAGGAAGATGTACCTAATAAAGTGGCTGGCGAGTGTATTTCAGCTCATTGGAGAGCTCAATGCTCTTACAGATGCCAACATTAGCTAACATCGCTCTGAGCGATGGGAGGAGAAAAAGGGTCATTACACCCACCCAGAGAGAACGAGCCAATTATGCTCTAATAAACCCTAAAAAAAGGAAGCTGCTGGTTCTCCGAAGACAAATATCTTTAAGATTTAACAGTTCAGTTGATAGAAATATGTTTTTATATACAGCTGCTTATAGTTAGGGAACCTAACTCTTCTTATTTTTAATTAAGTTCATCTTGTTCTTGCAGGCAAACCGTGCCCTTTGAATTACCAACAAATAACCAATTATATTTCACCACATTTCTCGCCTCTTGATGTAAACTGGCTGGTCCTAATTTTGGGTAATACTTCTGCAATCATTATCCTGACCAATCACAAGGTTGCGCCTCTGGCCCCGCCCACACAGAACCGTTTCAGAGCTAAAGCTAACCCAGCACAACCAAAAGCCAGCAAGCTAGACCAGCTGTGTGTAGCTGCCTGTCGCCCGTTCATTTGTTTATCCAACACCAACATGGTCTGTTCTTCCGTCTGTCTGCACGTCTGTTTGTCCGTCTTTTTTTTTGTCCAGTTAACGTCACATAAAAGCTGGACAGTGGGCTTATAAGTGTGTTTACAGATGCTTACAAACATGACATTCATAGAAAGCGTTACCAAAGGTCCTTTACACTCTCGGATCTCACATACAAAGAATCGGTCATTGAAAGGTTCTTTAGGGTACCAAAAGTGGTTCTCCTACTGTGTGATAACTAAAAAAACGTATCTTTATTATTAAAATTATTCCATTAACAGTACATTAACAGTTTTTTAACAACGTGGAGCAGTAAAACAGGATGTAATGTGTACATACACACTAGTCTATAACATCTGCCACCGAACGTTCCAGAAGACCTTCAAGGCTGAGTGCTAAATGTCAGAACATGACGCCTTTGTAAATGCCATTGCCATTATCGCTATAAGGTGTCAAACGTGGCTCTGAATCAGCGATTTATCCTCCCACACCAAGAAAAAAACCATACCCCAGCCGTAACCCGGTCACTGGACCCTGCCTGTGGAGCTTTCACTTCTGTATTATTGTGGAAGGGCATGAGATCGTGAGCGTTCGCATCGGAATCTGCTGTGGTCTGTTTATTCTCCACTGGCCAAGCCACTCTCCAGATATTACGGCTACATGGAAAGTAGCCAGAACGCACAGGGTTCTGTCACATTCTTGAATGGCTTTCATGAAACGGATTTCATGCTGCAGGGGCCGGTTGCTTCACGGGGAAAGGCGCACAAAAACAAAGCATCGGAGCATCTCCTCCTTCGGAAAGGCGCAGGAGCTGCAATCGCTCACACAAGGTTATGAAGAGGTTCCATAGAAAAATGCAGCTCGACCCTTTAATATGGCCCAAGAATACAAATGCGCTGTGCCAATTACGCCTTAGCAAACGAGCAGAAGCAGCGCAAATCACAGACTTCAAATTGAGAGGAGGAGCGTACGCGGAGTATCGATATGGCTCCAGCACACTAATGACCACTACGCTCTCTCATTAGCAAGCACCGTGGTTTGAGACACTCTGCTGGCAGGAATAAGTGAATAACGACGGAGAAGAGAGTCAATGAATGGATTTTCTTTTTTTACGGAAAACCAAATACCACCTCTAACACGGTCACGCTAGATTGAATGTGGTGGGAGAACAAGGTACGAATTTTATTTAACCCCTTAAAGGCCCAAAGCTTTATTACACACATCTATAATCTAAGAACAGCTCAGCCAGTTTGCCTTAAAGCTCCTTTAGCTATTGAATAATAAGCATTAATACATAATAAGCCTGGGTTAAACCCCAAATGACTACACCAGGGATGCTAAATAGACCAATTTGTATTGAATCCCCACCGCTATAAATACTAAACCAAGGTCATGGTTTATAGTAGAGCCAGGAATCTCTAGAGGCCCCATGATATCCTGATCCTTCAGCCATGTGATGATTCCACATGGATTTTTAAAGATGTTGGGTATTGCCGCTTAATGATTTGCTACTTTTCACCTCAAGTTTTGCATCCAAAAGATAATTTGATCTTATTACAGCACTCTGCTTCCTCTCACGTGGTTGTCCAGAGCAACTTACAATGGAAGAGTGCAGCATTAGGAGTCTATACTCTTAAATATAAAGGCTTCTATGTGGTTCTTGGCGAGGAGGTACGATGAAATGATGGTGCTTTTGTCCAGAGCTTTAAAAAGGTACCACTGTCCAGAAGGTCACTGGTAGATTAACGTTATTAGAGGAAGACTGCTGTTGTTGGAAGAAAACTTCATATCTCCAAAATGGTAATGGAATTTAGACACACAAAGAGCAGCAGGCTTTTTCAAATTATTATCATTATTATTATTATTATTATTATTATTATTAATAGACCTTTATTAATCCCACAACAGCGCCCGGGGAGCAGTTGGGGGTTAGGTGTCTTGCTCAAGGACATGTGCTGTCGGCTCTGGGGATCGAACCGGCGACCTTCTGGCCACGAGGCCGGTTCCATAAGCTCCAACCCATGACTGGCCCCTGAAAAAAGACAGAAATGGACATACAAGGTTTTCTTCTGACAACAGCGATATTGCCGCTACCCAAAAACAAAACGCATCTCCAAAATGGTCATTTTACAGAAGAAGGCAAAAACATTCTTTAATTATAATGCAAGTTAATGCTATAATCCAAGTAATTCTGGAGCATTGATTGGCTGGATCAGATGTACTAGAGTTAGTAAGGTGGTGGGGCCAAACTCTAGCTCTCCAGGACTATGGTTGGAGACCACGGGTTTTAGAACCTTTACATTATGGAGAGCTTCCTAAACCTTTAAAAAGGTTCTTCATACTCTCGCATCTCATTTACAAACCGAAAGGTGCTCTGGGAACCTAAAGTGCTTCTTGTAGCCTTGATTTAAGACTGCAGCCTAAGGGCTCTAACTGGCAGTGAGGTTCTTGCCTTGACAGGGGAACCGACCCTTTTAATTTCTGTATATTGCCATGTTATCCACTATGCTGTCCAACTGATCTGCTACTGTCACCACTGGTGGGAGCCTTGGTTTGAACCAAATGATAAAGAGGCTTCTCAGTGGCCTAAGAAAGCAATGGAATTTGGTATCATATTGACGTCTATAAATATTAAAATTTAAATAATACTTTGGCCCTTGTGTATCAATACAAACACTGCAATGCTATGCTGAATCAGTTTCCTCTCCCATCCTTAGCTGACAGGCAGGCTAGCCCACTGATTGGCCCGGCTGACACCTGCGCTGGATTGCCTGCTCTGTTTAGTGGGCCAAACACTCAATTATACACTCGGACGGCCATGACACATTTGGTAACTGGAGTTTGGAGCCGCAGCTGACAGTGAGGATGAGCGATGTGTCGGTGCTCAAGGCATATCCGAACGGATAATGTACAGCTGTTCACATCTGGCCCCTTCTTCCCCTCGCTCTTAACCAGTCGACGGTGGTGAGGATCTGTCTTGCCGTCGTCAGACAAAGCAGCCGCCTCCATGAATCAATGCCAGGGCTTCTGCGTTGGTGGGAGGACTGAAAAAGAGGAAAGCCTGGGCACAGTAGTATAAATGTCATGATTCACTAGTGCCACGAAGCACGGATGACTGCAGAGGGTTATAATACCTGAGGAGGGGGTGGGCAGAAAACAATACTGCTTTGAATTTGAGAACAAAAAACAAGCAAGGAATGTTTGGGAGGTGGAACTGAAGATGAGGGGGGAAAAAAAACGGAGGGGGTTGGGAGAAAAATATTTGAGAACCATCTGTTGAAAAATGCCAGTGCTGCTAGCATCAGCTGTGAGCTCGGAGGAAAAAAACGCTCCCGCTCAGTGGCGGCTCGGAGCTATTTGGGATTACAGGCAGGACAACAGAATGCAAAGGCGGCAGCCAGGGCTGTTATCTGCTGTCAAAAATGAGGCGCGTGGCTAGTTTCCCGCTTTTAAAGCCAACGAGAGAAGGGCCGTCTTAATGGAGCTGTGTAATTGAAGGCAGCGCTCACACCGGGGCCAAGCACAAATTCCCTCGTTGCTTTCATTGAGTTATACCGGAGGGGGAGGAGGAGGAGGAGGCCTTTCCTGCGAAGATGCGACCGTTCTTTCTCGCAGAGCATCTATTCAGCACAGAAATGCAAGATATCCGGCCAGTGTGTGCTGAGAGCACAGCAGCAGGATCAAAGAGAAGAGTTCGGAGACGGGCGGGTTCATTTGTTTTGAGGTGAATGCAGATGTACTGGAGGGAAGCTGGGAAATGAGGGCGAGAGCGTGACGCGAATGAGACGATTTAAATGCAAACGCAGGAGGCCAGACTTTCTCCATTAGAGCTTGCCCCCTTTTTCAGGTGTCTCTCTATGGACCATTAGAGATGAGGCTGGAGGGCAATGTATAAGCCAAGTGAGGTAAGCTTTTACAAAACATCTCTGTTCGTAGATGATTCCTGGACCAGACTCCCTGCTTTCAAAATCCTGTAAGGCCGCGACAGCATTCGCTGTCACGGCTGTGACCTATACTTAGAAAATAAACATATTTCTGAATCAGGAATCAGGTGAAAGGCAGGTCTACACGCTGAGGAAAGAAGTGTTCTCACAGTAATGCAGGTTCAGCAGTCAGACACTCTTAAAGACGAAGGTTCCTGAATGGATATTGACTTGGATGCTTGGTTCTAGCAATAAAAAAAAAAACTGCAATTGGTTTGGCAAATTTCAATTATGGAGGATCTTTAAACTGGGGTCCACAAACTCACCCTCAAGTCAAATTCTCTGTTTCTATATGTGTTTCTGTATCTTTGTGATGATCCAGCTCAGAAATCCAGTTCCAACACGTCCTGAATCTGTAGAGCCGTCCTTTCCATGCCATCTTGTCACGAGATCATACGAGACTCACATCCGGGGTTATAAGCCTATGAAGAGGGGCTGAGACACGCGTCTCAATACGTTCTGTGTGAAAATGACAGACAGACGCTCAGGAAGTCACTAAGGACTGACCGTCACGCCGGAAACCCTTTATTCTTCATTCAGTCCACAACGTGGACACGTGTGAAATGGCACACAGAGAGTTTAGAGCTGCTGAATTTGCTGGAAACATATGAACATCATGAGGATCATGTTGTATGAAGAGCCTTTAAAAAGATAGGAACAAATCGAGACCCCCAGAGGGTTACATAAAGGGGTTCTTCTTTAGCATCGCTCCCAGAAAACCCGTTCTGGCACCTTTAAAAGCATGTATGACCATGGAAAACAAATCCGTCAACCCAATAAACAGTCCTTCTAAAACACTCCTGATTGGCCTATGATTCCCTCTTAAAGACATGATTAAAACCCCCTTTATGGATCAACTAAAACCTGCTAATGTACATTTCAAAAGGCTGTTTGCTTTTGTAAAAGCGAGTGACATAAGTATTCACCACTGAGAGTAGGCCACAATCAAATGATTGCTGGAGGTTCACGCAGTCACACATCCGCACCTTTGTTAGCATACATCAGTAATGCAATCAAGCCTGTGATTACAGCTATTTAAAACTCAAGTGTGCGTCTTCCTGCTAACATCTGCATAGCATTTCGCAATATTTACAAACTCTTTCCCTGAGCAGCAACAATGCCAGGCGCTAAAAATCATGCACACGTGCGGCCGAAATATTGGAAGCAGATGATGCGCTTAATGGAATTACAGCACGTTCATATCGAAGACTTCATTTAAATACTTCACCTTGATAGCACTAATTATGTCTGATGAAAATTACTAGGAATAACGATGCATTAATAACGCTGCAGGAGCATGAACAGTTCTGATATCCTTGTGTGGCTGACATAGTTGGTTTAAACGCGCTCCTTTTGACCTTCCGTGCAGAAAAATAAGGCAGATGTTCAGAATAAATCTAAATTAGAAGTGGAAACAACTTTCTAGTGAGGTGAACTCTCTTATTCCAATAATGTAGACATCTTTGTTAAGGCTTAAAACTACATTCCACTCCAGACTGAACCCAAACCCCAGGACTTTGAATACAAAGGCAAGTTTGCGAACAGAAAATCTGCAATTAAGGCAAAAGAAAAGACTGTCTGTTCACTTTACACACAAACTCAGCCGCAATGTACTCTTGAAAGTGTTTCAAGATGCAAGTTATCATGATAATGGCAGCATATTGCCATATTGGCTATGGCTAATGGAGGTTTCATTATCTCAGGAAAGGTAAATGCAAATGAAATCTCTTTAGCCTAATGTACAGCTGACGGCTTTTGATTCTCCATCAATTGATTAGTGTTAAAGGAGTCATTAGGGTTTGACTGGAACACTGGAGCTGAGTGTTGTCATGTGCCGATGCATCCAAGGACAGCTACTCACGCTCTTTTGACTTCAGTAGCTCATAGAAGAAAGTTCTTTTCTTGAGAGGCAAATCTGCTTCAAGTTCAGCTCAGAAGCACAAGCTACCACTGGGATTTAGATCTAAAACCCAGCTGTACCATATGCTGCCTGTTACAGGGGGCTCCAACGAACATTATTGGCTGTGTTTGGATCGTGAGGGAAAGGCAGCAGGGTCCGTCTGTCCCCACATGGCTAAGCTCCATTCCCACCAATTGGCATCCATATGACTCAAAGGCAAAACAGTGCAGCTTGGTCAGGAGCAGCGGCTGGATTCATACCCATCAGAGGAGGATTCATCATCGTCAAAGCAGGCATGCTGTGTTCTGAGACTGGTGTTGTTGCAATATAGAGCAATCTGCTATTCCAGGCTACTGGACAAAGCTAAATTATTAAAAGGCTTCATCATTCTCCAAACAAGGGCACTGTGCAGTGAAAGATGGAGAACCATGATTATTTCAAGACCTAGGAGGCCACATGAAGGCCAGGTATTAAGGCCGAGTCCCATTTCAGATTTTTACCACCTACCCCTTGTTTTCGAGTGTCGTCCCTTGGAAATGATTTACATGGTAGTGGTTGATATCTTCCCTCTGAAACGGGACCCTCCAATAAAAAGAGCATCAATTCATTAACAGCTACGGGCGCTGCTCTGTTGGCGACCCTGCAGTGACAGGAGGGTAAAGTTCAGCTACTCACTGCTGGGCTTTAGTTACATTTAGGGCATCATCAAAACAAAAGGCGGTGGGGTTATTTACTAACACCCAGCACTAATTCTTTGTAGCCCTAACACTTCGCCCCACCCCTGTATCTCCACAACAACCGGGACACCCTACCACCAGACTAAACTGAGGGGTAGGGCTAAATGGTAGGGGTGAAATGGGATCGGGCCTAAGGAGGAAAGGAGTAGAGGATTCTAGAGTGCCTCTCTGATCTCCATGAAAACAAGAAGCTTCTTGACTTTAAACTTGCCGTGTACACGGTTGAGCTTCGTGCTGAGGTGGGTTTACTCGGGAATGATCACACTTATGATGTATAGATAAGGCACTGTGTTCACTCGTGGTGGTGTTTGTGCGTTTTCGAGCTCTCGTCAGGTTACCCAGTCAGCCTTTTCCAGGCTGATGCTACAGCATATACTGTTTTGTTGAAAAATATGACTTATAGTTATACATGTATATGTTTTTAAGCTTTAGGTTCTCTATGAGTGACACTATTGGGAAAAGAATGAAATTCTGTTAGGAGCTAAACGCTCTGAGAGCAGAGGCTGGGGACCTTGGACCTCCAGCCCTTATGAGTGGAAGTGACAATCATTTAGACCGTGTCATGGTTCATTTGCGCAATGTTGAGAAAATTTCAGCTTGTCACTTGTTGCTAAATTGCAGCTAGAAATCATGCACTCCCAGGAAATGACTGGTCCCCTGTGGCCCTGTCGCCTGCTAGTGTGAACACACAATTAGAGAGTTTAGATATGCAGCAGGTCCTGATTCCATTGGCAGTGCTTTTCAACGTTTCGACAGGTTCACACAATATGATTCACGTTAAAGAAGCTGATTTCACTAAAACTGAAGTAATACTCCTGTAGCAGTTAAGAGTAGCTGCCAGCCTTGCTCTGGACTTGCACTGTGTGACTGTACTGTCTACAAAAATATCGATTTGCGATATTCAAGCACTCAGATTGGGTTTGGTGGAAGGAAACTGGATCAGGACATCCATAACATTTCCCTACCTGACGCAGGTCCCACCGTTCTGGCATGGCTGGTGCTGGCACACTGGTGTATCACAGTTCTGGATGTTTCTGCCTCTGACCGCCTCCCCAGCGATGTAGACCTCTCTGGAGTTGACCTGCAGCTCACGAATACATCCTTCAAACCCGGACACGTCACCTGTGTTGTCGTGGAGCTCGGAGAGAGATGGAACACCACCCAGGAAAGTGGGCCCGAATGTGACCTGAGTGTGAAAAGAGAGTGTTTAATGTACTGCATTGTGGGGCTGGGCAATACGGCTAAAGCATAAATACATGACACATCAAGACATTTTCAGAATATACGATATGCCTCACAATATTTTGCGTTTCTGAGGTTTGGAACTGAAAGTGCGACACGCAATAAAAATCTTTAAAAAACTATCTACAATTTGCTCGGAAAAGCAAACTGTGATGTAACGATAACGGTAAACATCGCCTTCCAAAACAGTTTCGACAGCACAATCTGACTGGAGAAACATTCTATAGCCCTGTTATTTGTGAGGAAAGCACATTTTTAACAAAACAGACACATTATTCCACTGAGCACGGGTTTCCAAGTCGATTTACAGCTTGCTTCAAGCTGCTAATCATCACTGCGTTTAGATAAGATTTACACTCACAGATTTACACCTGTTCAATTGCTTGTTAACACAAATAGCTAATCAGCCAATCACACAGCTGCAACCCAGCGCATTGAGGCATGTAGAGGCAGTCAAGACAACTTGCTGAAGTGCAGACCGAGCATCAGAACGGGGAACAAAGGGGATTTAAGGGGCTTTGAACGTGGCGTGGTTGTTGGTGCCAGACGGGCTGGTCTGAGTATTTCAGAAACTGCTGATCTGCTGGGATTTTCACACACAACCATCTCTAGGGTTCACAGAGAACGGTCCGAAAAAGAGGAAATATCCAGTGAGCGGTCAGTTGTGTGGATGAAAATGCCTTGTTTACATTTACGGCATTTGGCAGACACTCTTATCCAGAGCGACTTACAGTTTGATCATTTATACACAGATAGGTGAAGGTGGTGTGTGTTAGGAGTCTTGCCCAAGGACTCTTATTGGTATAGTGTAGGGTACTTACCCAGGTGGGGATTGAACCCCATTCTACAGTGTAGAAGGCAGAGGTGTTACCCACTACACTAACCAACCACACTTGTTGATCAAGAGGAGGAGAACGGGCAGACTGGTTCCAGATGATAGAAAGGCAACAGGAACTCAAATAACCAACTAAAATCTCTGAGGAACGTTTCCAACACCTTGTTGAACGTCTGCCACGAAGAATTAAGGCAGTTCTGAAGGCAAAAGGGGGTCTGACCTTTTACTACTTGACCTACAGCCCTTTTGGTCAAATCCTAAAGAGTAAGACAGCCAGCCAAAATCAAATTCTGAACCTGTTGTGGCTCCTAAACAAGCTTTTTGCTCAACAGCTGTAACAGAGAAACTACGAAACAAACTGGAATCAGCCAGAAACAAACAGAACACAACTAAGTAAGCAAAGATGGGCTGTGAGATGTTTTATAGACTGACTAAAACAAAACACCCAGGTTAATCTGGATAATACTGAAGAACTGCTGATATTAAAGCACATTTGCACTTCTACTTTTACTAACTGCTGTAGAAAAAGCCATAGAATAATGGCGATCATGTGTTAGTGTCATACAATATTGCCCACTCATACTGTAGAGCATAGTAAATTAGTAATTAAAGTAGTAAATTATACTGTACAGTAATATCTGTTCTTCTGCACTGCACAACAATATAATTTGCTATAAACTCGACAGACACTTTGGCCCAATGCCATTTCACTACTCACCCATACCACTTAGCCCAACCCTTCTGTGTTGCATGTTCTCGTCTAGGGGTAGGGTGTCCTGAATCTTGTTGAGATAGAGGGGCAGGGCAAAGTGTTAGGGCTATATGACCCTCCAAACAGAGTGTTATGAGGAGAAAAGAAAAACCAGCAAGATGGAGCACAAGAGACCAAATAAACCCACAAATGTGAGAATTTACTCTGTTAAAATTACAATAACCATCATAATATCTAAGTTTAATGTCGTTTCAATGTATTACGCTCCTTTTCTTCATAACAAGCTTAAAATCTCTAGTGGTGCTGATATCTGGGTGGCTGGCTAAATGTCCCGTTCCACCTTAAATGGTGCGGCAGTTACATTCTGGCGCCTCAGGCATCAGAACTGCTGCTCTGTTTAAGGTGGAACGGGAAAATTAGAACAAGAATCTGGTTCTACATCTACATTGGACAACAAGGGGTAGGAGTAAAAATCAGAAATGGAATTAGGTCTTTAATACTAGACTTCTAACCTCCTCTCAAGAAAAGTCACCAATTTGTTTAAAAGTACTTTTGTTTTGTACATAAAAACATTAAGAAAAGTCATTTCAGCATCAATGTAAAACAAAATGTATTAAAAAAATAGACTTTCCACTGACTGTGAACGTATCCCAGACATCAACTCTTCAGCAGTAAAACATACTGGAAATGAAGCACATTTATTCTGCCTTCCGAGGCCTTATAAACGTTCCATTTAGCTCCACAGAGAATCAGGCACTGCTGCCTAACTTAGCACAATTACAGCTACATATAGAAGCAGTCGGCTTGCTCCTGCTGATAGGAAGCAAAAAGACCCTCACCAAATGTGGGTGATTAGCAATTTGTGCCCAAATATGAAATAACTACTCAAGCTTTACTTGAGTCATAAGCGTTTGTGATTACATTTACAAAGGACAAAATAACGGAAAAACACTGCATGAAAAAAAAAAGGACTTTAATTCTAGAGTAATCAAAGTCAGTCACACAAATGAGTCTTATTATGTATGAATACCAATTAGCAGTAGGTGTCGGCTATGAAAGCGGTCTGAAAATCAGATCTCTTTTTTAGTGGAGCATGAAGTGCTAAGGAAGTTCTGAATCAGGAATTTCAGGCCAAATTAAAAAAAAAATTAACAGTTCATTAATAAAGCATCCAAGTATGGAGTTCAGAATAAGAAGGAAGCAAAAAAAAAAAAAGTGAGGCAACAGTTAAAGGTTGACATTCATCAGATGATGGTTTTCTCGAAGTGTGTTAAGATCTCAAGGTTAAGTCTCAGTTGAACCTCTCCAGGTGCTACTTCAAAACAGTGTGCAGACGAGTTCCCTTAAAAACGAGGATTATGTTGAAAACTCCCTCCAAAACCCAAGCCTTTTACAAAATATTCCTTGGGGGCAGGGGCGTGGCCATAGAGGTACGCTGAGGTAGGCCTGGACCTGCCCAGGTCAATGACAGGCCAACTCAGTCAAAAGGGACAGAACATTGTGGTTAAAAGACGCACCTGCGGGGGTTTAAAGTGAGATTCTAAAGAAAAGGTGGTGCTTCAAGGGTTCTTTAGTGAATAAAATGGTTCTATATAGAACCAGAAACACTCAAAGAACCCTCTGGCTGCTTAAAGGGTTCCTTGTATCATGAAAGGGTTCTTCAGATTGATGGAGAAGGTGCTGTAGATGCTTCTGTATAGGACCTTTTTAAAAAAAAAAGGATTCCATGAAGCACCAAAAGGGTACTTCTACTTCTTTTCCGAGCTTGTAGCCATAAAAGAACCCTTTTTGGCTCCATATAGAACCGTTTTCTTTACTAAAGAACCTTTGAAGAATCAGCATTTTTAAGTATATGTTGTTTTCTACCCATTCAAAGCTGAAAAAGATGTCAGTTTTCTGTCGTGGCCAGTTTTACTGTGAAGGCTGAACTATAATGTTGCGGCTGCTTTACAGTCTTTATGGTGAAGGGTGCTGCAGTGCTTGAGGTTTTTATGTGAATCTAGAGTTCTGGTTGATGGCCAGAATGTGGTGATGACACTGTAGAAGGTTGGAATAGGTAGGATGATGCCTCCATGGCTGTCTGGAGTAGTCTATAATCCGACGTAACGAGGTTTTGAAGCATCTACCAAACTGGCTTACTCACTTTTTGGACCCAATTGGATTAACACCAGCATAATGATAAGCATCCAATTCCGGCAGCATCCATATAGGCTTATGTTGGGACCAGGCTAGCAGTGGTACCTTTTCAAGGTTCTTTACATCATGAAAGGGTTCTTCCGAATGATGGAGATTGGGATTTATATATATATAGCACCAGAAAGGGTTCTTCTATCACATGAGATTTTTGGTGCTATAGAACCAAAGGTTCTATATAGAGCCATATACAGTTCCTTGAGTGTTTATGGGTCTATATAAAACTGTTTTCTTTACTAAAGAATCCTTGACAAGCCATCACGCTTAAGAGTGGCTATGGCTAAACACAGACATTTAAAGCGTACGACGTGTTTGTAGGAAACATTTTTCCTTTCATGCTCTGCAGCTGCACAGACGACTGTTAGCCTATTAGCTACCTGCTGCTCAGAATACACTGCAGTTACAAAGAGCCTGTCTTAATAATAAGTGATACTTTTTTGATCCCACAACCGGGAAATTCCACCTCCGCATTTAACCGATCCATGAAGTGAAACACCACATACACACCAGTGAACACACACACTAGGGGGCAGTGAGCACACTTGCCCGGAGTGTTGGGCAGCCCCATCCACGGAGCCCGGGAGCAGTTGGGGGTTAGGTGTCTTGCTCAAGGACACCTCAGTCATGGACTGTCGGCCCTGGGGATCGAACCGGCGACCTTCCGGTCACAGGGCCAGATCCCTAACCTCCAGCCCACGACTGCCCCAATAACTCTCATAATATACATTATACATAAACAAGAGTGGATTACCAAAATAACAGCAGATCAACAGATGATGCAGATAAACAGGAGATCAGTCCATTCTGAGAGAATCAAGAGGTTAACACAGAACACAGATTATCTAGCTAAAATGACTTTTATCATTATCATTCTTCACTCAACCGGTAATTCTTTATCCCTTATCGCACAAATACTGTAAATTCACACATGAGCGTCAAAAATCATTCCCCTACGGCAATTTATGCGACTATACATCAATCTTTTTTTATATTCTTAAACAGGTTGGTAATCTTCGCTCAACAAATGGTTACATAGTTAAATCAGAACTCCACTTTTTTAACCCTGCAAAACTCAGTCAATATAAAAATATGCCAACAAAGTCATTTTGTCACGATTGGTCCCTCCCAGTCCCTCTGTGTGCTTGTGTTTACGTTCTGGTCTTGCCCATGTGCTTTCTTTGTTTTGATTCTTCCCGGCTCTGCCCCCTTGTTTCTAGACTCCGCCCTTGATCGTTTTCACCTGTTTCTAGACTCCACCCTTGATCGTTTTCACCTGTTTCTAGACTCCGTCCTTGATCGTTTTCACCTGTTTCTAGACTCCGTCCTTGATCGTTTTCACCTGTTTCTAGACTGCGACCTTGATTGTTTTCACCTGTTTCTAGACTCCGCCCTTGATCGTTTTCACCTGTTTCTAGACTCCGTCCTTGATCGTTTTCACCTGTTTCTAGACTGCGACCTTGATCGTTTTCACCTGTTTCTAGACTCCGTCCTTGATCATTTTCACCTGTTTCTAGACTCCGCCCTTGATCGTTTTCACCTGTTTCTAGACTCCGCCCTTGATCGTTTTCACCTGTTTCTAGACTCCGCCCTTGATCGTTTTCATCTGCATTTAGACTCCGCCCTTGATCGTTTTCACCTGTTTCTAGACTCCGTCCTTGATCGTTTTCATCTGTATTTAGACTCCGCCCTTGATCATTTTCACCTGTTTCTAGACTCCGCCCTTGATCGTTTTCATCTGCATTTAGACTCTGCCCTTGATCGTTTTCACCTGTTTCTAGACTGCACCCTTGATTGTTTTCACCTGTGTCTAGTTAACCCTTGTTACCTGTTCCTGTATTTAAGCCCTGTGTTTTCCCCTGTTAGGTTGCTGGTCTCTGTATTGTAGTGTATCGATTGGTGTTTGTTCTTCTGACTTCCGTTGTGTGTTTAGTCTGTGTTTCTATCGTCATGTCTGTTCCACGATCTATCTGTGTTGGCTTTCTGACCCTGGACCATTTTGACCCTGACTCTGGATTTGCCCCTAATAAACCTTGTTTCTCTTCGCATATGCGTCCGCCTCATCATTGCTCCTCGACGTTACACATTTATTTTATTGTAAAATTGCTCATTACAGAGAAACTTACCATGTTTACAGTTTAGGTCACCATTACTACGACACGATTCTATTTATATTTTCTATCCAAAAGCAACCAGTGAACCCACACGTGTCTTCTGAGCTTTATATGGAATGCTGACGATGGTAAAACTGTAGCAAATATAACAAAAAATATGTTCCTTTCAGGAACCATTTTGCCTCTTAACATCCACCTTGAATGGGTCTAAAAATCTAAATTTTAGGCCAAAACCTTTTCTTAAAACTTTCAATAAAACAGCGTTTCAGTCATCAGGCCGGGAATTCATAACCATTTTAATATCTAGTCTGGTCAAAGCTGTAACATTGCTCTACTGTTAGAAGGCAACAGTGGGCCTACTTTACAGTTTGACGTTAAAACACATTGTCCTGCACTGCATTATTTAGTCCACCTCTTGTACTGTCATCTGACCAATAGACAGCAGTTTAATCATTTGCTAGCAAACAGTATTTCTGCCTGTTGTCTTGCTCTGTAGGCAGCAATACCCATATCAAACGAAATCAATATACAATTGAACACCTACTTTCACCTGAGTCAGCGGAAATGTACTCACAGTGCCTTACAAGAGGAAAGAGAGGAAAATCGAATCACCGCCACTTTGAGATTTGCTTATTTGTCTCTTAATGAATGGACTAGTGCGCAGCGAGTAGGGCTTTCTTAGAAGTTGTCCGTCTTAGAAGTTGTCCGGCTAATTTCCTGGTACGTAGTGATGAAACAGAGTAGGAGTCAATGACAGCAAACCCTACAGGTGTCAACACTCATCAGGCAAATGTACACTATATACACCAGAAGACCCTCAGGGCCTTGTAGATCTTCAGAGAAGGCTGGATGGTTTCTGGGAACTGAAGATAGATGTCTGTTGATTTTTATTTACTAACAGAATCGCTGTGCTTGCTGTATTTATACTCAAAGTGTTGTTGAAGTACAACTTCACAGTTGAGCTTGGTTTTAAACATTTAATTTAACGTTTGTGGCTCAGCTTTTGCTGCTTTTGGAGATTATGATCATTTTAGTGCTTATGAAGTCTACTGCTCTGTCAGCTTGGTTGTCACCATGCCAACAGCAGAGGCAACCATGATTGGTCAGTGAATTTTTGTTGCCAGTGAAAATTTTTTTTTCACCATCCGAAAAAATGCTTTTGATGTGATGGATACTATCAGTTATATACATGCTCAAATTAATTTAATGTTTTCACTATTGCTACAAAAAATATAGCTAGAACTTCTTTAAAGGAAATTGCAGTGTTACAGTCGCAAGGTATATAAATACATGTAAACTTCTTTAGGCAGAAATAAAAACAGACAAAAATGAGTTTAGAATATGAGAGACTAGAATAGAATTATATCTATTAGCATATTTACATTAGCACATAAGACAGATTTGATGCATTTACATGAGAGCTGGTACTGCTCTTAATGGTATGAGGTAGGTTCTAAGGTGAAATATATCGCTGCTGTTGGGATAAAAAGTTTTATATCTACATTTTTGTTGTTTTTCTGTTTTTGACATAATTTGAAAATGCCTGTTGGTCTTTACATTATTTCTAAATTTCATGAAGAGCGGATCAAAAGAATTGACCCAAAATGACTTGGGAGGAAAAAAAAGTCTAGTTCCAGTGACTTACATTAAAAGTAAAGTGGGTAAAGTTACCGTTTTGGAGATTTGGGGGTTTTGGTCCGACAGCAGCGATAATCAAGATAGTGATAATTAGCCATCCGGACCAGCAGGAAAGTATTCAGTCTGCACCTGATGCTAAAAACCGAATTTAGCCCAACAAGCACAATCACACATCAGCAAAACCATCAGGGTGCGAATAATTTCTAATATTAATACACATACAAATAAAACTGAACAAAATAAAACACAGTAAGAAGGACAAAGCGGAAGCTGGCTTCCTGTTCGAATCTTCCCGTTCCACCTTAAATGGTGCAGCAGTCATTTTCTGTTTCCTGAAGCTGCACCATTTAAGGTGGAATGGGAAAACTCAAAAAGATGCTGGCTGATGCACCATTTAAGGTGGAATGGAAGATTCAGACCTTATGCTTGCTGATGGACAATTTAAGATGGAACGAGAAAATTCGCACAAGATGCTGACGGATGCACAATTTAAGGCGGAACAGGCACATTTGCACAAGATGCTGACGGATGCACAATTCCAGACGGAACAGGAAAATTCCAACAAGAAGCTGGCGGATGCACCATATAAAGTGTAAAGGGAAAATCTATCATGAATATCTATACAGGTTAAGGAACGCTATAACAGCTACAAAGCTTTAACCATCACTGTAAATAAATACTACATAAAGTTAAGATCCCCTGAATGGGCCATTAAATAAAATAAGCTTAATATAAAACCTGAGGAAAAACAATCACAACAACAGGTTCTCTGGGCCTCATCAACTACACGGTCATATCTACTCATAAACATCACACTAACATGAGCGTGGATCGCTGCGTTCCCGCTGTTATATAATCCTAGCCCACTTTCTGAGTGAAATATTCTTGAAACGGTGGAATTTTGGACAGTATCTTTCTTAAACTGTGGCTCTGTAATGATACTGAATGCAGTCCAGCAGCGAATGCTGACCACCCCAATATGGGTCAGAACACGGATATCAGCATTACTGTAGAGGTTACGTCTTCCCTGCTTTAGACATGCATGGCCTGAACTGAAGGTCTGGCTGTAACAGGCAGTTCACCGCAGTAAAAATGTCAACATGCAATGCATTTTGGGCCTGAATGCAAAACGGCCGCACTGGTGCAATATGAGAAAAGCTAATTAACGACTGTGGAGCTCATCACTATGATGAACCACTCGTTTTCCCCCTGAGAGTAGAATCAAATTTATTACTCTTGATTTTCATCTGCTGTCTTATTAGTCAGCAGAGTGTGGAGTGTGTGGACTGAGCTCCCCTGTTACTACCAATAAACATCTACTGAAACATCAGCCTTCCTAACCAGCGCACCGCTGACCGAAGTGCCATTAATCGGAATGCGGCAGCAGGTAATTTGGTTCTGTAATACGTTAAAGGTATGATTGCATTACTTTTGCTTGAAACAGTAGACGCCCCCTGGTCACAACATGCGCCGGAAACGCGGTGGCACAGTTACACACCGAGTGTAGTTGATTTTGTGGCAGTTAGAGCTCTGGGTTTACCTCTGACACACGCTCGGCCACATATTTCTGCCGTCGATTAGCAGTTCCATTAGCCACGGCTATTTCAATCATACATAACCCTCCATCTTCACTGACAGGCAGGCGGTATCTGAGAGAGAGAGAGAGACAGAGAGAGGTAGAGAGAGAGAGAGAGAGAGAGAGAGAGAGAGAGAGAGAGAGAGAGAGAGAGAGAGAGAGAGAGGTAGAGAGAGAGAGACAGAGAGAGACAGAGAGAGAGAGAGAGAGAGACAGAGAGAGGTAGAGAGAGAGAGAGAGAGAGAGAGAGAGAGAGAGAGAGAGAGAGAGGTAGAGAGAGAGAGACAGAGAGAGACAGAGAGAGAGAGAGAGAGAGACAGAGAGAGAGAGAGGTAGAGGGAGAGACAGAGAGAGGTAGAGAGAGAGAGACAGAGAGGTAGAGAGAGAGAGACAGAGAGAGGTAGAGAGAGCGAGACAGAGAGAGACAGAGAGAGAGAGAGAGAGACAGAGAGAGAGAGAGACAGAGAGAGAGAGGTAGAGAGAGAGACAGAGAGAGGTAGAGAGAGAGAGACAGAGAGAGAGAGAGACAGAGAGGTAGAGAGAGACAGAGAGAGGTAGAGAGAGAGAGAGAGAGAGAGAGAGAGAGAGAGAGAGAGAGAGAGAGAGAGGTAGAGAGAGAGAGACAGAGAGAGACAGACAGAGAGAGAGAGAGAGAGAGACAGAGAGAGAGAGAGGTAGAGGGAGAGACAGAGAGAGGTAGAGAGAGAGAGACAGAGAGGTAGAGAGAGAGAGACAGAGAGAGGTAGAGAGAGCGAGACAGAGAGAGACAGAGAGAGAGAGAGAGAGACAGAGAGAGAGAGAGACAGAGAGAGAGAGGTAGAGAGAGAGACAGAGAGAGGTAGAGAGAGAGAGACAGAGAGAGAGAGAGACAGAGAGGTAGAGAGAGACAGAGAGAGGTAGAGAGAGAGAGACAGAGAGAGAGAGAGAGATAGAGAGAGGTAGAGAGAGACAGAGAGAGGTAGAGAGAGAGAGACAGAGAGGTAGAGAGAGACAGAGAGAGGTAGAGAGAGAGAGACAGAGAGAGAGAGAGAGAGAGAGAGAGAGAGAGAGAGAGACAGAGAGAGGTAGAGAGAGAGAGACAGAGAGAGAGAGAGAGAGAGAGAGAGGTAGAGAGAGAGAGACAGAGAGAGACAGAGAGAGAGAGAGAGACAGAGAGAGAGAGAGAGAGAGAGAGAGAGAGAGACAGAGAGAGAGAGACAGAGAGAGAGAGAGAGACAGAGAGAGAGAGAGTGAGACAGAGAGAGGTAGAGAGAGAGAGAGAGAGAGACAGAGAGAGAGAGAGAGAGAGAGAGACAGAGAGACAGAGAGAAAGAGACAGAGAGAGAGAGAGAGTGAGACAGAGAGAGGTAGAGAGAGAGAGAGAGAGACAGAGAGAGGTAGAGAGAGAGAGAGAGAGACAGAGAGAGAGAGAGAGACAGAGAGAGGTAGAGAGAGAGAGAGAGAGACAGAGAGAGGGTGTAAAAGGGAGGGAAATCTCATTAGAACATGCTGCATTCACAATAAATCCATTTAAGCATGAAAACGATGCGGCCGTGTCCGGGCGCTGTGGTAATGGAGCTGGCAGGACTACTGAGTCTCACCGCTTCAAAAAACTCACAGTGACGTGGCACCAACCCTGCGCCGGACTGAGAGACCCCCCCCCCCCCAACCAAGCAAAGCCTTTTCCTCATTTACTTCTACAGTAAAACAGACTGAGCTCCATCTTCAGCGTGGAACTCGGCTTGGCCACCATTAAAAGGTCTCCCACTGGCAGGACTAGAAAGGCAGGCGCTCAGAGATGGAGCTGCTAATGTGCTGCCAGAAGGTACAGGCAGTTTAGGGCTGGGTTCTTATGATTTCAGCAGATAGGCAGGAGTTCAGTTCTGATGACTGGAGAAAAGAAAAACAGGCTGTTAAAAACACAGATTAAGCGATCACCTCAAAGAAACGTCGGCTTTGTTCTTAAACGGGCGACTACGGAGGCGATACGCTCGGGAATTTTTGAAGGCCTGTCATGGAAAGAACGCGTTCTCCAGCATCAAGACAATCACCAGGCTCAATAACCGGGGCATTAAAACATCATTATCGTGTACCTCGTTCACGGTTTTTATCTTAGGGGAGTGAATGAATTTCTAGGCTGACACAACCCGCGGATGTCCAGAGCGACTACGGGCTTAAAGTACCGAACTCTTCACGATGCTGCAGCATTGACAAAGTGCAGCACTTTCAATACGCTGCACAGCACTGTTCCTGAATAATTCAGCTTCAAGACCTGAGGAGAAACGGGTATGACTGTTGGTTACACCTGCTTAAGAGACATGATGACATGCCTGAATGAAAGCTCAAAGTAGGCCAGTTCAGGAGAACATGGTGTGCTCCAATGCTCGTTCCTGGTCTAGTGTTCTTCATAATAAACAGGCCACACCATTCGAAAGGCACGCAGATACACGGCCGGTATGTCTGCAGTCACATCTTGTAGCCCTGCTCGTCAATGTTTATATTCTGCTGTCGTCTTCTCTCCATTTTCATGGCGTCTGCCTCTCACTGCTGGTTTTGTGTACCGTAGCCTTCCGCCGTGGGGGTGGCTTCCTCCAGGCTACCTTCGCTACTTTGAAACGTCAAAGGAGGACTCGTTCATATTCATGTGCAGGAATCGACGGCCCCAGCCTGAACTGAATGTAATGAAAGGGCCACTAAGGGAAAAGTTCCTGGAAGTGTGGCGTGTATGTTATACATAATACATCATCAGTTTCTTCAGCTTTTGTATGTGGCATATGTGACTAACGCAGCTCAGCACAGGTTTGGCAGATATACAACGGGGTCCAAAAGCCTGAGAATAGACAAGAAATCGGGAATTTTTTTCACTTAAACCTGGAAATAACACAAAAATGCAAAGAAAAGCAAAGTGCTGAGAGGTAAAAAGACCAGATGTTTAAGATTCTGCAGAATTTCTAGGTCACAATTATGATATTTAAACAGATTTGTGACACTGACCGTGGTTAGGTCCATTTTGAGTTAAAAAAAAACTGTTATTTTTACATTTTCCACAATTTTCCCCATCATCAAGCTTCCCTGGTGGCTCTAGACAGTGTAGTTTGAGTTGCAGACACTACTTCTCCTGGTTCCCATCACCACCATTGCAAAGAAACCTGAGGTGGCAAGTTCCTCCATAATCAAACACAGTTTTACATCAAAACACTCTGACTAATTGCGCATCTGAAGGTCTTAACTATGCAGAAACCTTCAGAACCTCTGTAAAGGTTCTACAGCAATTTAAGGGTTCTACCCAGACCCTTTATACTGGAGCGCTGGCACAGAAAAAAGAACTGGACAATGTAGAGTGAGCAGACGAAGGCTTCTTCATTTTCAACATGAGCTTCAACAGAGGTCCAGCCAAGCGCTACCTCAACACGAAACACAGACAAAATTGGTGGACACAACATACAAGAAGGGTAGATACTTCTAAACACTAGTTAACCCAAAGCCCACCTTCCATGGCCACAATTACGCCAACAAAACATCTACCATTAAACCACATAGACAACAACAGGAAAGTGGAGCATCAAGAGCCGCTTTGCCTGGCCACACCCCCCCACCCCAAGCTCCCATTGGCAGTGCAGCCAGTGGTGGACAACACGATAAGGAGGTTCTTTAAACGTTAAGGTGCTTCACATTCACACATCTCATTTACAAAAGTGGTTCTCCTAAGAACCAACCACTGAACCCTTTATGGCACTTTTATTTGTAACAGCGTAGGTCAATAGATGATTATCAAACATCACCTGGATGGACAATCCAGAGTTCAGAGGCGATTCATCTTTTTGTCTGGATGCAGTTTGAGAGAAGCAAATTGGACAAAATTTGATTGTTTTTCTGGTTGATTCAGGCCTTTCAAGTCAAATTATCCATCTAATAACACGACCCAACCCAACGCCTCATTTGCACAGCCACAGAGAAGGTTACAGCACTTCTGCAGAAGTTATAGCAACATGTTTGAGACGCTGAACATGTCGAGTACGGTTTGCTTCTTTTCTAGGAAAAAAGAGCTAGAACAAGGTTAAAAGAGTGGGGGGAAAAATCCACCTCCTCCAAGTTTGCAACAAAGCGTTCCAGTAGAAAAGCCCCGAAACATCTTGATTTAGCATTCACCAAAATATCCCGTTGTCGCTTCATTCTTCTGCACTGTCAGCATTCTCGAAAAGGATCCTTCGTCCCGCATGCGGCTGCAACTTTCCCTGTTTTTGTTCTTTTCTGAACAGCGACAGTCTTTGTTCCTGCGGTTCTCCGATTGTAGTTTGCTTTCCTTTTTGGAGGGTGGGGGAAAAATGAAAGATCTGGGGGAAAAAAAATTGCCTCTTTTAATGACCAGATGCACGCAATCAGGCCGAATGCCCTCACGCTAATTCCTACCAGCCTTCCAGGACACCACCCTGAAGGCAATCAAAGCCCTACAAACTTCAGGTAGCGGCTAATTGCGACGCTGGGGGGAGTTATGAAGCTCGTTCTGCATACAGATTGACAAATTAACACCCAATGAGGACGGCGAGCAGGAAATGTGAGCTGACGGCCCAAAGCGGGTAGCTATGATAGAGCTTATGAGACTCGAGCGCGGCCGCCCGCGCTGACACAACTGCTTATGAAAAGTCTAATAAAGATTGCGATACTCTAATATTAGAGCAGCGGTGATCTATAATGAAGTGATAATTATCTTAATGGTGGAGCACTAATCGCTTTACAGATATTGTACAGCTGTTTGATTTTAAAACGCCTGGCGCGAGACAAGACCTGAACGAGAGTCTATTTGGAGAAAGCTGTGGCGCCTTAAGGCATTTAAAACAGATTTTTATGAAATGTAGTAAACATTGAAGATATCGGCCTCACGGGCAGTAACAAAACAGCGCAAGTGCAAAAACTTTCGCCTTCTTTTAATCTGAATTTAAAGATAAGTTATTTGAAGGGTACCTTCATAGGGTTCATCACCCATGAAATCTCACTGAATAACATTTATTTGAGTGTTTATGAACAGCCTGTGCCAGTAATCGTATAAACATACAATGGAATATGAAGTAAATAACATTGACATAAAGTGGTTTTATCACTGATATAAGGCATCTTTTTCATTGACGACACTCTTGTCAAGCATCATTTCCAATATACACTCACCAGCCACTTCATTAGGTACAGTTCAGTTGCTTGTTAACACAAATAGCTAATCAGCCAATCACACGGCCGCAGCTCACTGCATTTAGGCGTGTAGAGGTGGTCAAGACAACTTGCTGAAGTGCAGACCGAGCATCAGAACGGGGAAGAAAGGGGATTTAAGGGGCTTTGAACGTGGCGTGGTTGTTGGTGCCAGACGGGCTGGTCTGAGTATTTCAGAAACTGCTGATCTGCTGGGATTTTCACACACAACCATCTCTAGGGTTCACAGAGAACGGTCCGAAAAAGAGGAAATATCCAGTGAGCGGTCAGTTGTGTGGACGAAAATGCCTTGTTGATGTGAGAGGTCAGAGGAGAACGGGCAGACTGGTTCCAGATGATAGAAAGGCAGCAGGAACTCAAATAACCAACCAAAATCTCTGAGGAACGTTTCCAACACCTTATAGAAAGTGTGGCATGAAGAATTAAGACAGTTCTGAAGGCAGAAGGGGGTCCAACCTTTTACTAGCAAGGGGTACCTAATAAAGTGGCCGGTGAGTGTATATGGCAATGTTCTGAACTATGCAGAATGTATAATTAAGAACACAGATGCTGAATGTCTTCATTCCGTCTGAACCGACTTCACTGGACATGGTTTAGCTTGATGTTTAGTCAGAGGTTCGACACACTGCACGAGAACACTACAAGGACAAAACTACCAACTATCAATTTCTAAGCATTAAGGTTGATAATTTGGGCCTTACAGAGCTGCTCTGCCATGCTGTGCACTTACCCAGCCTACATTTGGGCTGAGCTGGTCCGTCTGGCCTAAGCTGCGTTAGTAGACTGTGTGATGAGCACGGCTACTCTCTAAAGGAGAAGGACCTGCGGAGGTCCAGCCATGCAGTGAAGCATGTACACACACTTAATCTACATGCAGTGAAAGCATGGAGCGAGAGAACACGGTGGAACACATCTTTGCTGCTATAACAGCCTCCACTCTTCTGTCTGTGGGGGGACTTTTTTGGTCCATTCAGTCAAAAGAGCATTTCACTGCAACACCCTCAGTTACATCACTGTGCCATCCAGATGCACCAGCATTGCGATAGGATGGGATTGTTTCAGCTCACTCCCACTTTTCATAAAGACTCAGTCTGAGACCGCCTCAGTCAGAGACTGCCTCAGTCTGAGACCGCCTCCACCAGTGCAGTTTCTTAAACTTTACCATCCAAACTTCAAACAGAGATCCTCTTAGCTTCTATTTGGTCTTCAGCTTATTAAACTGTAACTCTGTTTGACCAGAGGAGGACGGGTCTCCCCTTGTGAGTCTTGGCTCCTCCAACGGTTTCTTCCTCCAGTCTGAGAGAGCTTTTCCTTGCCACCGCCGCCTCTGGCTCGCTCACTGGGGGATACATGTGTTTTCAAACTTCTGCAAAGCTGCTTTGTGACAACATTGTTGTTAAAAGTGCTTTACAAATAAACTTGAATTGACTTGACTGTTGTCGGAAAACTTTGTTGTCATTTTTCAGTTTTTGACATAATCTGAAAATGTCTGTTGCTTTTTCGATTGTGTGTAAATTTCATGATGAATGGGCCAAAAGAAATGGCCCAAAATGACTTGGGAAAAACCACTGACTTACATTAAAAGTAAAGAAGGTTTTTTCCTTCTTCTGTATTTCTGAGAACAGCGATTTGTGAAGTCAGACACTGATGTTGTGGCTCACAGTCAATGTTCTAGTCCATCCCAAAGATGTCCAGTGGGGTTGAGGTCAGGCTCTGTGCAGGCCACTGGAGTTCCTCCACACCAAACTGGTCAGCCCATGTCTTTATGGAGCTGCTTTGTGCACAGGGGCTCAGTCATGCTGGAATAGGAAAGGCTCTTCCCCAAACTGTGTAAAATGTAAAAAATCCTTCACTGGAACTAACGGGCCCAAACTCTGAAAAACAGCGCCAGCCCATTATCCCTCCTCCACCAAACTTTACTGTTTTTGATATGCATTCTTGTAGGTTCTCCTGGCATCCACCAAACTCAGACTGAGTGGCTAAAACACCTGAACTCAAAAATTCAGGAGATGTAGGGTACATTTGGCACCCGAAGTTTGCTTCTTCAGTTTAGTGCTGGAGCTGCAGGACTAATGCATGTACTGGCCAGCAATGATGGATTTGAGGCAGCTCGAAAAGCACATAGCCTTCACCCTCCAAGCTTGGTGGCATCGACTGATTGGAACATGTAGTTTTGAGGAAAATTACAGAACCGAAATGTTTTAACACTTTCAGAAGAACCATTCAGCTCTTTTGTGGCGTTCTTTCAAAGAACCTTTCCTGGCACGTCAGTTTTGTAGTCAATGCTGGAGAAAGACAATCCACGGTGTCGTCAAATCACCGATCCTCTCCGACACAATATGCCGCACCGAAAGCACGGCTGCAATCCTTATCCAGAGCAACCGGCTCCATATGGGCTGTGCTGCGACAGGAGCGCAGCGTAAACAAACACCTATTCAATATTTCATCCTGCGAAAATAAACAAGCGTTTCGCCTCGCTCTCCTCAATTGTAACTTATTCATCGCTTCATCCCAAATCAAAAGCGACTTTTTGAGCTCGGTGGGATGAGCAGGGTGTGTAAATTATTCAGCTTTTGGCACCATGCCTCTCCTGTCTCCCTCCACGTGGCCTCACTTCTGATCTATTACTGTAATAAGACCGGAGCATCTCACCTACTCCATCTCCAGCTGCATATCCCGCTCGCTGAAGCTCCCTTATCCGCGGAAGCGCGTTCGAGGAGGTTTCGACTGTGGTAGCATTAACACTAGATGGTGTGACGTTATGTCAGCCAGCGGCTCCTCTCCAAGACAATCGGCCGAGCTGTCTGGTGAGCAGGGTGAATGAAATGCTATGCAAACCTGGACTCAGATCTGATGCAATGCAACAACATACCAGCAAGAGGCTGATGCAGCTGCGCCGATCCTATCCACAGCTATTAGACTCCAGAACGAGCTGACCTACAGCCGAGGGGGTACTGACCTCCTTCACAGCAAGGGGTTCTGAGCTGTTTAGCATGGGCACTTTAATGGTTACAATACACTGCAATATAGCGGGTACTTCTGCAGACATACGGTTACAGTGTTATACATTATTAACACACACACACACACACACACACACACACACACACACACACACACACACACTTTCACACTCACACTCACACACACACTTTCAAACTCACACCTTCACACTCACACACACTTTCACACTCACACACACACACTTTCACACACACACAAACACACACGCACACAAAAACACACACCTATCCATCCATCCATCCATTGATCTATCTATCCATCCATCCGACTATCTATCTATCTATCTATCTATCTATCTATCTATCTATCTATCTATCTATCTATCTATCTATCTATCCAGCTGATTATCTGTCCATCCATCCATCCATCCACCCATCCATCCATTCAGCTGATTATCTATTATCATCCATCCATCCATCCGTCAATGCATCAATCTATTTGTCCATCCATCCATCCATCCAACTGATTATCTGTCCATCCATCCATCCATCTGCCCGTCCGTCCGTCCGTCCGTCCATCCATCCATCCATCCATCCGATTATCTATCTATCTATCTATCTATCTATCTATCTATCTATCTATCTATCTATCTATCTATCTATCTATCTATCTATCTGTCCATCCATCCATCCAGCTGATTATCTGTCCATCCATCCATCCATCCATTCAGCTGATTATCTATTATCATCCATCCATCCGTCAATGCATCAATCTATTTGTCCATCCATCCATCCAACTGATTATCTGTCCATCCATCTATCCGTCCGTCCGTCCGTCCATCCATCCAGCTGATTATCTATCTATCTATCTATCTATCTATCTATCTATCTATCTATCTATCTATCTATCTATCTATCTATCTATCTATCTATCTATCTATCTATCTCTACATTTTTGCAGTAATCTTAGCTACTAACTGACTCAGACGTAAAGCCTGTTTTTTGCACGTGACTTCAGTGTTTTGGTTCATGGTTCCTGACAAAATAAACACAATGATCTAATAAACGCAGCTAATCACACGAAAACCTGGGAGATAAATGTGACTGGTTTTCTGCTACCAGTCCAGAGCACCGGGAAGATCGTTTTAAAGGGGAAAAAAGAGAAAAACACTGAGGAAATCTAACAGAGTCATTGCTCAAACGATGGAAAGTGTGTACAGAGCTGGCAACAGATGGCAGTAAAACATCATAGTGAGGAGGCTTCGCAGTAACACACACACACACACACACACACACACACACACACACACACTGCGGCTTCAGTGATGGGTGTAAAGAAGGAGAAGAAGAAAAGGGAAAAAATCAACTGAAAATAGAGGGAGAAGGAGCTTTTTTTCTGCATTTCCCAAAGTCCTACAGGATTGGCACAAATGTCAGCATTACAGCAAATTTCAGGCAAACTGTGATCTCCTGCAAGTTCCACTTTCCAAATAGCCGCAGACGCTGTTGAGGTAAGTACAAATTCACGTCTGGCTGACTATAAAGCACGTCTAAATAGGTCAACCATTTTAGGCTCTTTTTGCTGTGTTTTAACTGAACCCTTTCACTTTTTCCGAGGGCAGGATGCCTCAGAAGAGCAGGCAAAGCACGCCGAGTCCCACCTGCTGCTCATCGTTACTCTTATTTAACCGTTCTTAATACGCAACAGCCTTAGTTACAACCTGCCTATGACGTGGGTGAACAGAGAGCCTCCTCCGTGGTTTACTTGGCTCAGAATAAAGCTCGCGTGTGGGCTGCATCACCACACGCTGACAGATCAAGCCAGTTTCCCCTGGTCACTCCCACCCCACCTCCCTGCAGCGGAGCCAATATCAACAGACTGTGGCTCCATTCGCCATCGGCTTCCCCACATTAAGCCCGACACCTTCCCTGCATAATTTCCACTGGGACTGGCAGGTCTCCTTTACTTTGGCCAGCCTGAGCTCCTCCAGCTGATCTGTGCGAGGAAAATTGCACGAAAGTACCCCGTCGCCTCCCCAACCAAGGTGTTTCGGAACAGCTTTTCCGGTATATAGACGATCCGTCACAGCTCCCTCACAAATGTCACGGCCAAAAGTATTAGGACAGCCGGCCAAGCTGTATGAGTTTGTTGGATGTCCCATTTCAAAACCATGGACAGTAATATGGAGTTTCTCTTTGTATGCTGTAACATTAACACCACCCTTCACTGGAACTAAGGGCCCCCAGCACATTATCCCTCCTCCACCAAACTTTACTACTGGCACTGCATTCTGGTAGGTAGTGTTCTCCTGGCATCCACCAAGCCCAGGATAGTGTCCAGATACTGAAGCATAACACATCAGTCCAGAGAACACATTTCCACTGCTCCAGAGTCCAGTGGCATTATGCTGAAATACAATCACATAAAGAATTGAACACAAGGCCCTGAACTAAACGCTGAATAATGTTTCAGCCCTAATAAAAAGAAGTGTTTAGTTATAGGAGTAGTTCGGTTAAATCACGGGTCACAGCCCAAACATTAAGAAGAGCCATTTTATCCTTTCGACAAAAATCAAACCACCTTGGGAGCCATAATATGTCCATTTGACCATATTGGCTTGTATGACCGTATTGACAGTTTCTTGTAAAACGTCTCTTAACGTTCGATTTTTACGAGGCTGAAGTCGCTTCTTATTAACCAGCTTATTGTTCAGATTTTCCCTTTTTCCACCTTAAATGATGCCTGAGGTGGCAGAATATAACTGCTGCACCATTTAAGGTGGAATGAGAAAATACATACAAGAAGCTGGTGAATGAGAAACTGACTTCAGCTTCGTGGCTTTTCAGTGTTTGTCAGTTTCTCACTGCAGATTAAACGCATCAGGAAACCAGCTGGAGTGACTATAAACACTAATAAGTCCATTCATCTCCAAATGATCGATGTTCATCTTAAATCTCTCTCTTTGCCGTCTCGTTAGCTATTCACTAGGCGAGACTGTTGTCTGCGTTGCTATGGTGACCAGCCGTCTGCACTGATCTTCAGGGTTAAAGGGGTAAATCAGCAGCAGTAAGCAGCAACCGCCTAGTATTGTGGTTTCAACAAAGTTGTTAAAAACAAAGTTTCATCTATCACAGCCTAACAATAGTAGGCTACAGTAACAGTAAACCGTAGGCTGAATTCAAGTGCCCCTTAATTAAGTGCCCTGTACTAAGTCCTTGTATGTGTTTATATAGCTGAGGTCTATTATATCCCACCTACACCTTGTTTGGTACTTTGTGATATTCAAGTGTTTTTTTATAGTCCCGCTACTGTGACAATGCAATTTCCCTCAGAATCAAAAGCTCTTCCTATGTTTTTTTCTTAATCTGTTCAGAAAGATATATAAAAAAAAGAAAACCTCCCAAATCTGGTCAATATATTTAGTATTTCACATGATGAGACTGTTTATAGAGGGAATATTATACAGTTACTTAACCTGTTTCTATACGTTTTTGCCTGTTTTCAGTCGTTTTATTTAGAAATAAGTGTCTTATTCTATTGGCAGCTTAATTTATATGTTAATCTTTTTTATTCTTGAAGCAAAATTACTCGCATTACTTCTCCAAACAAGAAAAATATCCCATATTCCAATAGAATAAGACACCTTGACTACATAAGATCACTTAAAAGAAATCTAGAAATGACCTAAAAAATGTTTATAATATTGGGTCCCGCTTTATTTGGACGGTCCTCTATAGATACATAAATCATTAACAAACTCTCTGGTGTCATTCAGCTGATTTTTATCAGCACCTTGGTTAGACTCAGGGCTAAGAGTAGGTGTGGGTTTTGCCACAAGGTTAGCGTTAGGGTCAGGTTTAGAAGTTGAACTTGGTATACCGAGCATTTACAAAGCATCTTCAGCGGACCATCCAAACACAGTTACCTAATATTCTTAGTTTCATAAAGACAAATATTATTAATATTGATTGGATTTAGATATCTGCAGTGTATCTTCATCCTATGCTAAAACAGGAAGCTCTTGCCATTTTCTTATATTAAGAAGCAATTTTATAGACCGAAGAAGTGCAAACAAAGTTGGATATTAGCTTTAATTGACTGTTTATTGTCTCTGCTTTAAACCGGCTTCTCTGTGAAGTCGCCACATTTCCTGCCATGCTGGAACAAGTCACTGGAAAAACCTGGTGTGAATTCGGAGCAGCTTTTCAGCGACTATTTGTGGCATGACTGTACGTTGCTCACTAAAAATGTGCTAAAATGTTTCTTTTCTTGCTCTAACATGCCAACATTTGCCTCCCATGATACGAGCATCCCACGATACCACTGCTGATGGCTAATGAGCCCGAGGTCTGCAATAAACTAGGGCCACAACAAACAGCTGACAAAGTCGATGACTCTGATTAGGAAAAATGTTCCTTCATAGCAGCAAAATATTTACTACAAAAAGCACTTTGTCATTTGCATGATGCAAAAGACTGCAATATTCTGCAGGAATTATTGGGTGTAACATGGTTTCTAATGTTTCCAGGCATTGCAAGTGAAGAAAATGGGGACACGTGTTGAATTGGAAGATACAGAAGGAAAAAAAAAGGCTTAATGATTAGATGATTACACTAACTTCATAATTATAAATGATTATAGAAATGACAAGTAGCTGGGGCTCGGGAATCAAGTCAATTCTAAGAAATTGCACCAAGCTTTTTTCATGCCTTATTAGGATTTACCAGAATATGGGAAAAAAAAGATAATTTGCAGGTACAGTTTGGGCCCCGTGGACAAATGAAACATTTTGTTGATTAGTGAAAATAAGCTAAAACATCCTCCACAGGGAGCACGATTTAACGAGTGCAAAGTAACTTTATTTCCTGAACTTAGATAAAACTAACAGGAGATAAAACTAAACACAAAAACATTTTTTCTCCATTTTTGTCATTTTTCAGCTGTTGAAATAATTTGAAAATGCCTGTTGTTCTTTACATTGTGTGGAAATTTCATGATGAATGGACTTAAGGAAATGAGCCAAAATGACTTGTAAATAATTCTGGTTCCATTGACTTCCATTAAAAGTAAAGCAAGTTTTTTCCTTCTCCTGTAAATGTATCATTTTAGTGATATGAGGTTTTCTTCCGCCAACAGTGACATATTATACTATAGATATTAGTCCGTGGTTCTTAGCCCAGAAAAGGATGATGTGTCCACTCCAGGTAAGGGGAGAAAAGCTGACCCAGTATCTCAGGTTTTGTTCATGAGTGACGGAAAGTGGGATGGTGAGATCGGCCGCAGGCTGGGATGAAGCAGTAGTGGGGTCACTGTACCGGACTGTAGTGGTGAAGCGGGAGCTGAGCCATAAAGCGAAGCTCTGTTTACCGGTTGGGTCTACATCCTGACCCTCACCTGTGGTCATGAGCTGTGGGTAATGACCAAAAGAATGAGATCATGGATACAAGTGGAGGAAATGAGCTTTCCTCACAGGTTCGCCGGCTACACTCTACTGACAGGGTGAGGAGCCTGGTCATCCGCTTGGGTTTACCAGGCATGACCCAGGGGCCATCCTAGGACCCGCTGGAGGGATTATATCTCCAAGTTGGCCCCAGAATGAGCTGGATAGGACAGGGTTGTCTGGGATTCTCAGCTCTCCCAACTGCTACCGGACCCTTTCTGGACTGAGCGGTTAAAGATGATGATGACGTTATTATATTTTATGTTTTTCTCAGCAAATTCATACAAATTAGAGGATGTGTACTGATTTTCCGATTACGTGGTGCTCAAACTATTGCATGTGACTCTAGATCAGTATTGACCACACTGCAGGCGGATTCCAGGCCTTTACACTGAAGCTGAGTAATAATCACGTCCGCCAGGGACTCTGAAGTTCATCTGTAATAAAGGACATTAAGCGATGATGTGGACTGCAGTGTCCGACGCTTGTTGACCTTTGCCACAGTGTGAATGGAAATTTCTCCTTCTCTCTGAGTGGGATGCGCCAGGGGAGCACAGGCAGGCTACACAGTACGCCATGTAATGTAGTTGTTAACCCACACCAACATTAGCCCATGTTAGATCAGCCATTACATTCACAAGCTTTCGGCTACAGCTGACCACATTTGTTTCGCGTGTATTTACATTTACGGCATTTGGCTGACGCTCTTATCCAGAGCGACTTACAATTTGATCATTTTACACAGGAAGGATTAGGTGGTGTTAGGAGTCTTGCCCAAGGACTCTTATTGGTATAGTGTAGGGTGGTTACCCAGACGGGGGATTGAACCCAGTCTACAGCGCAGAAGGCAGAGGTGTTACCCACTACACTAACCAACCACATTGCATCCGTCAAAGGCCGCAAGCAATGTTTACAACAATCCAGCACCTCCATTTACAGCAGCTACACCACAATACCCAGTACATGATGATAACATAGGCCCATATGTTAGATATCAGAGGCCACTTTGTCCTGTCAACAAAAATCAAATCACCTTGGGAGCCACAACATTTTATGTCCTGTTGACCATCTTGGCTGTAAATCTGTCTCAGTGTGTGCTGATGTACTAGTGTTGGTTTAAAAACATAATATAAAGAGAAAGCTTTAAGCTTCAGCTCAGCTCTAGCCGCTTTTCTCACATCTCCGGCAGGAAACCTTTCCTCAAAAGTAGATCAGTTTCTTGTAAAACGTCTTTTTGCAAGACTGAGGAGACTGCTCTTCATTCGCCAGCTTCTTGTTCAAATTTTCCCGTTCCACCTTAAATGGTGTCTGAGGCCTTAGAATGCAACTACAACACTATTTAAGGTGGAACCGGAGAATTCGATCAAGAAGCCGGCGAACAAGAAACTGAACTTCATCTTTGGGACTTAGTGTTTGACAGTTTCCCCAACTTAACCTGAACAGCCTCATCCAGAACCTCACAGCCTGGACGCTTAGCTTGGCAGAAAGATTAGAATTAAACCAAACAAACAACAGAAACAAACGTCCAGTTAATATTAGCTAGATTAGTACTAGGCCTGCACTGGGCACTGCAAAAAAAGATATCCATGCAATTGAAAGATGTTTCAAAACGTTTTGCCTCATTTTAAGTCATTTTATCTAGTCAAAGTGCTTCAAGTAATAACGCAATTTAGCTTTTTTCAAGAAGCATTAAATAATGGTTAATTAGTCTGGCATAATGTGAAACATTAGATATATTAGCCAGATTTAAACTGTTTTCACTTGCTTAGACATCATCTTCTGCAGTGTCGCCCCAACAGAAGCGAAATCTCACTGCGCTGTGGGAGGAACCTCGTTTTCATTCTCCTTCTCATTAGCCCATCACCACAAATGTGTTGGATTGAAGTCGTGCTTTAAGCTAGAAGATGAAGGAACTGTGCCAGGAGCTCCACGTTAGCGGTTCGCCTTGTCCGGCTCGCCAAGAAACAGAGGTGCTGATGTCTGTTAGCAGGGTTTGGTGCACGTTATCGTGAGGATGGTTCTCTGAATACTAATGGAGCCTGTAAGCTTAGCTACACGCCCAGCTTACTGTGGGGAAGAGAGAATACCGTTCAGTGACCCTCCGAAAACCCGATTACATCAAGTTAAAGGGGTCAGCTGAACCGGTGAGTAACACAGGCTGTTAATGTTAGCAACATGTGACGCTGCCTCACTGTCTCACGCCGTCCTGTCCTTCAGAGCAGCCCGGATGTGAAGCCGCAGTGAAAGTGTGAAGGCGTGGCTGTTTAAGTGCTGCCCAGCCCCCCAAGCGCTGTGGGTGGTCTCCGTTTTTACCTCTGAATCGTCTTTTTTTCATCAGCCGTCTTCTCATAAAAACCATCATCTTCTGGACTGTTATCTTGAGATATCAAGTTTATTATCTTGTGATCTGAAAGTCGTTATCTTGAGATCGAGTTCATTTTTTTCTGATCAAGACAACAAAGCTGTCTATCTTGAGATAATTATCTTGTGACCAAGATGACGCTGTTATGTAACCGATGTTAACTGTTATGTAATCTTAAGACAAAAGTTATCTTGAGATAATGAGTCAATGACCTTGTGATCTCCAGACAACAAAGTTATGATGTTGAGATAACTCGTTAACTATCTAAGTAGAAAAGCTTGTGATTTCAAGACAGCAACGTTAGTATCTTGAGATAAGTTAACTATCTTGTGATCTCAAAGCTGTTTTCTTGAGATAACGACTTATCTACCTGGGATCTTAAGATAATAAAGTAGTTACTGAGATGACAAGTTCACTATCTCAAGACAACAAAGTTGGTATTTTAAGATAAGTTAAATATCTTGTGACCTCAAGATTGCAAAGTTGTTATTTTGAGATAATGAGTTAACTATCTTGTGATCTCAAGGCAACAAAGTTGTGATGTTGAGATAACTGTCTTGTGAACTCAAGAAAGTTATTATTCTAGGATAAGTTAGCTATTTTGTGATCTCCAGACTGCGACGTTGTTGCATTGAAATAAAGAGTTAACTATCTTGTGATCTTAAGATAACCATCCAGAAAATCATAGGAACAGCTCATGACCTCTCTGAGGGTTTTTTGTGGTAAGACTGTTATATTGTTGAAGGTTTGGTTAAAACTTATGTCACATTTTTGTTCTGTGTTTAGATAAATGTTGTTAGATTGAGATAACAAGTCAACTATCTTGTGATCTCAAGCGTTTGTCTTTATTCAACGACATGAAACCCTCAAAATACTCAGCACTTCAAATTCCTCACATCAACTGTGATTACTGCGATGCGAAACAATAAAGCGGTATTTGTGCTTTATCTGTAAGAATTCTGTCAATATTAATAATCCGTATAAGTTTGGCAGGTCAAAGGGTCGACATGAACTCCTCACACTCGGCCCAGTCAAACTGTGTTCACCAAGCATGAATTAATAACCTCAGCAGATGAATAAAAGATCACACTTCGAGTGAAGGGGAAGCATCAAACAGTCAGAATGGTGCGGTGGGCTTGGAAGTGAGTGTGAAGCAGGTGTGAGGCTTCCGGCGTGTTCAAGGCCAGCGGTGAAACAACAAAGGAGAGGCCAGATTCGGTGAGTCGTATCAACATGTCAGACAGGAGAGACGAACACTTCTTTAGTCCTCATTCTCAGCAACACTGAGTAACACTGATGTGTTAGTGTGTGTTGCGCCGGTGCGAGTGGATCAGACACAGCAGTGCTGCTGGGGTTTTTAAACATTGGGTTTTTTGTCCACTCACTGTCCACTCTATTAGACACTCCTACCTTGTCGGTCCACCTTGTAGATGTAAAGTCAGAGACGATAGCTCATCTCCTGCTGCACAGTCTGTGTTGGTCATCCTCTAGTCCTTCATCAGTGGTCACAGGACGCTGTTGGCTGGATGTTTTTGGTTGGTGGACTGTTCTCAGTCCAGCAGTGACAGTGAGGTGCTTAAAAACTACAGCAGCACTGCTGTGTCTGATCCACTCAGACCAGCGCAACACATACTAACACACCACCACCACATCAGTGTTACTGCCGTGGGGGTCCTGAGTAAGAGTAAGTGGAGCTGATGAAATGGACAATGAGCGCTGAAACAAGGAGGTGGTCAGAATGTTACGCCTAATCATGTATATTAACACCTGGAACGTGAAAGGTATGACCTCTCTGAGGTCCAGCTCTGGCTCTACTCTAGCTGATGTTGGCAAAGTCCAGACAGAGTGAAAATCCATTTCTCTGACAAACTGAAAGTGCTGAGGACAAAAGACTTCATGTAGAAGAAAGACTTCTCACCAGCCTCTGACACTCGTCAGCTGTTTTTCTGTCCACCTGTCCATTCTGACCACCCCATTCTGTCCAGACCTCAACATCCCTGAATGTGTTTGGTTACTTCAGAAAACGATCAACCAGCTTCTCAGACTGAACTTTGGAGGCGTGTCTGCAGGTTCTTTGAGGAGCTGAAAGGGAGTCTCCTGAGAAGAACGGAAGCTGGAATGAAGGGAAAGAGAGACTCGCTATCACTGAATAAATCTGACTTTCATTATAACCTTTGTAATATATGGGTGGCACTTCATAATAAAAGACCCCTACAGATGGCAAAGGAATCAGTATCTGATGTCTTAATGATGTTATTGATATTAATGGTAATGTTTGTTTGTTGGGATATTTTTGTAATTATTTATGTGTAAAAATAATAGTGTGTCTTTATAAATACCTTAAAAGTCCCATCCTTTAACCCAGCAAGCATGAGGAAAATGTTTATTTATCACAGAACACTAAATATTACAGTAAATGGTCCAGTGAAATAGTGAAAAAAGAACGATTTAAAGCAGGACATAAAACAAACTCTAAATGTTTATTTATATTTTGAATGAGTCTCCTGGAGAGAAAGGAAGCTGGAATATTAGATTTAGTTGTTGAGGCTTCTGTGTCATTGTCTGTTTTCTTTCCTGATGCTTTGGTTTTTTTTCCTTGTACTTCATAGCCGTTTTGACTGGAAATAAAATGAATAAATAAACAAATGTGGCCTCTATTCTCTGGGCTGTTGCAAAATACTGTATATTTATAAATGCTTATATGACATAATACATCAATATTTCAATATCCCTCAAGGGACAAAGTTGAACGTTAAGCTACTGTCACTTTATACCAAGTTTATTAACCCCTTTGACACACTTATAACCTGAGAACAGCTCTGCCGGTTACTAATTAATAAGCCAGAGTTTGTAATAAGCCTGAGATTATAAGGGGTTAATGACAGTAACTGGTTAATAAGAATGAGTTTGTAATAAGCCTGAGATTATAAGGGGTTAATGACAGTAACCGATTAATAAGAATGAGTTTGTAATAAGCCTGAGATTATAAGGGGTTAATGACAGTAACTGATTAATAAGAATGAGTTTGTAATAAGCCTGAGATTATAAGGGGTTAACGACAGTAACTGATTAATAAGAATGAGTTTGTAATAAGCCTGAGATTATAAGGGGTTAACGACAGTAATTGATTAATAAACCTGAGTTTGTAATAAGCCTGAGATTATAAGGGGTTAATGACAGTAACTGATTAATAAGAATGAGTTTGTAATAAGCCTGAGATTATAAGGGGTTAATGACAGTAACTGATTAATAAGAATGAGTTTGTAATAAGCCTGAGATTATAAGGGGTTAACGACAGTAACTGATTAATAAGAATGAGTTTGTAATAAGCCTGAGATTATAAGGGGTTAATGACAGTAACTGATTAATAAGAATGAGTTTGTAATAAGCCTGAGATTATAAGGGGTTAACGACAGTAACTGATTAATAAGAATGAGTTTGTAATAAGCCTGAGATTATAAGGGGTTAACGACAGTAATTGATTAATAAACCTGAGTTTGTAATAAGCCTGAGATTATAAGGGGTTAATGACAGTAACTGATTAATAAGAATGAGTTTGTAATAAGCCTGAGATTATAAGGGGTTAATGACAGTAACCGATTAATAAGAATGAGTTTGTAATAAGCCTGAGATTATAAGGGGTTAACGACAGTAACTGATTAATAAGAATGAGTTTGTAATAAGCCTGAGATTATAAGGGGTTAACGACAGTAACTGATTAATAAGAATGAGTTTGTAATAAGCCTGAGATTATAAGGGGTTAACGACAGTAACTGATTAATAAGAATGAGTTTGTAATAAGCCTGAGATTATAAGGGGTTAATGACAGTAACTGATTAATAAACCTGAGTCTGTAATAAGCCTGAGATTATAAGGGGTTAACGACAGTAACTGATCAATAAACCTGAGTTTGTAATAAGCCTGAGATTATAAGGGGTTAATGACAGTAACTGATTAATAAACCTGAGTTTGTAATAAGCCTGAGATTATAAGGGGTTAATGACAGTAACTGATTAATAAACCTGAGTCTGTAATAAGCCTGAGATTATAAGGGGTTAACGACAGTAACTGATTAATAAACCTGAGTTTGTAATAAGCCTGAGATTATAAGGGGTTAATGACAGTAACTGATTAATAAACCTGAGTTTGTAATAAGCCTGAGATTATAAGGGGTTAACGACAGTAAGTGATTAATAAACCTGAGTTTGTAATAAGCCTGAGATTATAAGGGGTTAACGACAGTAACTGATTAATAAGAATGAGTCTGTAATAAGCCTGAGATTATAAGGGGTTAATGACAGTAACTGACTAATAAGAATGAGTTTGTAATAAGCCTGAGATTATAAGGGGTTAACGACAGTAACTGATTAATAAACCTGAGTCTGTAATAAGCCTGAGATTATAAGGGGTTAATGACAGTAACTGACTAATAAGAATGAGTTTGTAATAAGCCTGAGATTATAAGGGGTTAATGACAGTAACTGATTAATAAACCTGAGTCTGTAATAAGCCTGAGATTATAAGGGGTTAACGACAGTAACTGATTAATAAGAATGAGTTTGTAATAAGCCTGAGATTATAAGGGGTTAATGACAGTAACTGATTAATAAACCTGAGTTTGTAATAAGCCTGAGATTATAAGGGGTTAATGACAGTAACTGATTAATAAACCTGAGTTTGTAATAAGCCTGAGATTATAAGGGGTTAATGACAGTACCTGATTAATAAACCTGAGTTTGTAATAAGCCTGAGATTATAAGGGGTTAATGACAGTAACTGATTAATAAACCTGAGTTTGTAATAAGCCTGAGATTATAAGGGGTTAACGACAGTAACTGATTAATAAACCTGAGTTTGTAATAAGCCTGAGATTATAAGGGGTTAACGACAGTAACTGATTAATAAACCTGAGTTTGTAATAAGCCTGAGATTATAAGGGGTTAACGACAGTAATTGATTAATAAACCTGAGTTTGTAATAAGCCTGAGATTATAAGGGGTTAATGACAGTAACTGATTAATAAACCTGAGTTTGTAATAAGCCTGAGATTATAAGGGGTTAATGACAGTACCTGATTAATAAACCTGAGTTTGTAATAAGCCTGAGATTATAAGGGGTTAACGACAGTAACTGATTAATAAACCTGAGTTTGTAATAAGCCTGAGATTATAAGGGGTTAATGACAGTACCTGATTAATAAACCTGAGTTTGTAATAAGCCTGAGATTATAAGGGGTTAACGACAGTAACTGATTAATAAACCTGAGTTTGTAATAAGCCTGAGATTATAAGGGGTTAACGACAGTAATTGATTAATAAACCTGAGTTTGTAATAAGCCTGAGATTATAAGGGGTTAACGACAGTAACTGATTAATAAACCTGAGTTTGTAATAAGCCCGAGATTATAAGGGGTTAATGACAGTAACTGATTAATAAACCTGAGTTTGTAATAAGCCTGAGATTATAAGGGGTTAACGACAGTAATTGATTAATAAACCTGAGTTTGTAATAAGCCTGAGATTATAAGGGGTTAACGACAGTAACTGATTAATAAGCCTGAGTTGAGGTCTGGACTCTGGGGTGGTCAGTCTGTCATTCTGTAAACATCTGCAGCTTCTTTGTTCGTAATAAATGAATGAGACTGAATTAGTGCGAATTTGCTTTGTGTCCAATGTGTTTTATGTACGAGGATTTATGGGATTATAAATGGGTTTATCGGCGGCGGTAATCTGCAGTATAATATTGGTGCGGCTGGCGGAGATCAGGTTGAAAAACGTTGGTCCTCTAAAGAAAGAATGAGAGGTTTGGCCATAATAACTGCCGAAACACTTGAGAGCATGGATTTCAGCTCTCCTTTCAAAAACACCCACCAAGATCTCCTCCTCTTCTAAAACAAAGTAAACAAAAAGACGAATCTCGAATCAAATCAAGTAAATCCCTCCTCCTCCCCCCCCACACACACAAACGATCGCTCCCTCATCCTCACAGATCCGTAATGGGGTCGATGAGCTGCTGACAAAGTAGCCGGGGAGGGCGGTTTTGACACTGCGCTTGGGAGAAAAGGCGCGGCGCTCTCCTCCGGCCGCATTAAGATTCCGTCCGAGCACCTCCTGGCTGACCTTGAATCGGCGGCTGCGTCACGCTTGATCCCATCAGATCTCACCGGCTCAAGCGGACCCGCCGAGGTGACCTCTCCCCGAGAAATCAAGTGGCAGAATTATTGATATTTGCCCAACAATGCTGAGTTTATTCCGACAGGCCGATAGGAAGAGGAGACTAGAGGCAGCGGCACATGTCAAAGTCACGGGGGCCGGTGAGAGGGAGTAATGTGGAGTGGGGTAGTTAATTATCTAGTGGGACACTCATTAAATCCTTAGTGGTAAAAGCTGGGACGGTGCGAATAGGCCACTGCGCCTTTAACCGTCAGTGGTCGGCTGCTAATTCCTTGATTAAATATTCAGCGGCTTCCCGTGCGGCGTGATTAGACGGGTCAAGTGGTACAGAAGTCATGAGACTGATGAACGGTTATGTGGCTAGAGGGCCCGTATTACAGCTGTTTAAATCAGCAGCTGCACGAAAGCTACATAAGAGGATTTATTCTTCTTTTAGGAAAGCAACTCTACTTTGGATCTTTGCATGCAGGGAAAGAGGCACTTGATAACTATTACGTTTAACCTTCCTTTTATTTATTGGCTTCTTTTTGACACATTCATTCACCCAACACATTTTGGGAGCATAAAAAGGAGCAACGAGACCCTCTTTTGGTTCCCTAATCTTTGTAAGGTCAAACACATGGCTAGTTCAGGTCAGCAGCCACGTTTACAAGCAGTCTGATTGTCCGACTAACAACTCAACCAGATTAGACTAGTCCGTTTGTGGGCATTCAGAATACAGTTTCTGTCCGACTGATCGGACTGTAAATAATAAATTAAATAGAAGAATAATATCCGTGTAAACTCCTGTATCCGATTACATTCCCTATCGGAAAGTTTAGTCCGTTCTGCATGTGCGTCGCGTCACAGTGAGAGTTTATACCGTTCAACACGGCGGAGCAGAAACTGGTCTGCAGAGGAGACGAAGTTCATGCTCTGATCTTTAAAAGACGGCGGCGGGACGGACGTCCAGCTTATGTGTCTCAGAGCACGACGTCTTCCTCTCGGCCTTCTTTAATAAGGACATGTGACATGATCTCACTTTTACAGGTCCAACGGGTACTTTTTTAACCGAAGCTGGGTCTTCAAATGCAAACACTGGTGTGCTGATAAAAAACTGAAGGCTTAAGGCAACGACGGATAGCAGTGGCTCCTACATAAGACAGAGTCTGGGATCAGTCAATTGGAGTCTACCCCACACATCTGTGAATAAGCAAAGAGTGCAATGATTTTAACTGATAATCAAATGTTGTTATCTTAAAAACGGCAGCTTAAAAAACATTCACTTCTCTTTTAACAAATTATGCCTGTGATCAATCTGGGTACGCCCAGACCAAATCAGGCTTATCCATGAGTTAAAGCTACACCCCTGCTGTTGGGGCCTGACCAATATATCGGTTTGCAGATAATATAGGCTAATTCTGACGACCTGAGGTTTTATCAGCATCAGTGAAAATATCACAGCTAATGTGATAATTAGTAAACGTTTTTGCTCGCAGTGTCAGCCTTCTTTTAACTATATACAACAGCATTTGGCTGTGGCCGGATAAAAACCTCGTATCTCCAAAATGGTAACTTTACAGGAGAAGCAAAAAACCTACTTTACTTTTAGTGTAAGTCAATGGAACCAGACATCTTTTTAAGTCATTTTGGGTCATTTCCTTTAGTCCGTTCATTATTAAATTTACACACAATGTAAAGAACAACAAACATTTTCAACTTATGTCAAAAACTGAAAACGGCAAAAATGGAGAGGTTCCGACAGCAGCGATTTGTATGTTTCTATAGACATTCTCTGAAAGCGTGCCTGGTAATATACACATAATTGACCTTCATACGTCTTAATAATTTTGATCATTTCTTAAAAACCGGCACGTTTCCCCAGCTTTCCTCATGAAACAGCCTCAAATGAGACCACAAATCCTTTATTATCACCGTTTTAATGCTGACGTGCTTCCATGCAGCTTTGACAGTGTCCAGCTATTAACAGCTCAGGCATTCTCTCATCATCACAGATGTGCTGTATAACCTCACAGACATTAATCTCATAAAGAAATAAGCTAAAGTCAACAAAATCAGCTTTTCAACATCCAGCGTCCTCCTCGCGTATGACCAAAATCAAAAGACGCTGGGAAACAGGACGCACTCAGCAGAGGAACGCTCATGAGCTCTGGCCACAACAATTTGGCAAGACTAAATCTGAAAAAAGGATCTTCTAATGTAATTAGGCTCCAATGTTCTGTTATTAGGGAGAATGTGAATTTACAGTCTAATTTAATAAATGAAAGTAATGAGTCATATCAAAGTGACTCATTTATTTGATTTCTTTTTAATGGTTCTTGAGAAAGCACCCATGGATACGGCTTCTCTCAAAGTAAACATAACACAAAAAGCAATAAGACCAGAGAAGAAAACTGAAGTGCTCATGCTTTCATCTTCAGCGCACCATGCTCTAATAAATTTCCCGGCCTTGTAAAACACGACAGATAAAGATTCTCCACCGTGTCCGGTTTTACACGTAGAAAGAAAGCCTTGTACCTCTGAAACTGTAACTTCATATAAAAAAGTATGATAATGTAACCAAATTTACCAAATACTCAATATAAAAAGTTTCGGTAACACTTTATTTGAAGGCTACCTACATAAAGGCTTCATAACACATTCATAAGCACTGAATAATGTGTTTCTGAAGCACTACTTGAACATTTATTAAGTGCTTATGTCAGTTCTCGCAACCTGACATAAGATGTTTTATGAAAAAAATTACATTGGACCGATATAATAATAATCGTTGAACATATTTACAGCACTAAACATATTTAAACACTATACATAACTGCATCAATCATCTTATCCATGCCATGGAGGGAAGAGGGGGTGGTGTCCAGGCATATTTCACCTGATATTAATACAATGTCGTCTTAAGAATGCTGACATAGTCATGTATAGTGTTTTAAATATGTTTAGTGCTGTAAATATGTTCAATGTTTATTATTATATCAGTACAATGTCATTTATTTCATAAAACATCTTATGTCAGGTAGCGAGAACCGACATAAGCACTTAATAAATGTTAATTAAAATGTTAAATGTTAATTGGCTCTTTTAATTGCCCTTCAATTAAAAGAGCCAATCAGCTTGCTGGTTAAGTTGTAGTAAGAAAGCCCCCCTCAATATGGAGACTTGCCCAAACTCAGTAGCAAAACAACTATAATAAAAAAAATATATCTTTATGATTTCATGTGTTTCTGAAAAAGTAATTCGACCTTCAGTTTCGAGTATTCTGGCCTCTCTCCATTCAAAGAGCGAGGAGCCTGGTCATGCATGGCTGGAAATGACCCGGCAGCACTGCAGTGATGGCCGCTGAGTGAGCCGGCTTTCCTATAAGGGGCTTTGTTTCAAAGAACGCACCATCAGGAAGGGATCAGTTACTAAGACCCGACGGCTCTTAGGCCAGTCCATCTCTTCCGGCCTTTCTGTGCGAGTCAATACTAAACAGTGGTTTTTAAAAGAGGTCCAGTTTGGCCTTGACCTTCAGTTCCTTCACCACAAACATGTTCATCTGACCTGCTGACCTACTACAGAGAGGCGCTCTGGATGAAGATTCGGCCAGGTTATTCAGTGCACGCACATGCTGCATTTTTCATAGCTTTCCATACAATAGCTACAGAGTATGAAAGTCAGCTTTAACCCTCAGAGACCTTTCTTTAAAGCACTCCGTGCTTACATCAGACTACATATGGCTAAAACCTATAGACTCCAACAGTCCGCACTCGGAACTGCAGCACGGCATCATTTGTGGTGAAATGTTATCGGTAAAAGTATCATAGCTTAACAACTTAACACTCTCGCTCTCGCTTTTGGAGCAAACTTACCTTATAGTACACACTTGACCTGTGATTTCTGCTCCTGACCATGACCATGGGCCCCAGCGATCACCACTTTTTAGCTATATTTACACAATAACCCTCTATGAGTGTGTTTACATGCATTATCAGATTTCTGCAGGGCTAGAAAGCTGATAAAGAAATCGGAATAAGAGGCTGGATTTCAGCTCAGTATTCAGATTTCTCAGTGCTGTGAACTCTTACTCTGATTTCTTTCGTTCCCCTCAGTCCGCGCACGTGCAGAAACAGACCGCGGTACCGGAAATAAGCGAGCAGCATCACTGCGAGACGCAGCAAAACACTGTTGAAGTGAAAACACTGAAACCAAACACACGCTCGACGAAACGAAGGGTTTAAATATTCATCTTCTAGGAGATGTATGCGGATATTTTCAGGGAAAGCGGCGCAATGTTTTTTTTTACAGGTCACAGCATGAAGCTTGAGCTTTTCGTTACGTTTACATCACATCTCCGGTGAGTTTTTGTAGTTTTCACGTAGGCCTGGAGTTTCCCCATTATCTGACTACTCAGGTGCATGTAAACGTGTTGATCTGATAACTGACAAAATACGGCTTTCCGCAGGTATCGAGCAATTAAGTGCATGTAAACACACTCATGGTTTGACGTGTCTGGTATGGAGGAACTCCAGTGGCCTCACAGAGCCCTGACCTCAACCCCCTGAACACCTTTGGGATGAACTGGAACACGGCGAGACATGCCCTCTCGCCCGACATCAGTGTCTGACCTCACAAATGCTCGTTTGACTGAATGCACAGAAATTCCCACAGACATTCTCCAAAATCTTGTAGAAAGATTCCCAGAATAGTGGAGGCTGTTGCAGCTGCAAAGGGTGGGCGGGTGGGTGTGTGTGTGTGTGTGTGTGGGTGGGTGGGGGGGTAACTCCATAGTAACACCCATGGTTTTGGAATAGGATGTCCAAGTTCATATAGGTGTGATGGTCAGGTGTCCACATACTATTGGCCACGTCTGTACTTCATATTTCCCAAATATCACAAAAAGCTGAAACAACAAAATGTCAACGCAGTGCCGTTGATGCCTTTGTTCTATAATTAGTCCCTCTCGTTTTCCCACCTAAAACACATTAAGAGCCAACTACCTACTACCAAGCATTAGATAAAGCAAATCAGCTAAAAGTCTGTTGCCTGGCAACCTCTGCTATTTCTTTGTGGAGGGTCATATTAAGGTCATTTTAACATATTATGCAATATGCCTCTGATTATGCTAATGAAATTAATTTGTTCCAAGACCACGATAAGGAGAAGAGAAATAATAAAAGTAATTGATTACTGTTATTGCTAATATTTTCAGAAGTGTCATAATTAGAAAGCAAAACACCTTCTGTTTTCATAGGTGTGCAATCAGGGATAATATGAGATCTAGATCATTACACCACCTTAAAACAACAGCCGCTTCTGTACTTAATTAAAAAAACACGGCCGGCTTAAAACCCGCCGAAAAACCCAGTTAGAAACGCTGCCGTCACAAAAAATGAGCACACCCAAAGAAATAACTGCACATTTGTCACTGTCACTTCGTTATTATGTAAGTTACGTAAAAAAAAGGCATGAAAAGTTAAACATGGCTTTGATGCTGCTCCCGAGACATTCTGCACATCAAAACTCTGCACCAGCGCAGATGAAACAAAAGGCTGTGCATAACGGAAAAGAACAGCCCTCATGTTTAGAGTCATAAACGGCACTGGGACGTTGTTTGAAACGGGTAGTCTTAGACAGTAAAACACAGAAATGACCAAATTCTGTTGGCATCTTCAGTTTGTTTTGTGAAATTCATTCATGAACGGCACTGAAAGCCTCGTGACTGTGGCTTACTGTGCTCAGTGGGAAAGGAGAATTCCTATACCAATGGAGTGCACGTTCATGTAAAACAAGGGCCACATGCATTATGTGGCCAAAAGTGTTTGGACACCACAGCTATGAGCCTGTTGGACTTTCCACGGCCCCCCTTCAATGGAACCAAACGGCTCCAGCTCATTATTCCTCCTCCACCAAACTTCACAGCTGGCACAGTGCAGTCAGGCGGGTAACGTTCTCCAGGCATTCGCCAAACCCAGATTTGTCATCAGACTGACAGATAGTGAAGATGATTCATCACTCCAGAGTCCAGTGATGGTGATGGTAAGTCAACGGAAGCAGAATTTTTTCCAAGTCATTTTGGGCCGTTTCTGTCGGCTCATTCTTCATGAAATTCACAAACGATGTGAAGCGAAGCAGGCATTTGATGTCAAAAACTGAAAAACAACAAAAAATGGAGATGCAAGGTTTTCCTTTCACAGCAGCGATATGGTGACTGATTGTATGCTACAAATGCGCAGATAGAGAATAGCTTGAAAATCACTGGGGAGCACGAGGAGCAGGAACTCCTGCTGCACTTGACGGTCAATAAAATCAAAAAGCAGACACTTAACCTATATCCCTGGGCCTTTTCCTCACCGGCTGCTTGTCCTTTAATGACAGACCAATCGTCTCCAGCTTACGGAATTCCTCTGAATACCATGTGCTGTAAAACAAGCTGCAGCCTTCAGCTACTCAAGAGTGTGACCCTGGGCCTTTGTGTATTCTTTTCGTGTTTTGCGTGAAATTTGTTATGAGCCTCTAAACAACCCATTCGCTCGATCGGAGCACAGTTTCATTTCAACATGTCATCCTCTCCGAGAAACCCGAAGCCTGCGTCTTGGTGGAAAAGGGAATCCATTCATGAGCAGAACGTCGCCGCTGCTGAATGCTTTCTTTCCTTGTTGTACACGAGCTGAATGAAGTGGATGAAGCCTTTAGAAAAGGGAACAGGGCTATCTGGGTGGCCTAAATCGCAACTCCAGGAGCTGCACCGCTGCCTTTGGGCTTCAGGTTAAGAAAAGAGTCGGTGTCTTTTATTCTCAGATTCTTAAAAATATGAAGTGAAAAGGAATACGGGAGAGTAGAAACACGCCTTTCGCCTGCAATATAGCCATGACAGCCGCCAACTGAGATCATATCAGTAGGGGAAACGCTGTTAAAGTAGAACTACGATCAGCTTTTAGAATTTACAGCCCCTTTTAAACGGTCATCCTATCAGCCACAAGATGTTGATATCGGCTGGGTTTTAGAAAACTCCACATATCAAAATACAGATATGAACTCGCCACATTACATCATTTAAACACGTGTCTGTGGAAGAAAAAAATATTCATGTGCTTATCTAGAAAAAAACTCATTAAAGACTATGTTACATTATATCATATTGCTGTGGTCGGAAGAAAACCTCGCATCTCCAATGTGGTGACTTTACAGGAGAAGGAAAAAACATACTCTACTTTGAATGTACGTCAATGGAACCAGACGTCTTTCCAGGTCATTTTGGGCCGTTTCATTTAGTCCGTTCATCATGAAATTTACACACAACGTGAAGGACAACAGGCATTTTCAGATTATGCCAAAAACCGAAAAATGAAAAAAATGGAGATACGAGGTCCAGACAGCAGCAATATGTAAACCTACAAATGTTTATGAAAAAACAATAAAACAAAAATGTTGAAAGTATGCGTGAAGCGTGCCTCAGTGTCAACGCACTCACTGACCAAAGGGATAAAGTGATCAGTTTTATTTTGGCTGTCCAGAAATGAGGCATTTTATTGAAAATAAAAAACAAAAACGGGGACTTTTAGTTTGTATCTCAGAAAAATGTACAGTGGTCAATATTAATTGTCATGTAAAATGTGCACCCTTTATACACGACAACAGAAACGTTTATGAACATGTCAGAAGTGTTTATGTAAGATGTTGTGAACGTTTTACGCGGCCGCACTAAGCATTACTGAAATATTCACCTCACATTCAATATTTGAATATTCCATATTTGTAAATGTGGCTTTATCAAGGGCATAAATTCTGAAGTTTTACTAATGAGAGTACATTTTGCTGCTGCTTTGTCTGTCTGTCTGTAACCTTTGCTATTTCAGTGGCGTCATTATTAGCTCAACTGCACTCACCGGCCACTATATTAGGTACACCATGCTAGTAAAAGGCTGGACCCCCTTTTGCCTTCAGAACTGCTTTAATTCTTCATGGCAGACTTTCAACAAGGTGTTGGAAACGTTCCTCAGAGATTCTGGTTGGTTATTTGAGTTCCTGTTGTCTTTCTATCATCTGGAACCAGTCTGCCCGTTCTCCTCTGACCTCTCACATCAACAAGGCATTTTCGTCCACACAACTGACCGCTCACTGGATATTTCCTCTTTTTCGGAGCGTTCTCTGTAAACTCTAGAGATGGTTGTGCGTGAAAATCCCAGTAGATCAGCAGTTTCTGAAATACTCAGACCAGCCCGTCTGGCTCCAACAACCACGCCACGTTCAAAGCCCCTTAAATCCCCTTTCTTCCCCGTTCTGATGCTCGGTCTGCACTTCAGCAAGTCGTCTTGACCACCTCTACAGGCCTAAATGCAGTGAGCTGTGGCCGTGTGATGGGATCCAGTTAGACTAAGTAAAACAATCAATAATCCAACCACACTGGTTTTCTATCTCATTAAATGGTCAATCCGTTCAACCAGTCGTACAGTTCCAGATGACCAGTCCAGCTCTAGATCTCAACCACAAAAGCCAAACAGCATCAAGTTTGAAAAAAAAGCTTTGAGGAGGAGGTTTGAACCAGGAATCTGACTATGATTTCTTAGATTTTTATGTACCTGTATATCTAAACAATGAGGGGTCAGTCAGCAGAAAGATGCAGCCTGATATAGACGCTGTCAATAAAATCCTGACCAACACACTGAGGAGCGCATGTATTGACCACCTTTCAGGTCATGGCTTCATTTATTTCTGCAGCTCACAATGACACAGGACTGACCACCACTGAAACTAATCAGAATGCAGTCCATCTGATTCTAGTTGTGGGTCATTGTATGTGAAACAAGACTGGATCCCTGGCTGTTTGCTGTTACTCCCATTTGCTGGTACACTTCACCGTTCACGCTTGATGGACGCTGAGAATTGAACTACGACCCTAAGCCCAAAAAAGAAAATGAAAAAACAAAGAAAATATTTTGGCTGTGACGCCAAACACTCAAAACGTAAAATGAACAACTCACCTCAGTGTTACTGGCACCACCGTGTTCTCATCGATGTTCTGTGTGGCGAGAGCATTCAAAACGTGGATGCCACTGCAGCCCAATCTGGCAACCGGACGTCTGTCTTGGAGGAACACGTGGAGGAAACGATCACCGGAATTCTGCTCCCGGCCTGAAAATACAGAAATCCCGCTATCAGTTCAAGAGCAGCTGATTTACGCCGTAAAAAGCGTCTTATAAGTACGCAACACATCTAGTTTCTCATTATGAAGCTGTTATTATAATATTATCAAACTATTCATCAGAAATCTAGACAATTAAGCGCAATTCTCTCCTCATATTGACAGATAATTTGGCTTCCTTCCCGAAAAAGCGCAGTAACATAATTTCACACAATCAGTTCATAGGAAAAGGAAAATGCCTGAAACCAGGCGGAGTAATCTTTCACACAGCAGGCAGTTCTGAAGGCACTGATTGGTTGAGAAGCCTTCTGGCTGTACTGTTATTCGCAATAGCAGCGCAGCGAGCAACTAACCACACCTACAGCTCTACTTCACCGCACACAAACACACAAAGGAACGGATCATTTCTAGCTTCAACTGACTTCTATGCAACTTCAGTTGCTTGAAACCTCCATGAAACCAAGTTGCACTTGAGTTGCATAATGTACAATAATCCTGCAACTCAGCCGCAACTGTTGCAAGCATCTGAAACAAGTTTCGTGAAACAGCCAATCGAAAGCCAATAATGCATCACGTGCATTTTTTTCTCTAAAATGTAGTCGTATTCGGTTCCACCCACTGGTTGGAATGCTCCCAATCACACGATACCACCAGTACTAGGAGAGTGAAGGCAAATGAAGTCTTCCTCCAAGACCACGCATCATTTCAGGCTGTTGCTAATCATTGGACACCACTGGACAGGCTTGGAGGAGAACGCTAACCGCCAGTTAGATGCCTGCACTGACCAGCATCACACTGAGTGATGGGGAATGACAGGGGGTCATCCTGCCCACCCAGAGAGAGCGAGGACGACTGTGCTGCCTTGGACTCCTGGTCATGAATGGCTGTAGCATCACCATGGATGGAACTCATGATGGGGTCAACGCTTAGACGGTTGTCTCTCTCACTAGGCCTTCTGTGTTTGCGCTTTTAAAGGCACCAATTATCATTAAAATACCTGCACATTAACATAAATACAATACGAGCCAGCCAGACGTACCAGCACATTAACATAATGACATATTAATTAGACAAATTAAATCATTTTCACTTCCAACTGCGGTCAACTCTCCAGTGTCCACTGCACCACGCCAGCACACCCCCACGGCTAACAAAATCAGAGCAGTCGTTCAGGCGGAGGCAGCGTGTAATTCTGTGCCTTTCAGTTTATACTAACGACTCCGAGGCCTTGACCACCTGTACGCACCTCCTTTCCCAACAGTGTCAGTTCACATCCCGTTTCCCTTCTTTAAAAGTACGAAGAGTTTCGCACTGACATGATGGAACAGACAAGGTCAGGACGGACCTCTGCTTTGCGCTGGACACAGGCAGGCACTTGTTCTCAACAGCTGTTAATGTCACTGCTATGATTGGGTCTAATTATGCAAACACAGGAGTTCGATGACAGGCCACTGTCAGCAGCCCTAGAAATTTAGCTCTTCTGTTTCTGGTTGATGTGGCATGGTGAGTTAGTGGAATGGGCCGCTTAGCTCATACGGTCAGCCCAAATCTGTTTTAGTCCATGTCCAGATCATATCCAGACTGATTAATAATATTCTGGACAACAACAAAAAAACACACATGAAATCCAGTTTCTCCAATTCAGATCTAAACCACATTTGGAGGTGGTTTGAAATGCGACTCCAGTTGGATTTTAACAGATGCGTCTCAGTCTGGACGCTCTGGACGCTCTGATCAAATTTTTAGAGTGACTTTTGTGTCACTCGCAACACGACAAACAACAACGATGTCGAATCCAGAGTGATGAAGTGCTGGGACTCAAGAAGACCTCCAAAGGTGAATGCTTATGAAGAGAGCTCTGAGGAGTTTGGTGGGACGAGATGATGCTCCTCCATCTCTCCTGCAGCCACGTTTGAAACCTATGGAGTTACTGATGCCTACGTCGTTACCACGGCAACCAATGCAGATAGGCTGGGGCTGCCTGGACACACAAATCCAATCTGGTCACTGGTGAATAACAAACCAGAGAGTCGACTTAAAAGACCTGATCTGAGAAACAAATCCGAATCACCTGCAGTCTGAACACAAAGTTAGACTACGTTCACATTGCAAGGCTTATTGCTCAAATTCCAATGTCCTGCACGTCGGTCAGTTCAGGAGAGTGATGTGTCCAGACACACGTCAGATACAGAACACTTTAAAAAGAAAATATGAACGTGCAAACAAAAGATTGTATTCAGGCCACTTTTACTTGCAATCTAAACACAGTCATGTTCACACTGCCAGACTGAAGTGGCACAAATCAGATTTTTTTCAGAGCTGTGTGGACACAAAAATCCGCTCTTTTCAAATCAGATCTGAGCCACTTCCCTTGACCGTCAAATTAGAAAGTTTAGATCTCAGCAAGGCTGTTTCTCATGCAAAAGTACCCAAAGTGACACAGATCTGATTTGAAAAGTATAATATAAAATATAAAATATGCTTTTTTAAAAACTTTTTTTTAACATAAAAGGAAATTTTAGTGTGATTTTTCAACTCCTAACCTACTAATGCTACTTCTTTCATTTTAACTAAACATCTTACAGTCTGACTTATGATCTAAGATATAATCTATTGCATGGAGAACCCGGAGGGACCTTCTTCGGGGGAAATAAAAAATCAGCACTTTCCTCCGAGCGCATTCGGCTGTCCGTGACATTGCGTAAGCCTCAGTTCGAAAAGATGTGGTAGCTGGTTTCACAGATTCTCGAGGAAGCCTGTGCTGCCTTCACCCTCCCAGCGTTGGTAGTATCGTGTGATTGGAGGAGTCTTAAGTAGTGGGTGGAATTGGAGACGACCAAATTGGGGAGAAAATCGGCTAAAAATAAATAAATGAACAAATAAACAAATAAAATTCATACTAATCCCCCCCCAATCAACCACAGTCTACTGCTGACAAGTCCAGTCTCCGCTAGTTCTGCCCACAGATGTACAAAAACCGTGATATTGTTTGCATGATAAGGGGCATTCTTCATTCTGTTTGGCTCTCAGCTCGACTGTTTATATTCACTTCCATGCGCTGTTTTTACCAGTTTAATAGAAGCATATTGAGCTTTTCTGAGCAAAGATATACTGTACTGATATACGGCCAATCAGATCTGTGCATTACGATGAGCTCTGAGACTCGAGTGAGTGGCGCCACACAGGGGAGGGACGAGGAGAGAAACAGCAGTCAGAGAGGAAAGTGAGTCAGAGGGAAGCTATTCCACATGACGTGACTCTAAAAAGAGAAAACTGACAGTATATATTGTTGAAATTTGACTGAACTGGACTTTATTTGATCTGATATTCAGTAAATATTGTTGAAATTTGACCGAACTGGACTGTTTGACCTGATATTCAGCTGTCGACTGTATAAGACGTTGATATTCCTACTCAGCAACTTCAGTAAACAGCTAAACTAAAGTAAAACTGCACCTGGACTGAATTTTACTAAGACCCCTGATATACTGGCTAGATTGAAAAAAAGTTTGCGACATTCAGAGAAAATGTTTAAAGCATGATGTCCTGTCACATGATTGCTGACTTGGACACCACTTTGTTTGTAGCGGGTCTATTTTTGCTGCAGCCCTGTTCTAATCGTCTCCTGTGCCCACACATCACACTGAAACCTCAGTCTTTGATTGGTCTGTTTCACTAACATCACTTATTCCACTCACTCACTACTGCACGAAAATCTTTCAGCTGTTTAAATCACCTCTGGAACAAAAGGGAGATTTAGTTTCTTACCTTGTTTATCAGTAAATAGTTTACTGCTCTGTGTTTTGTTCTTGCACCAACATTTCTACATGATTAACTGGTTAAGATGTAAACCCTCACTCTGGGGTCTAGTATTCCATTATCCCCTCTGCTCTGTTTACTGGGTGACTACACCATTTTTAACCCCCACAACCATCACACCACTTCCACACTCATTGCCCTCACTATAGCCAAGAAAATGATCCTTAAACACTGGAAGACCAGGAACTCCATAAACATTACACAATGGAAAAAGCTACTTTAATGCATATATCACTGGAGAGATTAAGTGCTATAGAAATGAATCAAATGGCCGTGTTCAACACTACACTGGTGTCAGAACTGTTCACAGTGGTGGTGATAGGAACCAAACGTCCACCTCTAAAAGCTCCCTCACAGAAAGGTCCTACATGAAGTGGTGATGAATTCACTGCCTGATGACAGACATTTTTTTCAAATCAAAAGATTTTGGACTAAAACATGTTTTTAAAATTCATTCATGATGAAGATTTTCCACCAGTGTACCATCATGAGCATTCCAAATAAACTCAGAAGTCTAGTGTAGGTTCACTGGCGGGTTTGAACAGTAAATAAAATAGCTAATTGGTGCTGTTTACACCACCATTTCGCTTCAACCAAAAGATCCAAGATGATTTGTTTTCTTCTCAATTATTGATTTATGCAGAAATGTGGAAGAAGTTCCCCTCTAATGGAAAAGTATCACTGAGAAAATTCCCATTTTAAAACGGAGTCAGTGGTGTAACTGCGCTTCGGTCAGCACTGATCTAGAAGGTTCTGGTAGACGACAGATCATTAAAGGATCCATACAGATGTTCACTAACCACAGCAAAGAGATCTACAGAGTCTACATTAATGCTCCCACCTGGACTATAGATATGCTTGGGTCACCAAAAGCTGTCCGGGAGCCACTCAGGCAATAAAAGGAAAACAGGGCGATACGCTACGGCCTGTTCAAATCCATCGCGGGTTCGGGCGCCCACTTGTCACTTTGCCTTTGCGGCGGTGCGTTTTGAAAACAATTACATTTCCTGGAGGACAGCTGCTCCCCCACAAGTCCACTTTCATTTCTTCTCCATTTTTCCTTCTTTTCTTGCTTGCGGGACAAGGAAATGACGAATTACTCCTCATTGTCCCAATGGCCCCGTTACCCTGCGCCGGGCCTAACGGAGCGTTCGTCCTTTCTGTCAGGAGCCGTCACCTGCTCTCCCCGTCCACCTCCTCCGCCACTCCTTACACAAGCCCCCCCCCCCCACCCGCAGACTGACAAACGCAGCCCTGGGGGAGTCTGGAGCTCTGCTTAGACAGGGGTGACGTGAATGTGTTTAGAACAAAGGTGGGGAAGACTTATTGCTGAATTTTTTTTTTTTTCTGCCTTTATGATTCACATTTACGAATGTGAACAAACGGTATCTGTCATCAGTGCGAACGAGCAGCGTGGAAAGGATCTTACGGGCCACAAAGGCCTGACCAATATGACCAAATAACCTCTAATATGCCCAAAAGTCACAGGGTAAGATTAAACACTCCAACACACACCAAGCAGAGGATGTACAGCTCATTCAAACGGAAAAAAAAAGAAAATGATTGTTCGATATTATAAAACAATACTAGCTCAAAGATCTACAGCTCTGTGAATACGCTCCCTCTTTGCACCTCAACCTGTTAACAGTTGCCTTGGGAAGCCATTCGGCTCACTGAGCTGAAAAGCAGTTGAGGTTAAACAGTCCCCAACCTCTACTGCCAGAGTCCCTTGACCTACGAGTTATGAATATTAAATTTGTGTACATTTTGATAAAGGGGCCAATAGAGACTTTGGACTGGATTGACATTTGTTGGCTTCTGAAGCCACTAACTCTGTTTTTGTGAAGATGAACACATCTCAGTCATGCCTCAGCAAGCCAACATGCCCATATCTGCTATACAGTACTGTTTAATTGTAAATATATTTCAAATGTTTCCAAATTATTCTATCCATACTTATATACATACACGTATAATAAGATATAACAGAGCTCAGTCTGGTGCACATGGAAAATCTGCTGGAATATCAGGAACATGTTAATGGGGTTGCACAGGGCTCGGTTCTTGGGCCAGTGTTTTTTTTTTTACATTATATATTAATGAGGTTAGAAAACAAACTAAAAATGGTGGAATAATTTTTTTATGCAGCTGATACTTTCGTACACTTGTTTCTCTTGTAACAACAGTAACAAATAATAACAGCAGCAAATGTACAGGAAATTTCCATGTGTGTTTTAACTCATTTCCACTTTGTTTTGTTGTTTTATTTGGTTTGTTGTATTTACTGCAGGCATTTTAAACTGTTTTACTGTTTCAAACCTGTTTATTAACGGACGAGTAAAGATCTTATGTAGAATGACAAGTCTCAATATAACTGTAAGTCACAGCTTTAGCTAACGTAAAAAAAACAGCCTCCCTCGTCCTCATCAGACAGAAAAACCTATCAAATTTAACCCATATATATATACACACACACACACACACACACACACACACACACACACACATACACACACAGTGAAGCGTGTGATCAAGGGGTTTAATCTGACTGTTCTTATTATGGTCATGTGGTTACTTGACATGATTGTGGCTCAGGAACACATTATAAAATTATAAAATCAGTTTTTTTGTGTTCATACAGGCAAAAAAACTGAATTTGTGCTACTTTAAGCCTGTAATGTGAACACATTCTGGTGCACGTCTCACGTTTCTCGATTTACTCTGTCTGTCTGAACTCTCCAGATGTTTTCTCCCCAGCCGTCCCTGTCATCATCCTGATCAGAGGGAGGAGGGACAGAGAGTAGCTGACCGGCAGCAGACGCTTATACAGACTGTCTTGTTTACATGTCATATTGCGTCGTTTCTCCCAGATATGGTGAGCATTCTGCCACACACTTGATCATACGTCTCGTCTTGTGTGATCCTGATGATCAACATTATTAATGATATTTAAACTTTCTAAGACAAGAATTACTACTTTCATTTTGCTATACAATTCAAAGGTAAATATGTATATTTAAACATAATTCTGTCTACACTTTTCAAATAGCGGTGGAAATGTGGCACCGCTGAAAAAAGTTTTGTCTGCTAAACGAAACTTTTCAAATTCACAAAATATTGTCTTTTCTACTTAGAAACACGAGTGTGATATGAACTGATAATGAACATGATATTAATATCTTTAATGCAGGTCAATGTGTTGTTCATGAAAAACAATAACTTCTGGAAATTGTTAATGGGGTTCCACAGGGCCTAGCTCTTGGGCCAGTGTTTTTTTTTTTTTTTTTTACATTGTATATGAATGTAAAAAACACTATTAAATACATTCATTCTCCTGTGTCCCATGTAAAAATAGTTTTGGAAAATTTCCTCTTTTAACTCTAGTGTTTGTCACTTTAAATAACTTTTAAATAATCTTATGGTTGTGTGTTTTTACAGTTTTATCTAATTTCTGTGTTGTTTAATTGGCTATATTTGCTGCATTTTAAATAATTTGTTCAACCTTGCTCTTCATATTAATTGAAATATTTTTATTTAATTATTACTGTGCAGATGTGTGCAAAAGTTTGAGCACCCCTAGCTAAACGGCATGCTTTATTGATTGTCTAAGTGAAAATAAGGCATAACAAACATGGCATAACTTTTGCACAGGCCACATAAAACTTTTTCCAGTATGTTACTTTTAGCAAATAAACAGTCATTGTGCTTTAAAATGTTTTCTGGAGAGGATGTGTTCACTTGTTCTCACTGGACCCCACTGTAAATGAGACCCTGGTTCAGTGGGTCATCACTGTGCCACCACCTATAGAAATACATAAATAATGGTAAACTTTAGAATCTGCCCCTCTGCACGTTTTCAAAGAGCTAACAACTGTTGTTGGATGAAAACCTCGTATCTCCAAAACGGTGACTTTGCAGGAGAAGGAATAAACATACTTTACTTTTAATGGAAGTGGAACCAGATTTTTTCCCAAGTTATTTTGGGTCATTTCTTTTGGTCCATTCATCATGAAATTTACACACAATATAAAGAGCAATGTCCAACTTATGCTACAAACTGAAAAATCGCGATACGAGCTTTGGTTCCGACAGCAGCGACATACAGATATATAAATATTCCATTCAACTAGGGGTTAAACGATTCCGCCATATTTCTATTAATATCAACGCTGACCAGAAATGCTCATTCATGTCACTCAGTCCATTCATCAAGCTCATCACTGTCCACCGCAGGGAGAAGTCTAGAGGAATTTCGGTGCCAAATTAAATCCGTACGATGACAGCTCAGACCCAAGTGGGGAAGGTAAGGAAAAATAATGACAAGACGTGGTGGGGGGGGGCTTCCCCCTCCCCCCTCCCCCCCTCTTCCCCATGACTGCTAATCTATAAAGGGAATTCATGACAGCTACTGACATGAGATAAACACTGTCAGATAGCCAATGGCAGGTGAGGTGTGCGCGCAGCAGCTAATCTGACAGGGTGGAGTTAAAAAAACGAATTTGCGAACTTGACATCAAGAGCAATCTCATTCTGATAACACGGGCCGAGCCCGGCCCAGCTGCCAGCTCCGTCTGCAATTTATAGACGCGACTCATCTGGCTAACGGGTTATTTAAATGTCAGGTTACGGCCGGAGCAGTTATTACAGCGGATGCTGCGGGATGCATTTTACTCATTTAAACTGAGCCTGGTTGAAACGGTCAGGGCAAATGTTCCACTCTGGACACGCAGGCAGCACACTGCGAACAGGGGCCTCCTTCAAAACCGTCTCACTGACGTGACAAAAACACGTTCAATCGGCGGTATATTGTAAAAAAAAGTAAAGCTTTCTGGTACATTAAATGGCATTTTCCACCTGACGTCCACTTATAGTGCTGTCCAAACAAAACAGACCACCATTCATTCATTTACTGTCCATTAAGAACAAGTTGATCAAATGTTTAACCAACTTCTAAGACTGAACTTTGGAGGTGTGCCGGCAGATTTTTGGAGCGAGTCTCCTGGAAAGAAGAGAAGCTGGAATGAACATAGAGTGGACTCAATAAATACTGACCAGTTGAATTTTATGAAATATTTAGAGTACGTTTTGTGCTTTTTGCGACACCCATAAATAAATAACCTACACGTACTGGCTCTTTCTGTACCCTAACACACACCAATAACACACAGACTTAAACACCTCTCAACACCACTTACCGGCACTCACAGCTGTTGTATATACTGCCCATTATTGTATATACTGTGTAAATATTCTTCCTGTTCATAAGTACATACTTATCCCCCTTCATATTTATAACCTGTTCATAGTACTTTATACCCCTTCATATTTATAACCTGTATAACCCCCTTCATGTCTATACCCCCTCATATTTTTAACCTGTATATACTATACTTACTGTACATTGTAACATACACATTTATATCTCTGCTAAGCACTTCTGGATGGATGCAAACTGCATTTTGTTGCTTTATACCTGCGACATACGCAATGACAATAAAGTTGAATTCTATTCTATTCTATTCTTTCGACGCTGCAATTGGGTCATTCTATAGAATCGTCCACTTTTCTGTCTCTCCATAGGAGTCACTGGTGGTACTGATTGTCATTGGTGTTACTCATAATGAAGGAAACACCAGAGACGTTTTTAATGAACAATGCATTTTACTAAATAACTGCAACATCAACCCACACGCTGTCAATCATGCAACATCCACTAAAACATGGAATTTAATCCAATTGTTTTCTACTTTTTCACAATTGCCGAAGAATAAAGTCGGTCGCACCAGTGACGTCCGCTAAAAGCCTCACATAAAATCATGAGCTGCATGAGAAAATCTCTGAGAACTGAAAGACACCGTGGACTCACCATGAGCTTTTCTTCACAGATCCTCAGAAAACAGGTCAAAATAAGTTGAGTGATGTCATCAGTGTGATTTTGATTGAGTTTTTTTGTTTCATTATATATTTTATAATATTCATTTGACATTTGTTTCACATATTTCACAGTCATGTGTAGATTATTGCAGCTAAAATTGCAGAAAAACTTGGTTTATGGCACTGACCATTTACTCTGCTGTGGTGCTGGGAATTCTATATGATTGATTTAAAAACCAATACTGCTAAACTGAGGCTCAAGAATGTGGAATTTTTATTTTATTTTATTTTAAATTTTAATTTTATATCTGTAAACGCTAGGGACACAAAAATGGACGTTTCTGTAGAATGACCCAAATGTTTATGTCCAAAGAAAAGGTCAGAATTCAGTTTTAAATGACCATTTTCCAGCCTGTTTCTATTCCACAGCCTGCCATTTGCCATTACCGTTACTTTTAGACTTAAATATGAAAATGACTGAACATGACCTCTGTTCTGATTGGCTGCTCTGATTGGCTGCTTCAAAAAGCAGTCCAGGCTGATGCTACTTATACTGAAAGCGGATTGGAGGCTTAAACTTCTATTCGCTTAACGGGCAGTTATTCCAAGGCAGAATTCCAATCAGGCCATTTTTGCAGCGTCATGTCCAGATAATCAATGGGGGTGGATGGTATGTTTTGAAATCTTAACGTTTGCATACTACATGCTACAACTGGGGTAAAAATAATAAAATAATAAAAACATTCTGAGCTTAGCGCATCTCGACTGGCCTCTTCAGCAGCAAGAACATTCATTATTCAATTGCCTGCTTGATAGCGATGAAGTAAAGAGAGCAATTACAGCTTCAAAACATGTTTTCGTTGAGTGACCGATTACCTTATTTTTCTTTTTTAAGAGTTCTGTCTCTGAATTTCAGAGTGGAAATATCCATGCAAGTCCTTTTATCCCCCTTTTCTGAGGAAATCGAATGACTGGCCCAGTGCTTTGCTTATTTTGCTTCACATCTGTACACACCAGCAAAAACACAGGCATTTTCTGGCATCTTACTTGTTGATGTCTGATCCCATGTTACAAAATATTAAGGACTCTCTTTACGCCAGCCAGCGAGCCTCTCTCGGGTTCTGCCACCATAATTGAGGAGCATCCTTTAAAGAGACCTGCCAATTAGCTAACAGGATCCCCTGTCACTTCAAACTCAAGCCACATCAGATATCCTCGTTAAGCGTGATTGATTGCATCTAAAAAGAAGTTCTGTATATTATTATTATGTCCAGAGTGAGAATAAAAGGTTATTTCTCTTGTAGACGCAAATCCCCCTCTCTTATTACGAAAAACAAAAGTGATATATTGACTGAAAATGAATGAGATGATAATTGCTTTAACAGAGCTTAATGCTTTTCTCAGGGAAAACAATCACAATTCCTGAAAAATGCTAATGGGGTTCCACAGGGCTCTGTTCTTGGGCCAGTGCATTTTGCATTATATATTAATGAGGTTGGAAAACACACAATGAATATGAATACATTTTTATGCAGATGATACTACCATTCTTTTTGCTTCAACTGTAACAACAGTTATGGAACAGTTGAACAACATTAGACACAGCTAACTTGCATTACACATATATGCAACAAAACATTTAAAAAGTCCCTTTCGGATATAGTTAATGATGGCCAGAGAGGCTCTCTTGGGGCTGCCACTATAATTAGGGAGCATTACTTAAAGATACCTGCGAATTAAATCCCCTTATCAAGCTCAAATTACATCAGAAGTCTTTGTTTGGTGTGATTGATTCCGTATACAAAGACATTCTGTATATTATTAATAGGTCAAGAGAAAAAAGGTTATTTTTCCTGTACACATGACCACTTTTCATCCAATTCACTAACATCTCCTTCTCTAATTGTGAAAACAAAAGTGATGTTCACTTGAAATGAATGAGATAATAATTGTTTTAACAGAGTTGAATATTTTTCTCATGGAAAACAATCACAATTCCTGGAAGATGCTAATGGGGTTCCACAGGGCTCTGTTCTTGGGCCAATGCTTTTTATATTATATATTAATGAGGTTGAAAAGCACACTGAAAATGACTATTTTTATTGGAACAGTTGAAAAACCATTAGACAAATCTAACCTGTATAACAGACATACGCACTAGAGTTTATGTCGGCTAGAGAGGCTCTCTTGGGGCTGCCACTGTAATTGAGGAGCATCATTTAAAAAGACCTGCCAATTAGCTAACGGGATCCTCATCACATTAAACCCAAGCCACACCAGATATCCTTGTTTGGTGTGATTGATTGCACTCCGAGACATTCTGTATGTCATTAACATGTCCAGAGCGACTTCCTTCCTAATCAGATGAAGCTGTAGGAAGCACATCTGTGTAATTTAGTATGGAAGATTGCTGTTAGGCTTATGGCTTCATAATTCAGTCTCAGTTCAGCTAGTGGGCAAATAATTATTGTTCAGAAAGTCATTATTGTGAAACTTGGGGTATAACTGCTTGAACAATGTACACCTATGGATAACCTGAATACTGCCCTATGGTTCAAACGTGTGATATCTATATAAACCCAGGACGCAAGTCCTGGAAAATGTTAATGGGGTTCCACAGGGCTCTGTTCTTGGGCCAGTGCTTTTTACATTATATATTTGAAAAGCACACTGAAAACGACATAATTAATGTTTATGCATCAATACTGTCATGTACTCTTTTGCGTCCCCTGTAACAACAGTCATGGAACAGCTGAAAAACAGACACATCTAACTCGTATAACATATTTACACAATAAAATATTAAAAAGTCTCTTCATCTGTGTAAAAAGTCGTTTAGGTTTTGAGTATATATAGAATATAACATGCAAGCCTGAGCAATTTCATTGACTGAGAAGTGGTTTATTATCCATAATTACGTTTAAAAAACAAAGTAATTAGATCATTACAGTCAGGGAGAGCAGGGGAAAGTGTAACATGGACATTTGGTGGGTATTTCTTAACATTCGCTCTGAAAACTGTTTTTGGACCGTAGAAATGAGCTTATTTCATCATAAATGTTTCTCCGAGTTGTGTGTACGAGTCACAGAATTCACACCTACATTCCCTTTTTTCATCACTCTTGTGGCTGTAGTGCTGTTTTGAAGCATGTAAACACCTCAAAGTGAGAGCTTGCCAGGCTATACTACACAGGGGGGTTAGATTAACATGGTTACAACTAAGACCCTCCAAAGTAAACAATCAGAGCAGTCTACATCCCACCATTTAAAATAATAATAATAAAAAAAAAGATGTTTTGGAAGTTTTAATGCACAGATTCATTGAAAACGTAATATAGACGTATCGTTTTTGATGTTCTACTTAAATTTCCCACGTTCAACCCACAATTATTCACCAATCATATTAATTAGTTCTGACGTGGGTATAATTATTTATTTGGGTTGAAAAGCTTCTCTGCTTCAAACTACATAGAACTGTGTTAAATTCACTGTTGTTCAGAGCGGTTTGGTGTGAGACGCTCTGTTCTAGAGAAACTTACCGAGTCAGAGCTGTTCACAGTGGTG